>NW_026136721.1:9218429-9818429 GCF_905237075.1 Dicentrarchus labrax
ATATATATATATATATATATATTTTAACTATTTAAAGTTCTGTTTTTACTAAGTTGCAGTTCTGCAACTGTTTCTTGCATTCTGATTCCTTCATATATTGTATCGTTTTATGGGGCCAAGAAAATCAATAGTAATCAAAGCCTTTAGTATATACATGGTTATACTGTTTTTATATGGTGTGTATTCCTGACACTAAACCTACTCTATATAAAGGCCTAGTAATGCATAAATAAATAAATACCACTATATATACCGTGAAACCACCAAAATACAAAAAAAATGCAGTGATACAAATTTTTGAACTGCTCAGCACTAGTTTGAAACTATTAAGTTTAGAAACTTAAACTATAATAAGATGTAAATAAAAGTTGACTCCTGAAACTGACACACGTTGTTGAAACTACAAAATCACACAACCACAAGTCCTTCTGAAGCAATCTTTGGCTGAGTACCGTCATCAGGTTGCAGAGAGCACTTAAACCAGACAGAGAGTTTAATGTTGTTCTATCATCAGGTTACCCAGAATTAACATTAACGACGGCTATTTGTTATTTGAACGGGTGAAAGCAATGGTTAAAAACGAGATGCTTCTAGCGAAAGGTTATCTACGCTGGTCTTGAAGACTTCTGAATGTTCATTAATCAAAATGACAAGTTTTAATGTTATTTCTATGTAAGAGGCTATAAATATCTATTAACAGCATAATTGTCTGTAATGACTGAGAACATTTATAGGAAAAATTAATTTAAATGATTTATTTAATTCTCATTCAGATATTAGATAATAGCATGGAAAAGAGGCACATCTGGCTGTGATTCCAGGTTTGAGTCTTCTTTGTTTGTTTGTTTCAGATTGGTAGATTTGGTTTTTGGAACTTTCTCCCATTTATTTAAGATGGATGGGTAGTACCTGTGAATAGCGATGTTTGATGTGAGATGCTACTAGGACACTGAAGGCTGACTTTTCTCCTCTTCACTTTTTCCTCTTCCTACGTTTTTCAGGTCACTGTGCTTTTAGACAATACATCTTCACACTAAGTAGGTGTAGCAGGTTCACCTCTAGAACTGATGTGGTTGCATGCTTTGTTTTCTATACCCTTATATATCTTCCATTCTTTGTCTGAACCAAAATCACAGGGATGATGTGGAGTTGTGCCCTCTACACATTGTGCGTCACATTACAGCTCAAGAGCTCAGCTGACTCTTGTCTTTGCAGCAAGATCTCAAAGATACTCTGGAATTGTGTCAGAGTTTCCCTTGGGTCGTGGTTCTGTCCTTGAGCAGTGCTCTTCTTGCATGATTGCTCAGTTTGGACAGAGGTCTAGGAAAAATCGAAGAATAGTCGGACTAGTTCCTAAAGCTGGAGTCTACAGTTCTCATGTTGAACTTTGATTTCTGAATTGTAACGGTGTTTTCAGAAATAATTTTCTGTGTGTCATTTAACTGCTGGACTGTTTGTGTTTATTCGCCCCGAGCAGTCAATGTACTGTACCAACTGTACAGGCGTTTGCTGTAAATTAGCTAGCAATGGACGCACCAACCGTGTGTGTGGGAGTGTGCCCCTGGCTGATCTCCAGTTATCTCTGTTATTTTCCTCCTGTCTTTTTCTCTCTACGTATACCAACGGTAGACAAATAGTCTTAAATTATCTTGGATACAAGCTGCAACAGCACAAAATTAGGAAAACGTTGCATTACAGCATTGACACTTATCATTGACAACTATGATGTTCTTGAAAAAGTAATAACCTAAACGTAAAATCATCTCCAACTGATTTTTAGGACAATGCTAAAATACGCTACAGACAATTTCAGCACGTTGTAGATAGTAAATATGTGGAGATGAACATTTCTTTAGGCTACTGAAAAAAAGAATAAATAAAAAAACACAACCAAACAAGCAATTTAAATAGATGAGTACAAACTGCTGTAACAGTGACAGGTACCATTGTTGCTGAGAGGCTGTAGGCCCAAACAGTGCAGACAGTGTAAATATGTAAGATGTACGTTAATAGTGTTAACAGCACCAACCATTCAGGCAGCGTGTTCAAACCTTTTGATGCAGTACTGTGTCACCACACTGCAGATGTGAAAAGATTTGCTATTCACTAAGCTGGCCTCATGCTGAGGTAATGGGAATGTGGGTACATTCTATTGCTTCAGTCACTCATATGAAAAATGTCAGTGCAGACTAAGATTCATTCATTATTGATATTCAAATAATGTTCTGTAAGGTACCTGCTATTTCTTGGCAGCAATATTTTATATCCAGAGAGGCCCTGGAAATGCTACAAACATGTATCTCCTCTATAATAAATCAGTGTAGTCGCCATACATACTATCTGGTATGATGTACTTTAGTGTCTTCTTGCTGTTTTTAAATACATTTTCTCATTCATCTGATCTGAATGCAGCACTGATGCCATTTTTCCACAGAGATGAATCATGTTGGGTTGAGCTGTATACATGGATTCAATAGAGTGAACTTAACCTGCTCCAGAGTAAGCTGTGCAGCCTGTGTTACCATGGTGATGTACACTGTTTAAATGTGAGTCACCAGCATTATACTGAAAGGCCAGGGCTGTGCCTGAACTTGGCCCCATGAGTTTTGTCACACTGATTGACCTCGCTGATGTGCCGGTGGATGTGACATGCAGGATGACACTGGATGTGGTTAGTTTAGAAACCTTTTCATATTGACCAGAAAGCAAAGTCTTTATGATTTGACCACCTGTTATTGTGTCAGTATCCACTTTTATCAAGTGGAGAGATCTTCTGGGTCCTTAGTGAGTCAGACATGACTATTCAAAATACTCATTAGTATCCTTTAGAAAGAGATTCCTTGAATATCTCCCTGACATAACTTATTTTGATTTAGAAACATTGTCTTTGTCATCTTGTGTTCAATCTTCCTTTATGTCTTTTATTTAGCTTTATTTATTCAGTGATAGTTAAATTTGCTGTATTTTTTAGCAATATCCAGCTTAATGCATACACATAATAAGACAGTCACACATGGGACCTGTCCATTATATTGCCATAGTCAATTCAGTGACATCAAACACCTGAAAACACAAGCTACTGATAATGTATCTTGCATTTCTGAGTAATTTTTCAATGAATGTAGACTGAATATTAGAAACATTTCTAATTATAACACATCAACAGTTCCACAGGCAGCCTCCAAACCACATACAGTTGAATCAACAGCTCTCTAATACAGTTAGTACGGCTGTCACAGTATCAGATTTTGGTGGTTTTGTGGTCAAAAGAGTTCACTAATAAATAATCAATAATATAACGTAAGCTTAGCCATAAGCTAATGCTGTAAGGGGGGCCTTGGCACGGAACTTTTACTCTGTATTAGACTACATATGGTGTGTATTTCCAGTGACAGTTACAGTGAGATTTAGCATACATTCTCAAATGATGGTACTGAGATAGTAGCTGGTGGTGTACTGTTCAAACAGGTCAATGCTGGTCCCAAATAAAAAGCACAAGATAGATGTGCCATCGTGGCTTTTTGCCCATGAGTTTCTCTTTTCTTTTTTCTCTTACAAAAATACTCTTTCTAACTTCTGTTGTAGTAGTTACGGCCAAAATAACCCAAATGTTGTAAAATCAAACAGAATTATCCAACAGTAAGATTTGACTTCATAAACCTTGCTTCATTACTCCTGTCTTGGCTTTTCTCAATCCACTGTTCACTCACAATCCGACTTCTGTAACCCCTGCCTGCAGCTGTGCATTCATAAATAATGATTATATTCCTATGTAAGTGTTCATACACAGTCCATGTAAGATGATGTGATTTCTGTCGGAGCCGTAAAACAGTGTTAGCAGTGGACCACATCAAACTTTCTCACAGCCCCCCCCCCCACACACACACACACACACAAGAAATAGTCCAGTGGTTTGAACTACAGAGAGAGGAAAAAAGAGGATAATGTAGTAGAATAAGAAGAGTCATGAACTAGTGAGTGATGTGTCACACTCAAACCATGCTGAAACTAAGTCTTCACAGCTGAAGGGGGCTAGAATGATATAGGCTATGTGTATGCGTGCATGTGAGCACATCAGCATGTGTACATATAGATGTTTGTTCGGGCATGGCGTGTGCGTGCCACAAACTGTGCAAGGAAGGGGAAAAAAGCGGGAGTCCTTAAATGTCACATTACTCAGCACGGTAACTACGCTCACGACATGCGATGTGTCAGCCCGCATCATCATCGCCCACTGAGCATGTGCGGAACAGGCCCCCAGCCCTCCACGTGCGCTGAGAATATGCACGAGATGTACATGGGGATGAGCTTGTACAGATCCCCGAGGGTAGGAAATGCAACTTTAATCACCTTTTCTTTGTGTGTTATGTTGAGCGCCATCATCCCTCTGGTTGTTTTTGTTATTGTCCTTACTGTTTGCTCTTTGTTGTCCCAGCGCCATTAAAGCGTCTACAGCTTCACGTGACGGCCTCCGAGGGATACATCGGCAGGGATGAAACCTCTGTATCGTCAGTGTCAAACTCTCACCACTCTACCTCCCAACCCCAGTCAAGTCACACTCCCAGAATGCTTCGCTTCCAGCCATATTGTATTAGGGGGCTGAAGTTGAGCAGCTATTTTTAGGTGCTATAAAATTTGTCATTTTCATCCACGACTCCTTTTTTCTTTTTTTCCTGTCTCAACAATAAAAATGCAAAGATTTAAGGAGCCGTGTGGTGTGTTAGTGATAAACAGTTGATCCCAGACACCCTGCAGCACGCTGCTCTCATGCAGACAGGTTCGAGGACTGTCTGTTTTATAGTTCTGAGCTGAATGTACGTATTTAAGAGCTACAAAACGTGCTGCCTTTTCATAGACGGGTTAGTTGGCCCTACAGCTGTGCGGCTGTTCATCTCACAGCTTTAGAAAAGCGAATATTATTCTGTTTTCTAAATCAGGAGGAAAGTCTTTTTTTTCCAGGGCGATTGCGTTGCGCTTCACTGAACTTATTCCCTTTGACTAGATACAAAATAAGTGTACATGCCAGCTGTGGCATCTTTTTTTTTTCTCATTATCTAGAGATTTTGAGTTTAGATGGTGATTAAACGTGTCCAGACAGACACTGATCAGTCAAAGAGTAGTTTGTTAAATAGCAAAACAGATGTAAAAAGCTAGATTCTTCCTTTTTAAGTGCAAGTATCTCAGTCCACAGTCTTCAAACGTCACTGTTTTTCTCCTTCCTTCAACAAAATTTCACCATCATGCAATTACAGCCGGACGCTATTAGTGAAGTGGCTGTCGCATCATTCAGGAGATTTTCTGTGTTGTCTTTCATAGAGGGAAAGCACACAGTGACTGCACACACACACACACAGACACACAGACAGGGGGGAAAAAAAACATTTCCCACTGTGCATAATTAGCCAGACGTGTGAGATGCAGAATCATTGCATTCATAATAGGTTGGATAGCTTCCAGTTGAGGGTAGTTTGACAAGAGAGAGAGCAGAGGGGGATGTATTGTAAATCCATAGTGCTTCACACCCCTGCATGGAGCGAGTTAGCAGGGAATTCATTAATGGCATATTTAACGGTTATTCATCACAGCCATGGCACTCACAGATCTGCTAATGGAGTTCCACTGTGGCCTTTCACAGTACAAAAGTGTCCCCTTGTTTAAGTCCATCAACTTATTCTGGGATCCAGAG
The DNA here is from genome assembly GCF_905237075.1 of Dicentrarchus labrax. Lineage (NCBI taxonomy): Eukaryota > Metazoa > Chordata > Actinopteri > Moronidae > Dicentrarchus > Dicentrarchus labrax. Next base: position 9,224,116 of record NW_026136721.1, read on the forward strand.
CATTTGTATGACAGCCAGGGAATAATTCATTATGACAACTAGGCAACACCAAAGGACTCAACATAAATCAGTTTTATCACCTATCTTTTGTAGTTTTGACCATTGTTTCTATTGGTAATAATAGCATTAAACTTACTGATTTAATTACTGAGTTGAGTCAGAGCTATGTCAAGCAATTGAGCATTCATAGCAGATGGCTGTACACTTAGATTTGACTGAAAAGCCTCTCAAAAAATCCAAGCAGCGAGGATTCTGCTGGAAGAACTAATGAACACATACATGAACTAGGGATGTTCCGATCAGCTGTTTTTGGCCTCAACCCTCATCCAGCTGCAACACCGAACAGCACGGACGTGATTGGATCATTAGAGTCATGGTGATACGTGTCACGTCATAATGGCTATGCTGTACAGCTGCATGAATATGATTGGGTGTTACTAGTCAACTGGTAGCCGCACATACAATTGATGAATGTGACTGTGAAGCATGAATTAAACAGCTGATTCTGATCAGCTAATGCAAGCACGACTTCAGAGCTACTGTATGTCTGAACTATACTCGTTTTCTGGCAATCCATCCATCACAGTTTACAGCTAACATTATCTTACTGCTGCAGTCGTGTTTGCAGTTTTCCTGAGTAATGAGGGACATTTTGCACTTGCTCTCTTTTGGTTTTACCTCCAATTAAATTATTGCTGATTATTTTCAGATATAATTGATCAAACATTTAGTTTATAAAATGTCTATAAATATATATATATCTCAAAGTGCTCATTACAATTTCCCCGAGCCCAAAGTGATGTCTTCACATTGCTTCTTCTGTCCAACCAACAGTTCGAAACCCAAAGACAGTTTTGCTTTAAAAATGACTTAAATAAATAATCAGTTATCAAAATTGTTGGCAACTAGTTTAATCTTAATCGACTTATCAATTATTCAGCTAGTCATTGCAGCTCTATTGATCAAAAAACAGTTCACATGGTTGTAGACTGTCAGACTGTTTGTAGATCAGTGTTATTATATTAGATGGACACAATAGTCAAAACTATGAATATAAGACACCAAGGTGATGACCTTTTATTTAGGAAAACATTGGGAATATTGATAACAGCTACCCAAGGACCCAGACTTTGTTTTGCAGCCAGTGTGATCTGTGAACCAATCATTTGTATTTGATTGATTGAACTGTCTACATAGGAGAGTCCTGTATAGGGCCACTGGAATGGCTGTAGTGTTTCATCAAATGGCTTCAGATATCACATGTAAAATGAGTTTGAACTGCTCTGTCTCTCTCTGTCTCTCTCTCTCTCTCTCTCTCTCTCTCTCTCTCTCTCTCACTCTCTCTCTCTCTCTCTCACACTCTCACACACACACACACACACACACACACACACACACACACACAGTGAAATCCACTCTTGAGCCTTTACTCCAGAGGTCTGGTCTGGTCTGTACCAAACTGTAATATAATATGCTTAGTCATCAGAACAGCAAAACAGCAACTGCGCACACACACACACTATCTGTCTTATACACACACACACACACACACACACACACACACACACACACATACAGTGCAATCCAAATAAGAGGCTGCCATCCAAATCTCCAAATGCAGTTAGACAACCCCCTCCCCTCGTCATCTTACCCCCCAGTGCCAAATCCAGCCAGTGGTGCCTGTTCGTTTCCATGACAACGGCCTGAAAGTATTATATCATCAGTGAGAAGGGAGTGGGGCAGAATTTTGCCCCACACACACACACACACACACACACACACACACACACACTTGCATTCTCTCACTGTGTGTCTTCTGCTCTCTCTCTCTCTCTCTCTCTCTCTCTCACACACACACACACACACACACACACACACACACACACACACACACACACACACACATCCCTAAGTGCCCTCTCCCCAACCCCCCTTTCGGAGCATGGGGGGCCTTGCCCTGTGTTACGTAAGACTCCCAGGCTCTTACTCAGGAGAGGTGACATCATCACCGGTAAGAGAAAGGGTGAGCAGGGTAGGGGTAAAATGTTTGGGGAGCATCATCACTGCGAATTGCTACTCTGTCAGAGTTCAGTGTTCAAATTTTTAAGAAGTCAGTTTTTACTTGTACCCTGTACAAATTGTTTTATTTATTAGCAAAAAAGACCCTCTCTGCTTCCATGCAATCGAGATGCTGTCACCTCTTGTTATGACACACCAAAACGACCCCATTTTACCCTGTGCAGTACAACTGGAGAACTAAACTCCTGTTTCCAGAATGACAGAAATGTTCGCTTGCACTTCGGCACATAAACTTTACCCGCTGCCATTTTCTGATCGGCACTGCACATGTGCAACCCTCAACAGAGATGAGAAGGAAGCGAGATGGTTCACTCCTTAGCTACTTCCATCATCAGATCCGGACAAACAACACGTTTCATTAGTTTTTACCACTTGCCCTAAGTGGCATTTTACTTGCCCTGTCTGTGAAGTTAACCCTCACAGTTCTTCTGCTATGTTCACAATGAGGTGTCTGTCAATATTAAATTACCTTTGGGGTTAACAGCAAAGGAAACAGGAATAGTGGCAGCTCGCATTAGCAGTTTCAGCTGGCAGGACAACCTACTTAAGTCACTCTGAATAATTCACTGTGACCACATAAGCCCTCTAATGAACATTAACATCCAAGTAGCTGGTTATCTGTGTGACCTGTAAGAGAGGGATAACACATGATGGTTTCTTTGCTGTTCACTTGTTTTGACAGCTTCATTAAAGTGAGTTAGTGGGCTTGCGTCGTGGTTTGCTCTCATTAGCCAGGATATGAAGCGAGCCTCCAGATTTTACTTGTGATTATTTCTGATGTACACAACTAAAATATGTAGCAGCCAGTGGTTTTAGCCTCCTTGCTCTTCATGGCAAGAGATCAGCATCAGAAGCATTGGGTAGAAAGTGGTGGTAACTGGGGCAAGGGGGCTTCCTGGGTCTATATTATATATTTAAACAGCAGAGATTGCAGGAAATCCCCAAAGACTGTCGAGCACTACTCCACCTTTTCAACCCCATCTCTGTGATGGCTATAAATAAATCTGAAAGATGGAGTGAATAAGGGAGTGTTAGGTAAAGATGAGGAGAGTGGTTATCCACTGGGATTTGTACAGTAGATGTGTGAGGGAGAGTTCCAGGCCAAGAGCGAACGTAACACCACCATATATGCATGTGCACAGTCCTCCCACATCTCTATTTCCCTCCCTATGAATAAACCCACACACTCACTTACATGCATAGCGTGTTACTTGATGTGGTGACATAATGATCTGTAACCTTACCAGAGCTCAATCGTCTGGCCATACAACAAAAAAATCAATCAACAATTTTGATTTTTTTCCATAGCATGCCATCTTTTACATGACATATATTACATTGGAATGATTATCGTGACGCAAGGTTGTACCAACAATGAACGTTCACATCATGTAAACACATTTTTATGAATGAAAGTATACCTGGAACCATTCATCGTCACTTGCCTTCTGCCTTCCCAGTCAGTAGAAAGAGGGGGAGTGTGGGTGAGTACCATACGTTTGTGTGCAGGAGGTTACATCGCACCCACCCATTGTGATTGATTGTGTGCTGGTTACAGGTTAAACATCACTCTCTTCCGCTTTGCTAGGTTTACATTTGTGCACAGAAAAGTGTTCTGTTCAACATCACAGAACATTTCATAGTTGTCAAACTAGGCAAAATCTAGTCTTTTTGTTTATGTCAGCTGTCCCTGATACCACATTGGTTGTCTTCCATAATGAAACACTAGACAAAACACATCTTTCGGGTTGTGCCATTATCGGACAAATCGCATCATTACTTAAGAAACAATTCTAAATATGAATATATTTTACTGAGTTTTTCAAACACGCTGAAGTGATTCTTTGGACTATGAAAAGTTTATCTATTGGGTCCAGTAGAACTTTTAAAGTCTCAAAGAGTTATCAGTAAACTATTTGATTCATGTCTGTGGTAAGCCAGCAGGAAGTCCTCCCACTCGGTTAGAACACAGTATCCATTAATTCATGCCACATATGCCAAAAACTTGTTCTGTTGAAATTACGTCACATACACACAATTAGCTATTTTCAGTACTGGGATAGTTTTACAATTATTTGTAATTCATGGTGTCCTGGGCAAAATGCTTTTTGAGCCAGTGGCCAATTTGGCAGCAAGACGAGAGTTGCAGCGCCATATGCAGCTCTTTGAATAAATCCATACACTCTCCACAGTATTAGCAAACAAACTGGGGGTAGCCTAAGACAGAGCTACATGTAAGGGTGTAAGAGTTGGAGTGTGGCTCCAAAAGTTGATTCTGTCTCTTTTTGCTTCATGGCCACTGTTCTTTTAGTGAGAGGAATCGAATGAAGTAGTGAGATCAAAGATAGTCCACGCAGTCTAGCACAGTGTGCTGCTTGTAGAAATTCTGCGGAAGTAAGCCAGAAAGAGCAAATAAGAATCTTAGGAGGATGAGGATTGTTGTTACAACACAGCAACTAGCGTGATACGCTTGTGTGTCTGAACATGTTCAGTGGAGCATAAAGGTGCTGCAGAGCTCTGGCACGAGGAAAACCCACCAAACAGAAGCCCTGCTACATCTCGATTCAGAGCCCCTCAGTGGCTTCCAAATTGCCTGGTAAATTAGACTGGCATGGGATGGTGCAGGCAGTCAGCTCCAACAGGAGAATGAAGCAGACCAAGGCAGAGTGTGTCCCCCAGCAAGCTGAAGCCTGATTGCTGATTGATACATTGACTGCTGCTGATTGTACATAGTGAAGAAGAACGGGGAGACCGGGATGATTGCTGTAAGGGAAACAATGGAAATCTCACTTGCCTTCCGTGTGTGTGTGTGTGTGTGTGTGTGTGTGTGTGTGTGTGTGTGTGTGTGTGTGTGTGTGTGTGTCTCTTTGCACATGGGTTTGTGTCTCGCTCCATCTGCTTGTTCAGTGTTGGTGCATGTGTGTACTACAGTCAGCAGGGGTAGTTGGGGTAGTTGGGGCCAGAACACCATGAACAGCTGTTAAGGGTTCATCCCAGTGACCTCACTTACAACTGCACCAATTACCAGGCCAACTCTTCTTCTTCACCTCATGTGCACTCAGTACAATTCAGTTTCCCCCATTCTGCTTCATCAGCATGACAGTTAAAGAAATATCGTTGGCTGAGCTGTCATGTTCAGGTAAAATCTTTTTCACTGAAAGTTCCCCCTCAGCCCTCCTTCCTTCCATCCCTCCTTCTCTTATCTGTCCACTTTCTGCAACACACCATGCCACATGTATTTTTTTCCAATCTCCAAACATCATGCATAATGTACCGCATCTCTGCCCGTACTCTGCATGTAGTACATCAAACGTCATTGTTAATGGCAAGTGTACCGCGGAGCAGCGGCTCCAGCAGAGGAGTGACTCCCTTCAGGTTAAGACTCACAGTCTATTACTTTTGCCCACCTCTCCCTTCTGCCACTTAAACACACACTGCCTCAAGGAGACACTCACTCTGTTGCTATGGAGTTTGTGTGCAGACGGATCCAGTGGAGCACATTTTACAGGCACCCAGGCAGGGGAGCTGATATTGATGAAACAGATCAAAGTGGACTGATGTGAGTGCAAACGTTCAAGTGTCATATGACCCCCACCCCCCCAAAACTGGCATTGTGATCCAATATTTATTTGGTAGTTTCCTATTCAGTAACAGAGCCAGAAGCAGCAGCATCACTGTCTTTGCTCTGTATAGACCTGAATCTTGAATGTGTGAGCGCTCACCGTACTTCGATCATCAACGACAGTATGTGTGGAGTAATCTTGTGAAGTGACCTTGAAAGTATTCACTTGATGTAAGTGTGCATCTTTTGTTGTACCTGAAAGCGCCCTCCCTGTACTTGGTTGTCTTGTATAGATATGTCTTTGAATAGGGTGAGGGTGAGTCACAACTCAAATGTAGCAGTTACATAAGAAGTGACCTGTAAGGTATGGTTGAAAAGAACCTTGTCATATGTTGGTTATCATATGCCCTTGTTTTAATAATAATGGGTTTGTTGCTGTAAGATATTCAGCGTACTCTGCTTTGGTCAAGGCAGACGGCCACCTAGAGCTGGGGTCTGCTCCAAGTTTCTGCCTCTTAAAAGGAAGTTTTTCCTTGCCGCTGTCGCCAGGTGCTTGCTTCTGGTGGTAACTGTTGGGTCTAGGTTTAGATCTGCTTTATATGAAAAGTGTCTTAAGATAACTTGTGTTATGATTGGGTGCTATATAAATAAAACAGATGAACAGCAATGAATTTAAATTTATGTCCATGTGTTTATGAATACAACACTGCATTTTCAGCTTGTGTGGATGACCTTAGCCTCAGTTCGTCCGCCAAGAGCTAATATTGTGTCCACTTGTGTCTTTGCATTAACTGCACATGCAAATGTGCCACCTCTGAAATCTGCACCCTGAATACACCTTTAAAAAGAAAAGATGAAGTAGATGTGACCTGTGCCGTCTTATGTCACCAGACTGGCAGGAAAACTCTGCAAAGTGTGCAGAGTGTGTGAGGAAGGCGCTGCCCTCCCTCAGTAACTGCTATCAGTGTGTGTGTGAACTGCCCTCAGCTAGTGCTGCTCAGTGACCAGCAGTGGACCATGAATGGGCAGCTCAGCTCTTAAGAGTCAGTTTGTGTGCAACTGTGTGAAGGTAAAGTGAGAAAATAGTGTGCTCAGTCAACCGCCCCTACATGATTGGGGGCTTAAAGCAGACTATGAGGGGTTGGAGTGTGTTAGTGAATGTGTGGCCACACTAGTGTCAGCTGAGTTAACAATTCTAGAACTAGAAATCTCTTTAAAAACCCTGCATATATTTATAATGAATTTATTGGAGTGTGAGACACAGTGACATAGCGTCCACCACTGACACATGGAGGCATATGGAGTTAAGTCGGGTGTAGCATGCGTTAGTGAGGCAGGTGCTTGCTGTGGGTCTATGCGTCCTTTCAGACGACACAATGGCAATGACTGCATCTGCTGCCTGCGTCTCCCTCTGGCACAGCGTGCGACAGTCTGGGCACGGTCAATTCTGACTGCTCTGCCAGCGCATCCTCTCGTCTCCATCACCATGTCCACTCCACAGGACTCAGCTGCTGAGCCCTTTCTCTCACCTGCTCACCTCGGTCTGACTCCTCTCCAACTGTGCACTTGTTCCTGAGGGGATGTAAGGTTTCCATTTCAGGTTGACTGTAGTTGTTCTGGTTATTAAAATTGTGTAATGAGACCACACATCTGTCTACATTTCTTATGCTCTGGTCAGTGCACACAGTAATGTACTAGTGGATGTGTTATGTTACTTTACATAGATACTCTACTGTCTGTGTTAGGTGTTAGGTCATCATGTTACCTTTTTACTCAAGGTAAAATATGACCATTTAACACACATCTCAGCAATTGACCGTACGCTATGCCACACACCCCTTAGTTACTGTTGCTATGTGTCAAGCTTTCCATCCTTGCACAGCACATATGCCATTTACGATGATAACATGGCAGATTTACTACTAGAAATTCTTAGTCATTTGAGTTTTTTTTTTTAGTTTTTAGATGGCTTCTCCTTTCTAGCCAGCAACAATGATTTAGCCAAGATTACAACTGTCCCTGGCAGATTTGATCTGCTTTAGCTAGTTAATTAAGCCTAGGTTAGCTCTATGAGTTGGTTGAAAACACTTTCTCCAGCTGACTTTTAAATGTTTCTAGCTGATTGGTTGTAAAACCAGAATTTGTAAAAGGCGTCATAAATATGCCCTTGATGGCTACATACATGTATTGTGCCGGGTCATTCCTATGTTCCTCAGATTTATATGGCACATAATGGGAATTTGACAAAGGGTCTATTCCCCAGTTCTAGGGTTAGGGTGAAGGGGTTAGGGGGTTGTGAAACTATTAGGACCCATATTTTTTGTGGGGGATACAATAAGCCAAGCCTTCAGCCATGATGACAGGTTTAGGATTTTGGAAAGATGCAGGCTCCCAATTGTGACAATTCAAAAATAAATCAGGAAATCAAGACTGTACACCAGCGAGCTTGACAGCTTTTCAAGACACTCATGAGGATATTCAGGATTATCCCAATAATGCAAAGTGTGTGAGTGTCTTCTTAATGCATTATGCGATAATATTGTAACTAGTCCCATCCCTACACCTAAGTAGTGAACCAGACTTATCCTTTAAGTGTATCATTTGTATGTTTCCAACGTACCAGTGTGACATGGTGAGGATGTGTTTCTGATTCTGATTTAGAAAGAGCTAGGTGCTCTGAAGTGGAACCTTTCAGTATCGCTGTGTATAAAACACCTTGTTTACATGAAGGTCCAGTGGGTTTCTTGTGGGAGTGTGCAGTTCTACATCACATCCTCACATGTACTTACTACCTCTCATGGGAAATTGGACTTCATACTTCTTGGAACAGTAATTAGCAGTATGAGTGTTTATCTGCAGGCTCTTTAAAGACATCCGGAGACAGTCAGCTTCATCATTCTGTACATTTTGTTTTCAGCCTTGTCTTTCACCCTTAAACATATCACTGTTGCCTGTGTTTTGTTTTTTGGTTGTTTTTTTTTTTTTTTTGCATTTTTGCTTCAGACAGGAGTATTGTGTTTTCCTCATCTATATTAAACCCTAATTCCCATCATGAGAGCTGCTTGTTCTTCCCTTCACAGACTAGCCTGGCATTTTGGCCGGATTGACTTTGAGCTAGCTGACATCGGCTTGTAACAGTAAATATTAAACACATCCAGCTGTCGCAGTGAGATGGCCGTCTGCTCTGCTGCTCTGTAGCCTCTGTGGCTTTTTACAGGCTGCTCTGCATTGTGTTAGGCTTAAGAAGTTATAGCAGCGAAACATATTGCAGAGGAGGACTGCAGCCCCTCAAACACAGCGAGATACTGTAGATGCAAATAGGTCAACACAGTACAGAACGGGGGGAGAATGGGAGAAAACAGTGGGAAAGTAGTGAACTATTCTTACTGCTCTCATTTTCTTCTCTCTGCAACATGTTGTGAAGGAGTAAAGACTGAAATAAGACTACACGTAGGTGGAATGATAAACTACTCAACTACTCCTAACTCACTTGGTTTATTCATTCATTCTTTCACCCACTTACGGTTAGCCTACCCACTCTCAAGTGGAGAGCATCCTACGCTACTACTAGATAACTACTACTACTACTCTCTGCGTGGTTGCCACATGGGGACGTCAAGAGCCGCTAGTTACCAATGCTGAGAGATGCAGACTTCACTACAAAATTGACTGTATGCACTGGAGGATGCATTTGGTTGATTTGGGGTGGATGGGTGGCTCAAGCACACACAGGACTTTCTCCTAGGAGACCCCTGTTGGAGTCCCGTGTGAAACTAAAAGAACTTAAATTTCCTAAATCTAACCAAGTAGTTTTGGTGCCTGAACCTTACCAACTGTGACCTCAGCAAGCTTTATTGTGAAAGTTTAACTTGACCGCATAACGAGCATGTGTTGATAACATGACACTGCCACGCCTAGGCAGGGCAAAACGTGACTTTGGCACTTTGGGCCAGTGTGTGTATTACCAGGTTGGTTGTTGAAAATGATATGTCAATAACTGCAGTTGCCTCTTTTTAAAACAGTTAACATCTCTTATTAATCCCATGTTGTCGGAATGAGATGCCCTGTGACTTTATATAACCAGGAGGATTCTTGAAGTCAAAATCTCCTTTACAATAGAGTCCTGGCTAAAATGGCATTACAGTTATGTTAAACAAACCGACATACACTTTCTCACAATATTACACATTCACACACGGCCATGTTGAATAAGTAACATGTTGCAGTTAGTAGCATGCCGTCTTTTGTATGTCTTCCACAGTCTGTAAGCGTATTGTCATTCTGTCATTGTTGTCCCTCTTATTGACCTCTGAAAGTTGTCAGTATTTACCATTTCTCTGTGTTTAGTAAAATATTTCTGATTCTGATTTTGCCTGCTACATGGTAGCTAGTCGTAAGCATTGGCCCAACTCTCTGCCTGATGCCTGGCTGTCCTTTACCAGGGAATTGTGTGGGTGCTGAAATATGTATCAGATGTTAGCAGCGGCCTGTGAATGGGCCCCTGATTTGTGTGGGAGGAAATGATGACAGGGATGACTTGAAGCTCGGGGGGTGAGAGGCAAAGGTTCCTCAACACTCTCCCGCAGCCAAGCACCTGTCATTGGTCTTGGCAGTCACAGGGGACTGTGGGGCTGACAGAGGGGAGGAAGTCGAGAAGCCATGGAGAGGGGGTAGAATAACTCAGGCCACCATTTAAAACCTAACTCGCGCTCTCCGTCTTTAGCTCTCACACAGTCACTCTCTCTCGCTTAATTGTACTGATATTCCCGTGCAGAGAAGTGGAGTTTTTGCAAATTGCAGTTAAACTCCCACCATCCATTCTCTCTCCTTTGCTCTCCATCCCACTTGCCTTACCCTAAATATCCCTCGCTCTATTTTTAAAATGCTCTCTTTCCTCTTTGCCCTCGCTTTGTCGTCCTAGTGCTCACTTTTTCCATTTCCTTATTCTCTTCTTGTCGCTCTCCGAGGAAGCATGCTCTTACACAGTCCTTGGCAGGGCACAGTTAGGCTGTCACACAAACTCGGGCAAGGTACTCTCTGGGCAAAGGCTCCTTGTCAGTACATGAGTTCAATGGGTTTGTGTGCACTCTGCTGGCCATTGGAAATATGTTCCCTGTACCACACTCTGCAGAAACACACATACACGCTCTCACATAACTGTATATGAACTGTTGTAACTGTATGCGTCTGTCTCTCTTCCAGCACTGCACGAGTTCCCTACGGATCTGTTCACAAACAAAGAGAGGACAGAAGGAGCTGTGGCCCTGCATGTCCTGTGTGTAAGTTTACCTTCACCTACACAACTGTACGTTCCTGTGTTTGTGTGCGTGTCGACATGACTGCGTCCAAAAACATATCATTGAGCCACACTTTTACACTGGGTGACATGTTCCTTCATCCCTATAACCATGGGAACTGTAGTTTATTTTGACTCAATCCCACATACACTCTCCAGCTGCTTTTAAGTCACTACAGCAGTGGCTCCCTTTTTCTATCACTGAGTAAACTGATGACCCCTGACTAAGTGACGTACTTTATGGATGTTTCATATTATGTGAAGGGAATGCAATAACTTCAGGACGTTTGTGTAAAACCAGAGATTTGGATGAATTTTGAGCAGATTATTTCTTGTGAATACTGATCAGAGAGGAGTCTTCCTGATAATTTTAGGGACTTTTTAAACAAAAAATTTGTGTATGTTTTTTAACAATCATACATAATAGGTTTATTTTTGATGGATGAATTTGTAAAGATTTAGGTCTTCAATATAAACAAATGGGTTTTGGGCAAAGGGCCACAGTAAAGGGAAAAAAGAGAGTGTAGGGAGATAGACTAAGGCAATGTTATTATTTTTTGTCTAATGATGGAATTTGTTAGTATGATAGAAATATAGAAAAATGCCATATTCTTTAAAATAATATATATATATAGTATAATACTTATAATACACTGATTTAGCTTTGCACTATTACAACATTGTCAGACTCATGATGGACAGTTCACTCAGAGATTCAGGCGGGTTATGCTAGTATTAGCTAATGCAACCTGCTGCTGCTAGCCTCGAGCTGAGACGAGGAATGGGCTGCAGAGGTCTGGTAAGATCACTTCTTTCTAAAACCACACAAACAGATTTGTTTCATTTTCAAACTTGTAATCTTTGGCCTCAACCAACGCTGACCCAGGTAGCATCACTTAATGACATCTATCTGACTTCACACAGCAGAAAGCTTTTTACAACTTTTGTCACATGTGCAGGAGTACTACCCAACACCTGTAAACTGATGTGTAAAATCAGTGGAGTTATAAGTTGCAACAGCTGCAACATAAAAATCCAAAAACTTTAACAAAAATTCATCACAAAGTGACACAATCTTCCTCATTGCATGTCAGAGAATAACTGATGACCGGCTATCCAAAGCAAGGCTAAACAAATGGTAACGCTGTAGATATTTCCTCTCTGGCGGAGCAGAAGACAGCATCTGGATCTGCGGCACAATGCCAGACCCAGTCCTCTCCTCTCCTTTCCTCCTCTCCTTTCCTTTCCTTTCCTCTCCTTTCCCCTCCTCTCCTCTCCTCTGCGGCAGTATCTCATTGGTTCAGCACACGCATCACCAGCCCCACTGGCCTCTCCAGCGTGGCCCAGTAGGGGTCAATCTGCGAGGGCAAGGCTTCGATGGAGCCCCTCTGTCGTCTCTCTTGCATGACTGGCACAAGGCAGGCAGAATGTTCCGGTGCATGATGACCCATGTTGTGTTGTGCTGTTGTTGATGGTCTCTGCGGGGCTGACTGTAATGGAAGCTCATGCCAGCAGAGAAGCGTCTCCATGGAACTATGCTGTGCACAAACAGACCACTAAAGACTACCGAATGGGCCATTTTGCCAGTACATGTCTAACGTTACAGGCAATGTCACTGCTTACAGTGCACCCACCCTCTGAGTTAGCCTTTTCCTGCTACAGAAGGGCAAATGAAAGTAACCTTTTCTTGGATGCATGGGTATTTTAAAAAACAAAAAGCCAAAGTATAGTATATCATTACCTGTGATGTCTAACCTTTAAAATAATGTACTCTGTGTCATGTTATAGCAGGTGTTACTGTACTGTGGAGAGAACAGCTGAATTTCAGCTATTTTTCAACTAATGCCTGCAGAGTATACTGTACAGTTGTAATGCTGTTGTACCTTTCAACCTTTCCATTTTTGGAAATGCGTGTCAGAATTCAGATGCAAAATAGGCCATTCCTGAGGAAGAAGCTTGCCTACTGTGACATGCAATATGTCCACTGAAAACAGGCTGGAACGTAGTATGCAGGAAGTGAGCCAGGGGAGCTAATTATTTTTTTATTGGATCATTTTTAGTTCAGCAAATAAAGAAAGCTTCAGTTCGCTGATAGCCGATGTACTGTGAATCAATCCAACAGCAGAGAATATTGATGCGTAAGCAGGAGGTATAAAACCAGCAGACAGACAACAGACGATACCTCAGATTATCACATTGGGATGTAAAGAGTAGCGTACCATGACAGACCTGATCATTTCTCTCTTGTTCCAATGTTTATTTGTAAGTAATAAATGAAATCTTTATTTATTTCTGTAAATGCACTTTATTAACTTTAAATAATTAAATGGCATTATATTTGGTAAAGGGTGCATAGTTTCAGTGAGCTGAAAGACAAAGTTTAGGACTTTTATTGGGACTTGACTTGTAACTTCATAGCCAAGAGTTGAGACTGTCTTTTTCCTACTTCTTTGTAATTTTCTTATGGCTTGCTTCATGTAGGGTTCACCCCCATATATTATTTGTAGATCACATATTTGACTGACATACCCTTCGTGACGCAACCCGCCCCATTTATCCGGATGGATTTCTTACCCCAGGGCATGTAGGCAGGAGGAGGTGGGGATTGAACCACCAACATTGATGACCTCTGCTTTGTACAGAATACATTCAGAAGTATAAATAGTAGTATGAATGTGCTGGCAGCCCTCTCTCTACCCGCGGCTGCTCCCCTTTACTGTTAATCAGAAAAAACTCCTACATGTCTGTTTTCCTGCCACCATACAGGTTAAAATATAAAAAGTAAAATGCCTTATGAAGTCAGATCATTAAAAAAACATAAAACCTGAAAATGGCTTATGGTGTTTGCAGTATGCTGCACTGATAGCAGCATATGGTCTTGATTCAAGGATGTTGATTTAAAACTGAATTAGATGTTGTATTATCCAGTGATTGCTGCTGTGAAGTGATTCCACTATCAGCCGGAGATTGTCTTTGATCGTGTATGTTTCTGGTATTGCATTCAGCTTGAAGACAGAAAACTGTGAGACGCTCATATCTGAATTTTAACATCACAGTATTTTACTTCCAACTGCTGTTCTCTTAACAGCTGTACTGCTGACCCCCCTTGAATTCTGCACAGCTCATTAATCCGGGAATCATCACTTCTCTAAAAAAGATTTCCTCTCAAAAACACAAACATGACAAGATTGAAGGACTTTCGTGTCTGCATGCAACATAAAACGTGCACACAAATTTACATGGAATGTGCACAGCTACTAGGCTTGAGATAGCGTTTTTCCTCCGTCTCAACTTCAAACCTGAATTAAGATTAAACCCAGTTGTCAGGATTACATGTGACGTTTTGTGTTCTGCTCACTCTAAATTAACAAACAGCTCTTTAACTTACTGACTGATGGTGATTAATAGGGTGGCTGTGGCTCACGATGTAGAGCGGGTTGTCCACTACTCAAAAGGTTGGTGGTTCGATCCCCGCCTCCTCCTTCTGCTGCATGTTTTTATCCTTGAGCAACATACTGAACCCCAAATTGCTTATGAATGACTTTTTGTTTGTTTGTGCCTTTGCCATCACTGTATAAACGTGTGTGAATGTGGCATGTAGCGTAAAGTGCTTTGAGTGGTCGCAAGACGAGAGAGGTTCTATATACGTGTGCCTATGACACTCCTCTTCTACAGCTCAGTCATAGCTCTCATCGGTCGTTGGGTAGTTCAGCTCACTCTCACATGCTTTCAGAAACAGGAAATAGAAGAACTTCTGGTGCAGAGAAAATGTGACTCAGAACTGATTACAAAAGGGATAAGAAATATTCACTCTATCTTGCTGTAAGCAGGTCTTTGAAGGGCTTTGTTATTACAAAATGTAAGAATATTCAAGCTTTTCCTTTGTTCACACATTTGCTGTCAGTCTGTCGTCACTACCTGACATTTTCTCTCTTGATCATTGCTCTCCGTCTTTCATCTCCACCCTATCTCTGCCTCTCTCTGTGCCCTGTGTTGTATGTATTATGTGATAACAAAGAAAGGTTGCAGTGGGTGTGTGCAATAATACACCAGGAAAAAAACACACCAGTAATATAAAGCATGAAAAGCATTTCATACGATAGATTATTTGCAGTCATAATGTATTTTGTCATTGCAAGACTATTCAGGGGACATTTGGAAGGTTTTTTAGTGAAGGCTACTTGTGGAGTTCCCCAAGGCTCAGTGTTAGGCCCATTATTGTTACGTATATGATATTTATTTCCGAGGTTTCCAAAACATTAACATTTCGTTTATTTGCAGATAATACAAATCTTATTTTCGTGTGGTAAAACTTTGAAATAACATTTTAATACCGTGGAAAAGTAATTGCAAAGAGTTTGTTAGAATTTTCATCATTTATTTATACCTTTTTAAATATACCTGTATATTTCAACCTGACAGGTGGCCATAATGCTGCTGTGTGCTGACTCATGCTAACTTTGCCACCCCCACTGTAGCGATTTGGGGAAATGGGAAGGTTGCATGGCCCTCCGACTGTTTATTTCCATATATTACTTGCTTTTTGGAAACATGAGGAAATACAACTACAATGTTCTTCAAAATATTTTTTTTATTTTATAAAAATTGTTCATTAAATTAAAGGCTCTAAAATTCGGAGACTGAACCTGAACATAGTTTCCTTTTTAACCAAAGGGTAAGATCTGTTTTAGGTTACCAGTATACATTAGTTTAATGGGTATAGAATTTATGGAGCAGTTGTGGTGTTTATGTTTAGTAATAATGTAATAAACAAATGTACATTATTTTATTTGTATGTGTATCTTTAACTTGGGCTCACAGTGTCATTCTAGGTCAGTGGTAATGTTGCTTCTCTGTTACATCCATTCTGACAGTAAAGTATGTCTGAAAAGTGAAAACTAACTATTTAAAATGTAAATAGTTTGGTCCCACAGTTATGTTGTTCTTGAATTTTTAATGTATGATCCGTTAATGTACTGCACTGCATTTGCATGAAATCAAATCTTTGAATCTTCAGCCTTTAATTACTAGGCTTGCTGTTCCATTTTTCATGGTAAGTTACATCTAAATTTAATGTAGCATTTAGAGCAGAGAGGTGTTCTTTAATGCACCATTTTAGGGTACATATAGAGATCTGTTCCAAATAGAATAAAAAGCAGGAGAAGACATGGAAAATGGTAAACAAGATCACTTGTTCTTGTCCAATTTGAAATATCAACAGATACATCAGTTAGCTGTACCGTACGGTGCAGTGGAACCCATCTCAGTATGAACTTTTCATCCTGTATGTATAAATCACATCAAGCAACATTATATCATACTTCACTGATCCCTGTGATATTCATCACTCTCTCTCTTTACAGACCATTTACATGTTCTGTGCCCTGGCCCTCGTCTGCGATGACTACTTTGTCCCCTCCCTGGAGAAGCTGTGTGAGGTATGAATGTGAGGTATTAAAGGTCATGAAGAACTCCTCAGTATTAATAGCATCAAATATTAATGACTAAATAAACCAAAAAAAGTTCTGTGGTATTATTTATTAAGAGATTTGCACTCAAAAATACAGCAACCTCCGGTAACACGTGTACAAATCCAGACATTAGCTTGGTTTACATTGAGTGTAATATTCTGATTATAATCAGTTTAAGAGCCCAACCAGAATAAAAATGCTCCATACAAACCCCTCAATCAGAATAAACAAGCAAAGGGGTAGTTTAAACCTTTTCATAAACTGATCAAAATGAAAAATTGTACCATGTAAACAATGATTACGTGAACCTGATTACCTTCTGGCTGCGTTCTTTCTGTGCATGCCTCCCATCTTAATAAATGTGTGTGGACTTTTCTTCACTTCCAAAGCACGGCGGCAGCCCTGCAGAGTTTTTTTTTATACAAGCTCTTTAAGAACTGAACATTATTGGATGTGTATATGGTAGGAAAATAAGAAATAACTACTAAAGTCCACAAAAAAATTATGGAAGCCTGGATGGACCAAAGAGTTGAAATTAAAAAAAGGCTGGAAAAAGGAATAAATAAATTTCTTAAAAATCCAATATGTGCCAAAGACATATTGCTCAGTGTGTTGGTGCTGAATGATCTGTATGATCAGCTAAGGGTCAGGGTCAAGGGTCAGGCTGTGAATGATGTCCAACTGTTTGTGTCTCGGACTGATCTTGATTTTACTGTTCAAATATGAACATTTTATTTGTCTCTTACTGCTCTCCCGCAGCGTCTCCAGCTCAGTGAGGACGTAGCAGGGGCCACCTTCATGGCCGCCGGCAGCTCGGCTCCGGAGCTCTTCACATCTGTCATAGGTATTCACCGCAGCCACGCCTCCATCTTTTTACATCCTCTGTTCTAACTGAAACACATGCCACTGTAGATGCATTAGGTAGGAAGCATGCATGCCTTTTACAATAATGCTTTCATCCCCAGACACATGCACTAAACAAACATTGCTTTCAATATACCGAATCACATGAGAATCACATTAAAGTCATCTTATGTAATAAGCACCAGAGAATTGCTGGTGAGGAGCAAAGGCCATATGTTGTTTTTTTTGTTCTTTCTTTGATCATGGTTGTGTTCAGCATAATATATCTGTCTCAACCAACAATACCAAGAACTTTCCCTTCAAAGGCACATTACTGTATTCTTTCTTATTCTAAATAAAAATCTAATTATACAGAAGAGGTTTAATAGATTCAACTGTCCTCTGATTTGTTTTGAAAAATAAATGCAAATTCAGGTTTTATAGGCCTTTTTGCTTCTCCTGTTTTTTCGAGTGTGTGTATGTTTGTGCAAGAGTAGGAGAGAGATGCATGACCAATATGGCCGAGTTATTTACATATGTTTTGACAGTTGTGTGACATCTATTTGTCAGCACTGCAGATGCCGTGCTACAACCGGAAAATGTCAAGTAATGTGGAACACATCATCTATGCACTCTGTGGAGTTGTAATGCAGTGTGTGTGCTCGTTCATTCCTTCCCCAGGGGTGTTCATCACCAAAGGTGACGTGGGTGTGGGTACCATCGTGGGTTCGGCTGTCTTCAACATCCTCTGCATCATCGGTGTTTGTGGCTTCTTTGCCGGCCAGGTATGATGTCATAGCAGTGTTACACTGCTGCGGCCAAACCCGCCACTGATCCGGTGACATTTTCGCAGTGTACAACCCACAGCCTAATATCACCTTTAAATATTCAGCCACAGAAACACAAAGTGGGAGAAAGTACTCATGCATACATGCATGTGTTTATGCAGAAGAATGCAGACACACTGTTTTATGCATGTATGAGTGTGTGTGTCTGACTGCACCAAAATACTGCTTCAGTCTGATCCATGTGCAAACCACAGATTTCTTTACATGTATGTATTTTATTTTTTACTGTCTAACATATACCTGGCTGTATCCTTTGTCTTTTGTGATTGTCCGATAGTCCGATTTATCTTCCGTGTGACTTTCTTTCTCATATGAAAAATGTGTACATAAAGTGAAACTTCTGGTGCTGGCACACGTTGGAAACTTTCCATTTTAACATGTTTTTGTTTGTGTGACACTTCCTTTTATATGCTCTGCTTAACCAGCCACATGCACAACATCCCATCATCTGAACACAGATAGATAGTTGTATCTCCTTTTTGCTTTGCATCCTCAGTGCTGTGTTTTGCATGAGATACAGAGATAACATAATATAATGCAGCCTCTCTTCTGATGCTGTCTGACATGCCAGGAACATGGAAATGAGTGGAGTACAAGGATAAGCTCTCTGCTCTGAAAAATATATGCACTGGACTCCAAACAGTGATGCAATCCCAGATTGTGCATTGCATAATCATAGTGAGATAATGAGGCAGAAGGGCAGGCGATGTAATGGGGCTTGGAGGGACAGGGTGCAGTAAAATCAACTTCAAGTGCGCGGTCATTGCACCTCACTTCTGTTTGTTACCTTTGGCTGGCTGTTCATAGCAGGCTCCCTCTACAAAGCACTATTGTACGGTGAAACAGAGTACAAGCAAACATTTCAAAGCTTTGTTACGCTCTAACTCTGCCATCTGCCTCGCAGCAGCAAACGATTCCACGGCTGGGAGTGGCACATTCAAGATGTGACTTCTGACCCTCCACTTGCTTATATACAGTGCAGTGGTGTGTGGGAGAGTGTTAGTCACTGCATTGTGGGCTCCTGCATTGTATCTGATTGCATAAAGTCGATAAACACACAGGCACCTTTCCTACGTAGGATGGTACCTTGCAATTGGCTTTTTCAGCGATTGTGATTCAGGAGGTCAACTCGAAAGCTCCTGTGTTTACATCAGTATGGTAATAATGTCAGAGGCGTTTCTGTATCACTGTGCTGCATAAACTCCAGGCCAGGATAAGTGTTACTATAAGAGTGTGTGAATTGAAGCTGCATACTTTTTGTGAGTGTGCTTATCTGTGTTTTTTTTGGGGGGGGGGGTTTCTTGCAGGCAGTGAAGCTCTCTCACTGGGGTCTACTCCGGGACTCAATTTATTACACATTTTCTATCACGGCCCTCATTGCGGTAAGATCTTATAGACTCATATGCAAATACACAGTTCACGTGGTCCAGTGTGGTGATTGAATATGCAGAAATCCTTACACTGTCACTTACAGCAAAGCGTATAATGCCTATTTGAAAGTGCTGTTTCTCAGCTTTGGTATCAATACCCAATTTGCACTTTTCTGCCTCAGCAGAATTGCTTAGATAGTAGAAAGTCAATAAAAACACACAGATACTGTACATCCACTATAAATGTGGGCCTTTTCTTTAGAAGTTTTTCCATCACAGCAATTGCCCTTCTAGTAGTGTGTGTTTGGTTGTATAAAACGTGTAGGATGTATGGGGTATAATGAGAGACTAAGCTGTGTCCCAAATCCTTAATACATGTTAATTCTCAGCAGGCTTGGAGTATGCATTGTATTCACACTGGGACAGTATTCTCAGAAATGTAAATATGAATAATAAAAAACACTTAATTTTTGAGGGTGCTGATTCAAACTGTTGTCCCACAATGCAATGCACAAAGGAAATGGAGCAGTGGTAGAAAGTAACTCTTTACATTTACTCAATTAATCAGCCTCTACAGTATGATGATTTTTTACAGAGTAAACTGCTCAACAGTGTGTAAAATAGTTTAAATTAGCTCCACCTCGACCAACTGCAACAATAAAGTGCCACCAATAATGTCATACATATAATAATATAGCACAGAATTGGGTCATCTTGCCAAATTAATACTTTTACATTTGATACTTTAGGTGCAGTTTGCTTCCGTAACTTCAGTATTTTTTAACCTGGAGTCTGGTGGCTTTGGACAGAGTGATATAGTGGCTGTTTCTGGTTAAACAAAAAGGTTCTTACTCTTTAAAAGCGGCCTATCTTTGTAGGGATCCTTTCGATGATGTTTTTAGACAGTTAGAATAACAATGTGAGCTGATCAGTAACAAAAACAAGCACTTTAGTGGACATACTTTGATGGTGCGCAAACGCCCCAAAGGATTATGTTGCAGCCCGGTTTCACTTCTGACGGCTGCAGCACTTTCACTCAGTATTGGACCAATTTCAAACATTGTTGTCCCCATTTGTCTCTTAGACTTAAAAACATGGGGAAATAGGATCCAGGTTGAAAAATACCATACTTACCCTTTAAGTAAAATAATAATAATAATAATAATAATAATAATAATAATAATAATAATAATAAGTATATAATTATAAGTATTTCTACTTTTGGTAATATTTGCTATTGATACTTTTTCTTAAGTGAATATTTCCTGAAATGGAGGCTCTACAGTACTTACAGCTGCAAAAAATGAATATGAATAAACTGCAGATGGTGGAGAGAGAGAGACAGAGAGAGAGAGAGCTTCAAACTGATCTTGTATTGAACGTTTAGAAAAACATTTTGTTTTCTCTTTATGATGTTTAATGGCAATGACATACTAAAGTCATTGATAAACATCTGGCTGTGCACGTATTGGGTAATTTCAGGTACATTTCAACATAAAAAAAAGGGGCTCAGAAATGAGTTTCTTCAGTGCCTTCCTGTCTTTAAATTAGTTAGAATGAAACAAAAGGTCATGCATTGACCTTTTCCTGGGGTGTCTGAGCTCTGGATTAGTTATGCCCTCTAGTGGAGTTGATGTTGAAATGCAGAATTAATTTCACTTTGAATTACTGCCTCCACCTAATGTCCTTTCTTGTCCTTGTTGTCTTTTTAGTTCATCTACGATGAGAAGGTGTGCTGGTGAGTAATGATATTCTCTGTTGCAGCATCAATAAATATATGTGTGTTTTAAATAACTATAGATTTTACTGACCTGGTGTTTGTGTGCAGGTGGGAGTCTCTTATCCTGGTCCTTATGTATGCAGTCTACATCCTCATCATGAAGTGGGTATCATCATCAAACTGCTAATGGCTTCAGTTAACTAATGAGTTGCATTTACTAATGTAAGTTGTGTCCCCCTCTTATTCATTTGTCATTGCCAGGTTTAACGGCAGGGCACATCGCTACTTTGACCGTCGAAAGAAGAGCTCTATGAATCTGGCCAACGGGCTGACAGGAAGCACTGATCTGGAGGATAACGTCACATGTGATGCTACTGCAGTCCTGCTCAAGAAAGGTAATCTGCTCTATTTTACACAAGCTTTGCCCTCTAAGAGGACTCCTCATCTCTGTGCACTGAAATTTACATAAATATAAAGGCAGCTGGGACACCACTTTTGATCTATTTTTGTCCAGCTCCAGGATAAGACAGTCACGGATGACTTTATCGACAAAGTTGCGTCTCTTTTGTCCTGTATGATTGCCACCATAGATCCTCAAAGCTAAAGCTGCACCAAGCTGTCAGTGTTTTGGGCTGTGTATATGGTGGCCACAGACAATGATCTTAGAGGAAAAAGAACTTCCCCTACTTGATGAAGTGCACTGCTAACATGCTGAAGACTGAGCCTCCACCTCCTGGCCCTCCATACAGAAACTCATAAAGGAAACCTACAAACCAGCTGCAGACCAAGCCAGGGTCACCCCTAAACTTGACAAACACTAGCAGTGTGTAGATGATAGGGATGGTAGGATTCAGCTATTTGCATTAGTGTGCTGGCATAGAAGTTCAAGATGTGATGAATGGGATACAATTTAAGATTAACTTGAGATGCATTGTTTCTAGCATCTGTAAAAAAAACTATTGACATTTATATACAATTCTTAGTCGAGGCCCTATGCCATTATTATTTAGAAATGTGACCAATCAGATTGAGTCCTCCTTTTTAAACAGTTTCTCAAGCTGCTCAATAAGGACCTAGGATAGCATCGGATCGTATCTTGTTTAATCAAATGGTGTTGACTCGCACTGCATCACAATACGGGTGAACCGGATCATATCCCGTTGGTAGTTGCTTCATATGTATCTTTCATGTATCAGATTTTTGGCAGTGCAGTAAGATGCGTATTGCATCAGCCTCTGTGATGGAGATGCACATCCCTAGTAGACGGGTCAGAATTCACTTAAAATGAACGGCTGTTCCTCAGCAATACCAGAGCATTCTTCTGCTTATTAGTGTGGTAGCTGCCCATCTTGCATCCAGTTTTGCTAACTAGTCTTCAAAGCAGACCAAGGACTCTACAATGTCATCTTCCTGTTGGCTCAGATGGATGTGTATCTGCCTATAAATCCTTCTTGTGATCAGGACAGTCCTGCATACCATGATACCCTACTTTTGATGTTGCCAATGCCTTTAGCTGTTCCAGGGCTTTATTATTTTCTGCCTCAGTGTCAGACTGGCTCAGTGGGACTGGGCCACCAGAAGGATAAAGAAAGTCTCCTGGGTCCTCAACTGTCAAATGAGGAACTGTTTTTACCACCCAGCACTTCCACAGATTACTCTAGTGTTTGCATCTTCAGGCTAACAGAGTAGAGCAGCACAAGATGCTGGCTAAGGCTTGCACACATCCAGCCTGCTCCGTCAGCTTGTTCTGCATCTGGTACTCTTGAGTGATGCCCCAGAGAGCACCAGTCGCACTGCTAACTTGTTCCTCAGGTTTTGCTGAGGAGGTGATGAAGAGAGCCAGGG
Organism: Dicentrarchus labrax; assembly: GCF_905237075.1. NCBI lineage: Eukaryota > Metazoa > Chordata > Actinopteri > Moronidae > Dicentrarchus > Dicentrarchus labrax. The sequence goes on from NW_026136721.1 coordinate 9,247,150, forward strand.
TCACAGGTGGCAGATGGTTGCTAGGCTGCATGGGTTTGAATGTGCAGCGTCAATGGTCCCCACAGTAGCCATCAGGGACACAGACTATTGGATTGATCTTCAGATTTTTACAAAGGAAATTGCTCTGGGGGAAATAAACTTTGTGATCATACCCTACCCTAATTAATAGATGGTGAATAGTCTTGAGGGGGAATGAAGGGTACCTGTTGATGAACCACTGGTGCAGACTGCTGCTCACATTTCAGGTCTGGAAAATGTTGAGATCAGATCCACAAGTGGAACCCTGTGGATACATTTAAGTGTGTCCTACAACTAGGCCCTTTGCCTGAGGGTCACTTTGGTTCTCTAAGATAAGATAAGATACGATAAGATATTCCTTTATTTATCCCCCTTAGGAGAAATTCAGGTTGACACAGCAGCAATAGGGCAAAGTAGTGCAAAAACAGAGAACAAAGAATATCACAATAAAAATATTACTAATATTATTAATATTAGAAGATATAAAACTATAAATGAAAGTATATACACTATGCATTGTTCAAGTAGGACATGGAGTGCAAATATGAGCAGAAAATTAAGCTTGACTAAAACTAAAAAACTAAAACTAAACTGTACAAGTGGAAATTAAATATAACTAGTGTAGGTGGTTCCTGTCGCACCATCCAATGAAGTTCTCAATCAGGTCTCTGTAGTACTCCTCCCTATCATCTGAGATACAGCCGACAATGTAGGAGTCATCAGAGAACTTCTGTAGGTGGCACTCTCCAGAGTTGAAGCAGAAGTCAGAGGTGTAGAAGGTGAACAGGAACGGTGATAGTACAGTACCTTGGGGTGTGCCAGTGCTGCTCGTTACCACATCTGACAAGCAGCTGTGCAGTCTGACATACTGTGGTCTGTCAGTGAGGTAGTCAGTTATCCAGGCCAATACTTTAAATATCACTTCCACATGATTTGTGGAAAGGATGACAGTTGGACTAAAAACTAGCCCTGCAGTCAGATGAACATATTTGTGTTATTTCTCACCAGCTAACTTCCACTGTAAGCCATCGGTGTTGATGGTGGATGAGCTGCTGTCTGCATACCCCCACCAGCTGTCTTTCTCTGAGGCCGGCATGAGGATCATGATCACCAGTCACTTCTCCCCCAGAACCCGCCTCACCATGGCCTCTCGCATGCTTATCAATGAGGTATGTATACGCTAAACTATACGTGGACTCACATGCCTATGTACACTATGTTGGACTCTATGTGGAGTTATGTAGTTTTTTATGCTACAAGTTATTTAAAATTGCTGGTGGGTAGGTAGGTGGGTAAGTAGGTTGGCGGATAGGTAGGTTGTTGGTGGGTAGGTAGGTAGGTTGGTGGGTAGGTCAAACCGCAGACAACTATAGATTTAATAGAATAGCAGACAGGTTAAAAACAAACAACAAATAAATGAATAAAGCAGCAATGTTACCCTCAAGAGAAATATTGTTTTGTTTTGCCAATTTAAGTTACTTTGAACAATCCCTGCCAAACCAGTTTTAGCATAAATACAAACCAAATAACCCTGTCTGCGTTCAGCAGATGAAGGAGTGGAGTGAATGTGAATTTTCTTTTGGATATTGCAGCCAACACTGTCTCTCAGGCACCTGTCTGCTGCAGGCTACAGTCTGGATGTAAATCCAAACCAAACAACCAAATTTAGACTTCTGACAGAAAGAAGAGAAAAGAACATTAACTTCTGTTCCAGACAAATATTAGGGGCTTTTTCTGATTTCTATAATATAAATAAAAACAAATTTGAGTAGTTAAGACTCAAAATAGATCAGGCTACCACTACCATCATGCTACAAAACAGCAATACAAAATGTCCAAAAATGTGTTAATGGAAGTATTGTAGTCAAAGCTTGATGTTGTCTAAAAGTCTAAATTAGCAACGCACACTGGAATGACTTTACTCTGTTTAATAGTAGCTCAGGTTTGCTCAGCAGAATTACATGAGCACTCACAGGTGTGATGGGGTCATATGACAAGCTATCACAGTCTTTATTTTTTCTCTTTTCAAAGTGTTCTTTCTGTTTTACAAAGTAAAAGTAGTATATCAAAACATATAATATTACACACAAATACACAATGCAAAAGACAAAGCAAGATAAATATAAAAACATCATTAGAATCATTAGTCCAACAGAATTCTAAGAATTACCCCATTTTACATATAACAGTAAGAAACCTTATCCATGTCCAGCTGACTGAATAGGATAAGCTTAATACCTTTGGACAAATATCCTAAAGGGTAGGCCAAGTGACCTAGTGTCTCATCTCTCTCTAAGGGTCCAAATTACCTGTAGAGAGAGATACAAGTTAACATTTTAATGTCACAAAAACCAGCTCAAATCCTGTGCTTCATGAAGTTCATAAGGTTCAATGGTGTTCAGTTCATAATATTAAAAATGTTTCTTTCCTGAATGCGGGTGATTAGAAGTCTTAGTGTCAAATGTGTTAGAACAATGTGCACATTTAACACATCTGTAGTTCCTGTAACTTCTTATAAATAGGCAATATCCTCTTGAAGCAAAAACGGGGTCTAGAGGATGGCAAATGATTTAACCTTTGGTCACATTCTAGGAGGCTCCAGTGTTTGTTTATAACCTTAATGAAATAATAAAGGTAATCTTAATGTTGTTTACAATAATGTTCTATAATCAATTCCAGAGACAAAGACTGATCAACACCACTGAGACTCGGGTCAACCGCATCACTAACGGCGACTCTGACTCAGGTGCCAGGGCTCAGGGGAGGCGGGGCTTAGAGAATGGGATGGGCGGGGCCGAACAGGGTCTGAACGGGAGGTGCAGACTTCAGCGACTGGAGTCTGGGAACGAGACAGAGAATGAAAATGAGGATAATGAGAACAACGAGAACGACGAGGAAGGAGAGGGAGAAGATGACAGTAATGGCCCCCTGGTGCCATTTAAAATTCCAGGTACAGCGCAGATGAACATTTTGACCGGCAATAAATGTTTGTTATTAGCGCTGTCACTGGGGCCATCATAATATGTGTTATCATCTCTGGTTTCCCCGCTCCCTCCAGCTGGTGTGTGTAACAAGCTAAAGTGGCTGACCATGTGGCCGCTGTCCCTGCTTCTGTTCTTCACCGTGCCCAACTGTGCCAAGCGCCGCTGGGAGAGATGGTTCATGGTGTCCTTCTTCACCGCCACCATCTGGATCGCTGGCCTCTCGTACATCATGGTCTGGATGGTCAGTACAGTCGCTCTCTAACAGGCTGGAAACACATCCTGAGCTTTAAAGAATGTTGAAACTGCCTCCAGGAAAATGGGATATATTATCCTTCAGGGCTTTCATATTTAGCTTTACACAAATTATTGTCATGTTTTTATTGTAAAAATAAAACTATAAGGTGCATGGGTTTGAATGTGCAGCGTCAATGGTCCCCACAGTAGCCATCAAAAATAAATAAAACTATAAGGTGTGTTTGACCATATGCAGAGGGAAACAATCAACCATCAACAACAATTGTCAAATTCAACCACTAATATAGGATCAGTGTATCAAGTGTGAGAAACAGAACATTAATGGATCTTAATGGTTATTAGTGACACTTAAATCTGCATCATAACAGAAAGCAGGACTACAGCAAAGTGAAATGGTAGCCTGTGATATAATGCAGATATTAAGCATTACACAGTGGCAACTTATTCTACTAATGGGTGAATTTAAATTTGTATAAATCTTTTTTATTTGGAAAACAGCCCCAGAGGTACCTCCTGTGATTATTCCCCTCTTTCAGTAATGTCGTAACAACTTCATTGTCCACTGGTTGAAAAAATAGCGAGTGGCTGGAATGTTCAGGAAGCATCCTATATCACTGTTATGTTTACAATAATGTTTGGCAATTGCCAATTCCACTGATACTTTTAGATTTGGCTTGGGTGTGAAAATGATTGTTCCATGAACTTAAGATTTAAACAAGAGCACACTAATGTAAACTCTTTATTAACTTAAGGTTGTTAGGGGTGATGCAGTTTTTTCAATGAAGATGTAATGTTCAGCTCCCCTCCCCTGCCCAATCATTTTCATCCAGTCCCTTAATAACACAGAAATAGAATGCTTTCAGTCAGGGGCTATTCTAGAGAAATATTCATGGAGTGGCAAAAGGGTGAAATCAATACCCCCCCGTGCCACTCCTCTAGATCTGCTCCTGCTTTCATTGTTGAGCTGCAACAATTAATCAACTTCTTGATTAGTTGTCAACTACTGAATTAATTGCAAACTATTTTGATAATCGATTCATAACTTCTTTTTTTAAGAAAAAATGTCCAAACTCTCTGATCAGATGTAAATATTTTCTAGTTTCTTTAGTTGTCAGTGGCAGTCAAATGTCTTATTTTGACAAAATAAGACATTTAGTCTTAGTCCCCTTGGTCTTTGAAACATTTTCTGATATTTTATGGACCAAAAACTGAAGAAGATGATCAACAAATGAAAGGATAATGAAATAATTATTAGTTGCAGCTCTATTTAAGTGACCACTGATAGACAAAGGATATATTCTTCTCAGCTGAATGGAACACCAAGCAGACAGTATAGCCTTTGTAAATTCAATAAAATGCTCTAAATATGCTCTTCCTATAAAACAGAGTGGCAAACTGAAGGTTCATGTGAGAAAGCTGATAATACTAAATTAATTTAGTATCATCATTGATCACCAGTGGAGATGTATTCATCAGGAAGAGGAGGAAAACTCTGAGGATTGTTACATTTTGTGTTAAACTGTTGAGGGTGCATACAACTCTGTTACACTACTGTGATTTAATTCCAGGTGGGAACTATTTGGGAACTTGTTTTTATTGATAAACAGTACAGCTGAAATAAATATGGAGGAGTGTATTGAGAGCAATATTTGTTTGGTTTCAGGTGACTGTGATCGGCTTCACTCTGGGCATTCCTGACGTTATCATGGGCATCACCTTCCTAGCAGCAGGCACCAGCGTCCCAGACTGCATGGCTAGTGTTATAGTCGCACGGCAAGGTACACACACACAAACACTCCGGTATAACCAAACACAGGAAGTTAACAGCAGTATTTGTGTTGAGTGAAACAAAGCCAAAATGCTGCAAAGAGAAGGGGTTCCACAGCAGAGTATTGCCTGTCATAACTGACTTGTCTCCTGACTGTATACAGACCTTGACAGTGTTGCTCTCCTTGCCTCAGGTCTGGGAGACATGGCCATCTCCAACTCCATAGGCAGTAATGTGTTTGACATCCTGGTTGGCCTGGGCCTGCCCTGGGCGCTGCAAACACTCTGCATCGACTACGGCTCCATCGTGAGTGCTTCTCAGCTCAGCTGGAGGAAATTCTGCTTGACTTAGACCAGAATAGAACAGAGCTGCGCTCATGAAGGACGGGAACAATAGTCTGTAATATTCAGTGCAGGGCAGTGGGGGAGGACAAATACACCCACGTAATGTTTGTTGGGGCACTGCACACTTTATCACCTTACACTGAAGATATTATGTGTTAATTGGCCTGCTGATTACTCTTCACACTAGAAAATGACATTTGGAACAGGTGTAATTAAAGTCAGTCCTTGGCTGCATGAATGCAGGAAGTTAATCCCCAAAAAACCCTACATTTTAATGCCACAGAGGAAGCCTGGCAGTGTATCCCTTGTGAAAAACTACTGTAATCTCTCTTTTTGTCTCTTCAGATCTATCTTAACAGCAGAGGACTCATATTCTCTGTTGGACTCTTACTAGCCTCAGTATTCTTCACAGTAAGTACCAGACTGTTACAGTTTACTGAACGGGGCCATTCTGGCAGTTCTGGGGGCGAAAAACATATTCATCTAACATCTTTGTAGTTGTGAATCCAACCATAGATTTATAACCACAGAGTTTTTTATTTTGGTTCAATGGATTCCTGCCTGCATTGTTGTGTGCTGTTGACAAGCACAGAGTCTGTGAGGCAAGATCTCTACACATCAATAGAGTCACTCAACATCACTTTGTGTTGTGAAATTCAACATCAGGTTCAAATCTAAGAAGATGGAGATGGAGAAGGAAATGTAGTTCATCCAACTCATGTGGGGTATGGAATGGAGGATTATTTGAATGTAGAATATGCACAGTGATGATATTTGGCATCTACAGTAGGATCCCACTTTATCACTCCCCAGAAAGAAACACCAAGCTTAAAGTACCTTCACTAACTTTCAATATTTGTTTTTCATAACACTTCCAAGAAGGTGTACAAATGGGTTCCACTGTGTCAAAACATTGAAATCCATTACTATTATGTTTTTATTAATTAAAACAGTATATTAAGAGTGGCCTTTGTTAAATGTTCTGAGTTGAGGCCATGCTTCCCTATTCTCCCCTTCTGCATCTGGTGTTCATTCTGTGTCCCAAATGGTGGCCTGAGCCTTTACCGACTTTCTCTGAGCTGCACTTTTAGATTTTAATGATCCATCAGTGAATTGGTTCACCTTGACTAGGCGAGCTGAGTGAATGACTCTCAGTTCATATCAGTAGATTTCTTGTAAGATACTTCAGTGTTAATACCACGACCAGAGAAAAAGAACTTCCATACCCACAATTCCAAATCAAAATGACTGAAGGGGAAAATACACACTTCTATGGTATTTTCTTGAAAGCATCAACATTAATGTTCATTAAGTATACAGAGTAGCCCTCCTGACAATTTTCTCCATTTAGGTAGCTCTCACTCTCAAAAAGGTTGGAGACCCCTGGTCCAGAGGATGTGTAGCCTACTGCACCTGGATTTATTGACTCTACTGTCACTGCGTGGCTTAGTCTACGACCTGTAATCTGTACTATGCAGGATGATAACAGGAATCACAGACATAGGAAGTAGGAAAGAAACAGAAACAGTGGGAATGTGGCAGGGATTTTCTTTTTTTGTTTTTTTGTGGCAACAAAAGGAACAAGGAAATACAGTAACATTTGAACAGCACTGGATTACTTATTTGAAAACATAACTAAAGAACTGATTATTTGAATTACAACCATTACCCCCAACACTGACAGGGAGTATTCTGTTGCAGTAGCAGTCGCAAATAACAGCATAGCCTTCAGCAGTGTGCAGTGGTGTGGTGCAGAGTAGACGAGGACGGTCCCTATGGCAAGAGTGAGCAGAGCTGTGCCAGCTTAAAGGCGCCCTGTGGAGTTTTCTTGTAAACAAAAGAAAGTTATGTTTACATTCAGTGTTACTCACCAAACGCATTGCACTGATCCTTGAGGTCTAACAAACGTGTTGAGAGCATTTCCTTCCTTATAAAACATTTACATCAGTGTTTCAAAGTGTTTTAAATGCAGCATTGTTTACCTGCTTGCAGTGTTCTTCTTCTCTTCCTTTGTTAATGCATTGCTCCATACCATATCCTCTAAAGCACGGGTTCCCATCCTTTTCCTTAAGGGCCCCTTTTTCTATCATTAAGTAAACTGATGACCCCTGACATTTTGAATGGATATTTCATATTATATTACTGTAAATGCTTAGCAATAACAGTAGAGAACAACTGATAAACTGAATGAACCCAAACAGTGAACACAATAACTGCAAGAGGTTTGTGTAAAACAAGCAAATGAATTCTGAGCAGATTATATCCTGTAAATATCAATTAATATCAGGTTTCCTGGTATTTTTATACATTTATTAAATACTACATAGGGGAGAGTGGGGTAAGATGAGCCATTTTTCATATTTAGGATCACTACATCAAGGCAATCATAGTTTTGTCGCTAACTAATATAGCTGCATATATTTCAGGATGTTGTGCGTCCCTTCAAACCAACAGAATGAGTGTAAACATTACTAGCTCAACTCATAGCTCATCTTACCCCGTGTATGGGGTAAGTTGAGCATAGGAGCGGGGTAAGTTGAGCCGTATCCCTACTCTCGTGAAACTTATGATAGACTAAATTCACTTTCAAGAGTGAAAAATTATTTTTTGGAAATAAATATCTAACCACTTTACCCATGTGGTTCTTACATTCACAGACTCCATGAAATGATGCCTTCCTCCTAAATATTTGGTCACATGATCAATGTTTTTTTACCATTTACTAGCAACAAGGGGTGGCTCAACTTACCCCACTCTCCCCTACTTCTTTTCTGAAAATGAAGTGTTTTCTTCTCCCAACCATTATTTTATTAGCTCTTTGGTTGTTTGAACTTTTCTAATTCATTTATCAGAGAGTATATATATTTATATGTGAATATAGCTCATGTTAAGGTGTTTAAAGTTAATATCTTAAATCTTAAATAATAAGTGTATCTTTGGTGACCCCTAGTGGGGATCCCGACCCCCAGGTTGGGAGTCACTGCTCTGATGTTCCCTCCCCCCTTTTCCATATTTCCATCCTTGGGTCCCTACCAACTTTGAAACCAAACCTACCCCCTTGAGTCCAACCATGGCCTGTAGCTCCACTTCAGAAGTGCTCATAAAACAGGAGTTGTTCAGATACAATGCTGCTAATCTGTCAGTGTTTCGATAGAACGACACTCCGCTGTTTATCTGGTACTGCAGTTCAGATGGGACTGGTTCTCTCTCTCCTGCCTGCAGGTCCTCGGTGTCCATTTGAACAAATGGATCCTGGACTGGCGACTGGGCTTGGCCTGCATCATCCTGTACGCCATTTTTCTGTGCTTCTCCATCCTCATCGAGTTCAACGTCTTCATCTTCGTCAACCTTCCTATGTGCCGAGACATCCACTGACCTCCCTCCTCCTCCTCCTCCTCCTCTTCCTCCTCTTCTTCTTCCTCTGGTTAATGGAGGAAACCTCACCTGGCTTCCAGTTTCTCAGCGCCTTGGAACCAAGTCTTTCCTTTTATTTTTTCACATAGAAAAATAGAGCTCTATATGATTTATCTTTGGTGCAATACACACACGAGAGAGAAGACACCGGAAGTTTTGTTTCTTTGGGCACCGGACAGGAGGCGTGAAAAGAAAGTCCCAGCAGTGGAGATTGCTGCCAATCGTCTAATGAACCGAAAGGTTGGCTGGAGTGGACGTAACTGTATTAACACCAACAGTGAGGCTGCTGTTGGTGAAGAAGCTGCTACTGTAACTGACTGGAAAGAGAGAAATCATGCGCTAACAGCGATTTTTAGCTGGATCGTTTGTTACTCTTTGTACAAGTTTGGATATAAGCACACGATTAAGGTATTTTTAAGTAAAAACTGGCTTTCGCTGTATATATTTGAGGATTATATAGGTACTAATATTAGCTGACATATGGGATTCTCTTATGCACAACTGGATCAGTCTTGCAAAGCTGAACCATCTGACGACAGTGACGATATTTTATGTTTTACCTAGCGATTTGGTCTGCCAGTAATACGCTCAAAATGCTTCAACATGTCTCCCATGCTCAGTACCAGCCAACATAGCATGCTGTGCTAGCCACAAGTCAGCTCTAGCTTTGCACTGACAGAGAGAATCTAGATATTTAACACTATTCATTCACATAGAGTCTACTCTTGTTTGTTTCTCTCTCTCTCTCTCTACAGGCATATCCGAGTAGATGTGGGCTTTATTTTTCTTTAATAAAACCCACATAGGAAAGGGATCTCCCTGGAACTGACATCCAGCACTGTCACTTTATTGATTAGAGATATTATTCTATCATTGCAAAGCCTGTACAGGTACTCTAAACTTGTAACTACTGAATTTTAACCTCCCTCTAGAAGGTAGACCTCTCGTACGATATTAAAGAATTATTAGTTTTTAGTCTCTGAGTTGAGTATAACATTGTTACTTCTTAAAGCCAAAAGTATTTTTAGAATAGGAGTAAGAGTCGTAGATTTGGACTTAAGAGTCAGCTCGAGTGTATGTGTGTGCATGTGCGCGTGTGTGTGTCACAGTCTCGAGGGGAACCAAGGACACCACTGTTACTGGGAAGACATAATCATGATTTATTTATGAATTAATTTATTCAAAGATCATGTCTAAGCACCAGTTTCAGCCCCTTGGATCATGTACAGTGTATTCAATGGAACGTCCTCCGCTCTGTGATGACGGAGCTGTACAATGTACTGTACCTAATATATAATCTAAGTACTGGAAACTGACTTGATGTTGTTTATATTTAAGAATAGAACTTTATAATTTATAAGTTTTGTATAGTTTGGAAAGATATTGCAACATTTGTATATTGGTACCAACGCAGCGGATTTTGACGATGATGCATGGCAGGGCTCCGTTGCCACGGAGATGTTGTGATTTGGTGACATGGACTGAAAATGCAATCTTTTATCACTGGTCCTAACACGGGCGGGAGCTGTTGCTAACCCCCTCGTGTGTTGAATCAGTGATGAATCTCTGTTCACTTTCAGACAGAAGAGGAAGTGCGTACTGATGGCACACCGCCCTTTGAACTCTCACAACATATTGTTTCTTAAACACAGTGCTTGAACTATCGTGCCATCCCTTGTATTTGAGGCTTCAAAACCAACGCTTGTGGCCATTCTCCTGCTTGTATTTGAGCCAAAAAAAAAACACCTTCGTCAACAGTATTGCCACTCTTTTTCAGCATGTGTTCAAACAAAATGTGGAAGATATGTATTTTTATTTTTATTTTTATCATGGAGGAGATGTATTAAAGGTGTCCTCTGTAGGTGTTGATGCTCCTCTTGCAGCCACAACAGAGTGCTGTAGAGCTGTATTACATCTTCAGAAGGTGGCTGTTACAGACTCAGTAGAAAGTGGTTTGGGTTATATTTTCAGGTAGGCTACATAGAGACAAATACTGGTCGGTTTGCATGCCTCTTTCATAATTCAGATTATTTTGTGTGTAATTTTAATGAATTTCCAAGATCAAAAAGGCACTGTCTTGATTATTCTGTACATATCAGAGGGATATATGCTATTATAAACACACAGATGTTTGAATAACTTCTGATGAGCAGTTATATTTGAGATATATACAGTATTTAGAATGTAGGCCTACAACAGTTAGTTTTCAGATAATTAATGTCGTTTTATGCTCATGTCTTTTGAATTGTTTGTAAATCCTCATTTTTGTTGATGAGGACCTCTGGGCAGAGCTCAGAGCCAGAGAGAGATGTTGGCCTTGTTCCCAGTGGTCTTCTTGCAATAAACTGATTTACATACACAAATGGTTTCCCCATGTCTTTATGAGCTGTTCATGACTTCATCATTAACTTACTGTTTATCTTGACAGTAAGTTATCACAACAGTAAAATATACTACATACAGTATATTATATTATTGACATTTGCTTGTTTAACAGACTATTTTTATTTATTCACAGTGTATGCTAGCAATTATAACTTTAAGCTGATTTTGCCTCTAATATTAGACAATGTGTTAAAAGTAAATAGTTCATTAGTTTGAAGGTCTTACTGTAACATTCATTAAATATTCTCTATCACTTTCTAATATGGTGTAATTCATAAAGGGGTTCATACTAATACCTCTTAGATCAGATGGGTCAGACTAACCATTGGAGGCTCTTGCTGATGAGCTAAATATGGCAACCCAAAACTTTTTAACATTAATAATGGGTCATTATGACTCTAATGATGGACACACAATTATCACTCAACTCCACAGATTCCCTCAGCTTGAAACATTTAGCACGTCTCAGCTCAGTTTTGGTTTTACAGCCGCCATTTTACCGTTTTAGTTCACTCGCGCGGTTCTCATCAACGTTTTCAACCTCGTACACCGCCCAGCGCCAGGTGTGGCGACCAAAACTGAGCTAAAATTAGAGCCAGAGAAACGATTGTCTTTAGTCCTCATTTTACCTTTGATTAATTCACATATAAAGCCTACCAGTGAATGAATAGGGCCTGTGTAGGTCTATTTAATATTTAATAATAAAATAATATATTTTATATAATATTTTACAGGTGTAACATTTTATAGTAGGCCTATCATCAAACTTTTTAATACTAGTTTGTGATTCTACCATGGATCATACAACCTTTTTCACAGCAGCCATTTTGATATGAAATAGTAGGGTAAACACAGGTATTACCAATGGTACTAATTAAGGTTCCATGTAGTGTAGCAAAGCCTTTGCAGTGGGCCAACTGTTCTTTAGGTTGCCTTGTTGGCTCCAGTTCTCCACCTGTTCCTCTCTGTGGCTGGCCTGCTGGAATCGGGGGGGCTTGCACATGGAGCAATTTTAATTTAATTAAACAGTATCTCATCTTTATCTGACAAAGTAAGTTGTTAACTCAGAAAAAAGTTTTACAGGAGTAACTAAAACAAAAGCAGAGAAAGTGAAGTTTTATCAGAAAACATCTGTGTGTGTGTGTGTGTGTGTGTGTGTGTGTGTGTGTGTGCGCGTGTGTGTGTGTGTGTCTGTGTGTGTGTGCGTGTGTGTGTGTGGTGTATTCAGATTGAGGTATGTAGCTCACTTTGTATTTCTTCTGTTTTCTGTCTAAGATAAAGTGTTACTGTTAACAGATTATTTGAATCAACTCAAAATGTGACAAAAGACAATGATGGTGGTGGAGTTTTGGGGTATCTGAGAATATGCAACTGAGCTAAGAAAGCAAGATATAATATTTTAAAGAGGTAAACAGAAGGAAAAAGCAGCTAAATTACAACAGACCTGCCTGGTGTCTGTTTTGGTGTTGGGAAGTCCCTTGAGATTGAAACCTTGCCGAGACAGCTCACAGTTACAATGTGAATAGAAATAAAAACACAAATGACATGTAAACAAACATCAGACACACAAAGAAAGCACTAAATCCAGCTCTAATGAGGCGGTTACATTAACATTAAACCTTAAATTCTTCCAGTCTTCATTCAGAGGCTGCAAGTCAAGGGAGCAAAGTCAGAGAAAGCTGTTTTCCTCAGCTGAGAGAAAACTTGGAACTTGGTAAGGACGCCACCTGGAGGACAAAGTCGGCCTTACCTATGTTTCACTCATTTCAATTAAAACAGGCCCCGCCATCCCAAAGGGCCACCAACTGACTGCAAGCTGAGCTGTGGTTACTTCATTCAAATGACCCTCGCCACTCAGCTGAAACCTGATCGATCTCTGAACTGGACCCGTCTGAGCCCACCAGGATCCAGGAGCGCCTGTCAGCTCTCGCTCAGATTTCAACTAAGTAACGAGGTTGCTGGATAAAGATGAACTTATTGGAGCATTGGTTCTTAACCTGGGGGTCGGGACCTCAACTAGGGGTCACCAAGGCTAAAGACGGAAGCAAGAAGAATGAACGCTCTAGCTATTATAGTTTCTATTTTAGATCGATTTAAACAAGAATAATGCAAAATACGGAGGCCTACAGGAGGTTTGCCTTTTTGGGTTAAGGCGTGCTAGAAAACTTATACACACAGTCGGCCTATATCTGAGCATCTTGTTGACTTAAAAAATCAATGTAAATTGTCTAATAAAACAATGGCCAAGCATCAGGGACAAGAACACACTGAATTTGTCACAAAAGAAGCCTCTTAAGTTGATTGTTAAAAATGATTAGAAACATACAGAATAAAGTATTCACTTTCAGTAAAAGTTCCCTAAACAGGAAATAAATGTCATAACAATTCATCCAAATCACTTATCACTCATTAATTTGAGGGAATTGTTTAAGCTGTTTTTATGTCAGCTGATACAGAACACAAACACAGTGCTACAGTATAGTAGTTGTCAGTTGTCAAGAAGGGCCCCACATTAGCTCTTGGAACGGGCCCCGAGATGCTTAAGGCCGCCCCTGGAGCCAGCATGCACAACAGCAGCACCTCTGTTTGACCTTAATTAGTAGCTTTGCTAACACCCGGTTTACCCTATTTCATTGCAAAATGGCCACTGTGACTATAGACTACCATCCGGGTACTTTGGCATTGTGTCAAGCCCCGCCCCCTTTTGACTGGAGGTAAATATAAATTCTGATGTCTTTGCCAGTTTAATACCATCAAATAAGAATACCGTATTGCTTTTAGCTATTAGGAAATCCTACAGCCAGCAAGACGAATAATTATGTTGTGTCCTTTCAACAAAGAGACGTGCCGACGAGCTAAACCTATTTTCAACAGGTTTGACTAACAAACCCCCTCCACCTCATCAGGTACCCCCTAATACCTTGGCTACCCCACCCTCCTCATCCACAGCCCGTCTCCCCTTTCTTTACCCTTTCCTCCCTCCCCTTTCAGCCACAGACTGAACCAGCCCCGAGCCTCAAAGTGGTTTGGAATCGTTTGTACCATCAGCCATCAGACACCACAGCACCCAGCACCCCGGTCCGAACCAATTTGGCGCCCTAGGCCGGATTTTAGGTGGCGCCCCCCTTGCATCGCAGAAAATTCTACTGCCAGTTATATACATACATATACTCATACAAGAAACTGAATAGCTTTGTCTTTGGCATTTTCTTTTCTTTTTAGAGGAACAAGTTGCTCAATCAAAACAGTTAACAAGAAAATAATAAATTAGACATAAATAATACAGGAAATGACAGGACAGGAGGATCACTTGATACTGTTGAAGTGGCGATGAATGTAGATGGCCCAGGATTTGCAGGAGGTGGATTTAGATATTTCAACAGCGCATCTGAAGAGAGTAAGTGACACCATTGGGTGTTACAGTCTAATAATAAAAGAAATGATTCCAAGAATAGAAGAGATGCATTACTTTTACTGTACTGTACATGAATGATATACACTGCAATTTCTTATGATATGCAAATTAGATTAGATTTCATCTTATTGTCATTAAAGTGAAATGCTGATGAGCAGAATGTAAAGAAGCAGTCAACTGCAGTATAATATAACATATGGGAATGTATTAACATTAATGATGTGCACTTTAACATGGATGTAAAGGTTAACACTATAGACACACTTTAGACAATACTGAACTATAACACAACAAACAACAAGGCTTACAACTCTAATGTATAAAGGTGTGTGAAAGGAAAAGCATCTGACTGACTGTTACAAGCAGAGCAAACTTTAACTAAACAATAATAAATACAAACAATGGAAACAGCTGCTGAACAGATCTACTCTTTACAAATGTCCCTGAGAAATAGAAGGTGGGAGTATTATATATATTATTGACCCCTCCAGAACATGAACTGACGTTAAAATGCTATTTATTGATTAACAAACAGTGTTAGACTAAAGGTTACTATCGTTCTGCAACAGATAAATCATTTCATCACATTATCTTCACTCTACCTCTGTCTTTGTCGCGTTTTTCCTCCTCTTCTTTTCTTTTTTTTCTTCCCTGGACACCTGAAAGTTTTGGTTTCTGACGTCAGAAACCTCAACCAGCTCTCAGAGAGCAGGGGGGGCTTAATGAAGGGTTGTTATTATTTAATAGGCTCTGCTATGCAGTTAAATTAATGGGCTTTATTTTTTCGGACTAAGAAATAATAGCACCAACTAGTTTTACTATAAAAACATTGAAAGTTACATCTTTTCTCTCTCTTTCCCCGTTGTGGCGCCCTCGGTATTTGCCCATACTGCCTATGATACGGGCCGGCACTGGCACCCAGTACCTCCAACCCCTGCTGACTAGGACTGGTTTAAACTCCAACCTACAACCACAACCCTTTTGCACAACCATTTATACTTAACTTACATATCACATATAGTGTATATACTTTTCATTTATAGTCATATATTTTCTATTATATTTTGTGATATCTGATTGTACTTCCACCTCTGTACTCTTTGCCCTACATTACCCTATAGTGCTGTGTCTAATTTGAATTTCTACTAGGGGGAAAAATAAAGGTACATCTTATCTTATACCTTCAGTCTGCCTCCATTAAAGAGGACCGACCTGACATACCTTACTGAATCTCATACTTCTGACAGCTGACACTGTTCCTGTCATTAAGACCCGTTTTTTACTGTTCATGTCATCTGTCCAATGTGACATTCCTAAATGATTTATATCTGTTTGTGTTTATTAATTGATATTTCCCTAGTTACTTTATGTTGTTTACAAGGTTCATTATTAGAAGTTAATGTGGATGTAGATGTGGACTGCCTAGAGCCACAGAGCTTTTCTTTTACTGTCCTTCCTGCATTAGGAAAGTAAATAAAATCGTAAACTGATTTGTCTTTTGTTTTGTTTGCACTATGCGCACTTTCACAGCGCCTGTTTCACCCAAAAGGGGGCGTGGTCGTCCTGAAAACAAGAATGTGCCCTCCTCCTCCTCCTCCTCCTCACAGTCTCTCACCTCAGAGCTGTGGTCCAAACCCGATGTCTCTGTCTCTGTCCGGCAGTAAACCATGTAAGCGACCGAGCTGGGGACATTGAGGCTCCTCGGTGTCACCGGAAAACCGAACGAAACAAAGCAGCATCGACTGTGAGCAAAATGGAGCAAAACCGGAGGACAGTACCGACTTAAGGGTTCAACTCTGAGGTGAGTGAAGTTGTCTTTCTGCAGCAGTGGACAGTGGACAGCGTTGGACTATTAGTCCTGCTTCTAACCAGCAGTTCTCTAACTTTTGTGTCAGGAAATGTCGAGTGTGTTCAGACGCACTGACCACTTTGATGGCAGTGTTCCTCCATAGAGTCTGAAGGGTTTCTGCTGTCTGTAATGGCTGCTCACAAGTTTGTTCCTGTTGAACTGGAATGAAACAGATTGTATCATCCACAATGGCTCTGCTGGGACTGTGTATGACATGCTGCAAATTCCTGTTGTCCTACAGTCAGATGCATGAGAGAGGGACATGGTTGATGCTCTGGTGTGGGCCTGCAACAGTTCTGCTTTAGGCTCCAGATGGAAGCTTTGGGAGTTTCCTGCATGTTGAATGATCCACATTGAAGGTGTCGTCGGTGATATCCCCCTCTTATCTGGGTATTTATTCAGTGGTGTTTGATTTGCTTGCGCCATTGGGCTGCTCCACGACTCCCACAGAAGCAGGGCTGATTTGACCCAAATACCTCAAGCATTTACTGATGATATAAAGCTGTTAGTAAAAGTAAGTACATGTGTATGGCTGTACATCACACATATTTTTGACAGGTACTTCAAAGTAATGGATTTCCCTTTTTATGTTTATATGACTTCCATATGGTCATACAGCCTGCAGGCCTTATTCTGCAGTGTTGTGTCATTTAAGTGGCTGTACATAAACTACTGGGGTGGGGATGTGGGCTAAACCTTGCCTTTAACTTTTAAATATAACTAGACCCTCCCAGATATAATTAGTACTTTCTTAGGACCCCTCCCATTGACTTAGAAAAACTGTAACACCCTCCACCCAATATTTTAAAGGACCTCCGTGTAGGATTTAGTGGTATCTAGCGATGAAGTTGCAGATTCGAACCATTTGAATACAGCTCAGCCTTTCAAACGTGTAGGAGAAACTACGGTGGCCGTGAAACTCTTGAAAAATACAAGAGCCCCTATCTAGAGCTAGTGTTTGGTTTGTCTGCTCTGGGCTACTGTGCAAACATGGCGGTTCAACATGGCGGACTCCGCCATTTCTGCCAATAGATCCTTCTAAATGTTAAACACTGGATCTTTAAAAAAAATTAAACTGAATTTGTACAGTTCCTTTCACTATTGATAACTAAAAGAGAACATAATTGCATGATGTGTAAGCCAACATATATCTTAATATGTTAATGGCAGAATAATTTTTATTATAGCCACCAATGCGCATATAAGAACTAGAATACCCCCACTACTTAGCTTGTTGTGACCGTTCTAGCGTTTTGCATTGTGGGACACTGTAGGCGAGGTAGATACTGGAG
Source organism: Dicentrarchus labrax (assembly GCF_905237075.1). Taxonomy (NCBI): domain Eukaryota; kingdom Metazoa; phylum Chordata; class Actinopteri; family Moronidae; genus Dicentrarchus; species Dicentrarchus labrax. Next base: position 9,264,874 of record NW_026136721.1, read on the forward strand.
ATTTTTCCTGCATCAGTATGACATCCTGGTATTTTTGGCATACTGCACATTTTTCTTTTGTTTGCACACTGAATACTACACCCTACATTTTGGGTAAATCAGTACATACTGTGAGTAGGTGTTTTTTTTTTTTTTATGTTATTTTTTGACCTTTTATTGCCTTTTAATTGACAGGAAAGGGGGGTAGAGAGAGGGGATGACACGCAGCAAAAGGCCATAGGTCAGATTCAAACCCTGGACCGCTGCAGGACTCGGTCCATGGTCGCCAGCTCCACCAAGTGAGCTAACTGGCCGCCCTAGTAGGTGGTTTAATACAGAGATAGACTTCTCCATAGTCAGCCGTCCTCCCCTCTCCCATCTAATCATTTCCATACAGTCCCTTACTCGTTTATTTCACAGGATTTATTCTACTATCAGCACCTAAAGATAAGAATGTATGAAATGTAGCGGCAACATGTTCCAGCTTCTCCCCCCCCCACCTTACCATCACTACTCTGAGAGGTGATCTTTTTTCCTTCAGAAACATGTCAGACCTGTCTGAACCTGAACCTGAACACAACACGCATCAGTCTCTTCTGCAGCTCAACTCATGTGTAGCCCTCTGTGTATTTTCTAAATGAGCAGTTAGCTGATGATTATCAGTTTAATGAAGGGGCCAATTTCCTCATTTAAGCTCCTGTGGAATCTGTTAGAGAGATTAGCTTCACTGCTAAAACCATGGAGTTTTGGCACGAAGAGCCCCAGTTACATACTGCAGTGGGGAAATGAATCAACAGAAAGGTATTTTAATGAAAAATAACTTGCAGCTTTACAGTAGTTGATGAGGGTTGAGTGAAGCTGGTGTTGCGTTTGTCCACAGTGGAAATCTGCTGACTTTGAGGTGCTTGTACCTTAGTTGTTCTGGAGAGATGTTTCAGATTTTCTCTATGTGATTTCTGTGACTTTAAGTGAACCGTGGTCAGACCACTTCTCTCTGCAAGTACAAGGGAGAAGCGAGAACTCCACAGGTTTATGAAAAGTGATGTCATCTTGGCTGGACAAGGAAGCAGCCACTCAGGTTACCGGTGTGAGAATAAACTGTCCCTGTGGGGGATGTTAACAGTGAATGCTTTCACAGGAGCCACACTGATGTCTGCTGTAATCCTGCAGCAGGGCATGGGATTAAACACTGAGAAACCCAGCTTTATGTGTGCATTCAGGTTATGTTGGTGAGATATGTATCTGCCAGAAACCAACAATATGCAACTACAGCGCTAGATGCCACCAAATCCTACACACTGGACCCCTTAAGTTATCAGAGAAACAAGCTGAGCTAACATTAGTATCAGCTAGGCTGGCAGGCACTCCAGGACGTCTTCTGATAAAGCCATTTAAATTCACTTTCCGGTGGATGTTTACCCTTTGCTTGTCTTCCATATCGGCTCCTTGACTCAACATGATCATTAGAATATTTTCTGTTCATTTGGAAGTTCCCACCCTATCTACTCCATCTTCTGTCCTCCCTCTCTTCCTTTTAAATCTGAAAAAGTAGAGACATTTCCCACCTCCTTGCATTGGGCTCGATCAGTGGCTTGCTCCAGTGCTCCTGGTACTAATTTAAAGGGGAGTAGCCCAGAGAAAAAAAACAGCCCAGACTTTTCTCGGCTGACCTTTAGTGTGGAAAGTTGTGGCTAGGCGGGGCTGGTGCCTGCCACAGTTCCTCACCATGATTTAGGCCAGAGCAGCTCTTATTATATGTGAAGTTGGACTCATTGGAAGGTGATCCTGAGTGTTTGCATGTTGCTATTGCACGGCTCCTGAAGCTGTGATTAGAGGTTGGGCTGTTGGTCAGATTGGTGTTTGACTGACAGAAGGTCCGTAAACATTTCATGGAAAAACTGAAAGTAATCCTAACCTCCTGTCCTTGAGTTAAAAAACCTGTGAGTGATCAGATTTCTGTATGTTACAAAAAACCAAAGTCTTTCCTCTCTAACCAACACAACATGGGCCAGTCGGTTCAGCTGAACTTACAGAGAACCACTGACCCAAATTCTGCTCTGCGGCTGCATAACACACACACACACACACACACACACACATTTGTCGAGCTGTTGACACTCTTTGAGCACTCAAGTCGAAACTTTTTAAAGACTTTTTAGTCAGTGTATGAAAATCATGCACAAACACACGGCATCATGTGGTCTGTCTCAGGACAATAACATGACCCACACATGTGGGAGTTGTTATCTGCAGTGGGTCGGTGCAGCTGCCTGCAGCCCCCTCCTCGTGCTCTGACAGCAGCGTGGAGCCCTGTTAATCTAACGCTCTTCATCTCACAACTGAAGACTCACGAGCCAGCACTCCATGTTGTCCTGACACTTTAAACAAATACTGTTCAAGTTTATTGGAAATGTTTTTACTAGGTGGGACAGAGAGACTGTTGTTGAGTAGCAACAACACCAGTCAGTGTGTTTTCTCAGTTTAACAATGCATGATAGTAGCTTACAGTATGTTTATGCTATAAGTTTCCATGACGGGCCCAGCGATCTAGTTAGATTGAATGCTTGTATTAAAACACTGATCCAGGTCATACTATCAACAAAAGAAAAGCTTCTCAGGAGAACGTGATGCCTGGTCTCTGGTTGCCAAGAAACATGTGTCTCATTCCCAGGTTGTCAGATACAGGCACTTTGGGTCCCTGGGAATGAGACTCAACAATTTTAATAGTTATTTTTATAAAAATTACCTGCTGTAGCTGTAATGGCTGGCAGAAATATATGCTGATTTAACTGCAAACAATCACATATATCAATATTTGCTTGGAAAAGTGAACACATTTGAACTCAAAGACATTACATTATTGTGGCACATTAGTGAAGCATTGAATAGATATAATATCTAAAGGTGGCATTAGAAATTAATACATTGTTTTATTTCCAAATCTTTTTCTTTTTCCCAGAAGTCTTTTTTCATTAAACTTAATCACTAAAATGTGGCATTAATTTCCATTTTTTAACAGGTTGTTTGTCAAATTTCTCCACACCCCTTAATGTCATACGCCAACACACAAATAGTATGTATCTATTGAATTTTTGTATTTATGACAAGATAATCATGCAAGTAAAAATATACAGTAATACTGTGGTTTACAGTAAGGAAAATGAACAGACTGTAATGTATACAGGTTATGGACATGTAAGACCAAGATTTTAGGCAGACAGTGCACTTATACATATATGTACTGTGATAGTTAAACAGCATGTAAACAAGTAGTAGCACTGAACTTTAATTGGTACCACTTGCTAAAGCCTTATTAATTAGGGACTAATGGTTAACAAAAGGTTCTAAGGCTAGATGAGTTATAAGCCATTAACAAGTAAAATAAATCAAGGTAATTAATCATTAATCAGAAGACATTAACATCAGATGGTACTGAAGAAGTGCCGCTTCATATGTAGTGAATACATGCCTGTATTCACTACCATCAAACACTGAAGCTATTCATTAGCACGGGTACAGGACAGCACAGCCTCACAGCTATCATGACACCCACTGGGAGAAAATGAGGGTCCCAACATCAGAGTGGGCTTTAAAACAAGAACACCGCATAGCTTAATGAAGTCCTGCTGTCTCTCTTTTTTTATTATTATGCAAAACACAATGGAGTCTGTGTATGGGGGGGGGTATTCTCTTCCTGTGTCTCTTCATGAACTGGATGTTTTATTTGCGTAGGTGTGTTTGTCTCTCTAGCATGATTGTTGAACTCTGTCTGTAAATGTCTGTTTGTACCATTTTAATGTATTAACATATGTGTGTGTTTACCTTATGAACTGTGTGTCTCTGTGCTGCAGTGCCAGGGGGCTTGTCTGTGGTTCTATGAGGGAGGGGTGCACACTCAGATGTGTCTTTGTTAACTCGCAGCTGAGGCTCTTACACACACACACACACACACACACACACACACACACACACACACACACACACTCTCACATAGACTACATACAGAGACGCACAGTGGTCCGTGTGCACTGACTGAGGAAAACATTGTTCCATTAGTTGAGAGTTTGATGTGATATGAGTGTTTCAGTGGGGGGTTGGGGGGGTTGAGGACATTCCCACAGTTGGTTTTGCCAAATAGAGTTGCAAATAGGAGCTGCCCTGGTGGGAGGTCATCTTGTTTCCTACAATACCCAGTATGCTCTCTGATTTATCTGAGGCTCAGAGGTTTATGCGTGTGGACACATTATTTACCTTACTGTCAGAGCTTTCCTTGGCACTGTGATCAGTCTCAGATCTTTTGCAGAATCAACAGCACAGTCATCGCCAGCTGATTTCCAGGACATTTCCTCGGTGGGAACTATTTTGTAATGTTCATCTTTTAAATTTTTTTCCCTCGTTCTCTCAGGCCTTCTGTGTCTTTTGTTTCTCCCACTTTTGTCTGTGTGGAAATGAAACCACAGTTCCAGACTATCAGTTCTACTTGCAGACAGCCAGGAAGTGGTACACTCTCTGACTTCTTTGTTGGTTAGGGTTGCAGGTAACAATTACTTTCATTATCAAACTTTCATCATCAGTTTTTTTTAATTGACTGTGTAATTATTTAGTCTATGAAATGTCAGGAAAAAGTGAAACATTTCCATCACAAATGACCCCTGTCACTCAAACGGCCGCAGCCTCAATTATGCATAACTTCAATACTTAATTTAAACAGTTGAATCATATTAAAATTCACCCCCGTACAGTTGTCATGAACAGGAATATTCGCCATATATATATATATATATATATATATATATATATATATATATATATATATAAAGACCCAAACCATTTTTTGGACCAGGCTGTAAACATCTTTCAGTTCTGCTGTAAAGTTGGTCTTTTTAATATGGGGCCTTATGGAGATTGACTCACTTCTGTAGCCTCATTTGAGGAACTGCACTTTTTGTTAATTCCATGTTGGTTTTGTTTGTCAGTCATGGAGTCTCCATATGAAGTTGATATTTCAGACGCATTAGCAAACCGTTTCCTATTCTCATCATCTTTACACTCCTTTTAGCTCTGTTTTGGTTGCCAACAACTCCTGATTAACTCCCTGTCCCATTGTTCTTCCCTAGTTCTTTAGCTGTCTTCTACAGAGAATATACAACAGTAATGTCACCCAGACACATCCTCCTGTCTTGTCTGTTATTTTGGGAAACAAAAATGGTAGTCAGTGTGTTAGGATTTATAGCTGAAGTTTATGCAATGACAGTGACACTATTACAGATGTAGCAAACATGATCCAATTGGCAGTTTTACTGAGGTCTCCACTAAAGGTTTTGTGTAGAGATAAAAAGTTTTACTTTCAGTTGTCTTTCAGTGCGCTATCCTAGCTCCCGACTCTCTGCCGTATTTGTCAGCTTTCTTGTCATTTCTTTCCTCCCCCTCAGCCTGCGACGGTGGGGGTGATTGCTTCCTTCCTGTGTGAGATAAAAGTGCATGTTTGGGCTGATGGACGAACGGAGCATCTCCCTGGTTTGCAACAGCTGTGAACCTCTGCCAGGAGGGGAAGGGCTGGCCTAATAGTTTTAGTTTTTTACAGAAAGGAGGAGGGGGAGGGACAAAGACAAATCATCCATAGATAAAGAAAAAGAGTCAGGAGAGAGAGAAACAAAGAAAGAGAAGGCAAAGACTACAATACAGCTGTGGACTCCACCACACACCAGACTTTTACTTCGCGCAGAGTCTTACCAAAGCACCAAAGCCCGAAAACTTTGTGTTACAATGGGTGGGAACGAAGGGCAGCTGTGCTGGCTCTGAGGCTCTCCAAGATGGAAAATGAATTATGTATGTATGAGGACATGGGAACAAAATATAGGAAAAAAACAGAGTGAAAATATAGAGAGAGGGAGGAAACAGCAGAGACAGGTAATGAGAGGACAGCGGTTCAGTCCAAAATTATTAGTATTAGATAAAAAAGGATGGAGGCAATTATCTGAGATGAAGGGGCGAGGGGGAAAGGGGGTACGAAAAGTGAGGAGGCAGGAAAGTGAAAGGAGAGTGCGCAGAAAGCAAGAAGAGAGGAGAAAGGCAGACAGAGAGTCCCGATGAAAGCATTCCAGCAGAGCAGCACCTCTGTAAGACCGGCTGTGGCCAAAGCAGGAATTTCCTCTGGTTGCACCACAGCTGAAGTGTGTTGTTCAACCCACAGAGCTCCGGCCCCTGCAGACGCTGCCCCAGACGTAAACACACACCCTGACGTGAGAGTTACCCAGTCCTGTGGACAGGAACACAACATGGCCTCCAGCACACCGTCTGGAAATCTGCCCAGCGGCCTCACGGACAGGAGCGGTAGCTTCTTTAAGGTAAGGCCTGAGGGATGGATGGATGGATGGATGGATGGATGGATGGATGGATGGATGGATGACTTGGCTGACTTTCCAAGGAAAACTCAGATGTAAAACACATCACTTCCTGTGTACCAAATGTTTTTTTTCTTGTAAAAGGCTGACTCAACACGTGTTTAGAACGGGAGAAACAGCGGGATGAATCACGCATTACACTGCCCCACAAAACCAAAACCTGGTTGAAATTTTGCTAAGACCAGAATCTGACTTTCTGACATATTTTAACATAAAAAACTAAGCTAGACCACATCTAGCTTTGGCTAAAGTTAAATTTACTTACTTCCGCCCTAGCTGTTTCCTGAAGTTAAGCCAAAATAATATATTTTTCTCTCTAAAGGAAGTGCCAAGTGCTTGCTTATGGTGGGAACTGTAGTAAATCATTTTATAAGGAGTACGGTCTAGACCTGTTCTATTTGAAAAGTGTTCTGAGATAACTTCTGTGATCCATCCCCCTTCCTCCGGCCCGCAACAAGATGTCAAAAATATAATATAATCCGGCCCACAAGATTGTTTATATTATTATATATTATTCATATACATTTAAACTTCCCCTTCATATACAAATAAAATGAACTACAATTATAATTAAAGAAGCATATTTTGAACAAGATTTGTGGGCCAGGGCACCTCTGCAGCACTACAGTATGGAATTATAATGCTGTTTGTCACATTTTAACTTTATCAGAAAACTGCAGCTTCACATGATTTGAATTTTGCACTCGGCCATATTGCGATTTTGATGATATTGCGATTAATTGTGCAGCACTGTCGACACTAAATTGACTTATATACAGGTGTGCAGGATTTAGTGGCATCTAGCAATGTAGTAGCAGATTGCAACTGCGTCGCTTCACCCTACGTCGGGAAGGAGAAACTACAGTGCCCGTCATGAAGATGAACAGTCCTATCTAGAGCCAGTGTTTAGTTTGTCCGTTCTGGGCTTCTGTAGAAACAAGGTGGTTCAACATGGCGGCCTTCGTAGAAGAGGACCCGCTCCCTCAGTAGATAAAATCGTCTCATTCTAAGGTAACAAAAACACAGCTATTCCTATATTTGGTGATTATACATTAATGAAAACATACCTATGAATGCTATATTCCATTCCTGAATGTTACACACTGGACCTTTAATAAATGATAGACAGACACCATCATTTTCCTCAATGTTTCAGTAGTTAATCTCAGCCACAACTCCAGTAGTAAAGTCTTTATCAGCGGTTGTTTAGTTAAACAAACATTAATATAAAAACTTTTGTGGTTATACTGTAAAGTAACTTTCAAATACAACAATGATCTCTGAGCTCTGTGTCTCTCAGGAACTTTTTCTTTATGCATTCATAAGAGAATTTATGGGTTGATGCACTCTGGGACTATTTTATCCTTCAAGTTTTTATCTTTCCTTCGAATTCCCACATTATTAATTCTGACTGAGCACTTTTCTTTATATTGTCAGGAAATGTAATAGAGTATTGATTGATGAAACATAAAAGTGAAGCTGTCTTTCAACAGTTTTCCTTTTCTTTCTGCCATATATCGAAGGAGTGCTGGAAGTGAAGAATGGCAGCTGCACTTATTGGCAGCCTGACAAACACACTCACAGTAATAAAACTCTCTCTCTCTCTCTCTCTCTCTCTCTCTCTCTCTCTCTCTCTCTCTCTCTCTCTCTCTCTCTCTTTCTGTCTGTCCCAGTATCCCCCCCCAAACTCTCTTTCATCTCTGGTCTCTTTTCTTTCTCTTTCACTATCACTCATAAAGCACATACACACACACATTGTCATCCCCGTTGCTCAACATCAATCGCTCGCTCTCACACTAAAATAACACAAACCACAGCACTTTTTCACACAGTCTCAGTGTTTTTATTTCTGCAAAACGCTCTATTTCTGGGGAAATAATGAGCTAAATCTGTTTCCTCTCTGCTGCTGCTGCTGCTGCTGCTGCTGTTTCATTATCATTCATGTCCTGCCAGTCAAAAAATGCATACACACCAGACTGTATATATGTACTGTACAGTGTGTAAGCCCTGGTCACTATTGCCCTGCGGGGCGGCTTAGTGATAATACAGTAATGTAGACTGTTCTGCACCTGGAGAGAGCAGTTTCTGCCCTCCATGATGGTAAGCGTCCACCCTGCAGACGTATCCTGAATTTCTGCATGTTGGATTGACTCTGACCTTGGACTCTTTCATCAGAGCTTCTTGCTTTCATTTGTGCCATTTAGAGGCTCCAGCAGATAAACAGAAAGCATCCCAGCTCCTGCAAGGCTTCAGTTACAACACCACAACATCTTACTTTGAGGATTATACTGGTATGACATCATGTTATTTCATTATTGCCAATGTGTTTATGAAAGGTCTAAACACAATCAGTGCCTGGGGAGAGGCGAGCAGTGTAATAATAGTGTATAATAATAATAATAATATGATAATCGTATTATGTATTTGCTAAGTATAATCACTTCAGTAACAATATTAACATCGATGCATGGTGAGACTTACAAAGAACCTACCTACAAAACACATTCTAATACAAATAAATGTATTAGATGTGTAATAGCGGTTTTTATGTTATTTAAGGTTTTATTATTATTATGGTATTCTGGAAATTATAAAGTTTAGCATTTAGGCTACATTGAATAATTCAAGTGATATATGTGCACACATACCAATCATACGTGGTTGGGAGCTGAGAGAGTCGGTTGCCGATGATCTGGCTCGCCAAAAAGAGCCAGAGTTCCTATTACTAGCTCCTATTTTTGCACAATACATGTACTTAAATAAGCAGCCTAATCTTCGTCTGTCTTCTGTCAGTCTCTCCCTCATGACTGACCTGGATTACATAGTTACAAAGAAGTGAATGATATACTGTGGCACATATAAATTACAGTAGTTCAGCTACAGCCCTGTTCATTGTAAGCACCAGCAATGGACAGGAACTCCTTAAGTGTAAAACTCTTGCTCTTCTGCAACATTTTGGCAAGCAAGCGGCCAAATCCTGTTGATGCCCGCTGTGTCTCAGTAGAAGTTTATAGCTCTCACCTGGCTGCAACTTCTAAGTTCACTCGGCGTCTTACAAATGAATAAATTAAACCCACTTTTTAAGCTGTAAAAAGACCCATTTAGACCAACAATGAAACAAACACTGAACCTTGTCTCACTTTTAATTTCCTTTGCAGTTTTTTCCATCCTCACTAACTCTGTGAAAGCGCTCTCTGCATGCGTCTGTGTGTCAAAACCAAACACATAGTTTCCCGTTGACTCCATCCATGGCTTTAACAGGCGTCCATGCAGAGAATCACTTACCTCTATACACACACACACACACACACACACACACACACACACACACACACACACACTCACACACATTCGCAATCTTAGAGGAGCTGAATAAATTACCCTCTTATGTGTGCGTGAGATCGGCCTCTCTGCTTCGGTCTAACTCTGCACCCATGTGTTGTGCAGAGGGAATGAAATCAATGATCAAGAATGGAAACAAACCAGATGAATGAAGTCAGGAGGTTGATAAAAGTGAAACACAGACTTTTGTTGTTGAGTGCTTTCCCGAAACATCAGTCATTTTCCTCTGAAAGTCATCAGTGTGAAATAAGGCCTGCACGGGCGCCACCATTAGGGCCCTGAGAGGCACTGTGCCCAGAGCCAGACTTCACTCAACAACTCTTGTGTTCACTGACCTTCATTTCATAGCTCAGGAATTTCCCATGTCTCCTCTGGCCCTAATTTTCATTCATAATTCAATGCCTGTTTCTTAACAGAAGGTAATAAATATCTTTCTGCTTCTTTCCATGGCTGGATTAAAAGCCCTTTATGGAGCCCATGGGGCAAAAATTAGGAAATGAGGTCTCCTGCAACAATGTCGCCATCTACCTGTAACATATACAAGGTTGAATTATGGGTCCTTAAACAACAATTCATTGTTTTTTCATGAATCATCGTTATTGGATGGAGCCACTTTCCATCCTTTGACCAACTTATTCAAAGGACCAGTCTGTATTGCGTCTAGTGATGAAGTTTGAGATTACAACGGCCTCACCTCACCCTCCCATTCCAAGCGTTTAGGAGAAACTTGTGAAAACACGAAAGCCCTATATAGAGCCAACATTTGGTTTGTCCGTTCTGGGCTACTGTAGAAACGTGGTGGACTAGAAGAGAACCCACTCCCTCTGGAGATAAAAATGTCTCATTCTAAGGTAACAAAAACATAAAGATTCCTATATTCAGGTGATTACACACTAATGTAAACATACCTTTAAATATTATATTCAATTTCTGCCAGTAGATCCTCCTAAATGTTACACACTGGACCTTTTTAAAGAGCTAGAGAGACACAATGGAAAAACAAGGGCAGTACATATATGTGACTGTATATATGCACTGTCTCTGCTCAGGTGTAATAATAGTAGCATGTATCAACCTGGACCATCAGCTCAACGTCATCAACATCAGAATCTAGCGACCTGGTGAATAATCCCCTTTACAGTCCGTAATCATGAATGTAACAAGCAGCTACTAATGGGTCCATCTCTCGTTTCTGTCTGTTTTATAGTTAGCTAATGAAACTAAATACCACAACCTACTGCAGTCTTCATGAACATAACATGGCTGTTCAGTATGATCACTCTTGAATAAGGACTGATGTGTGAAATAACTGATTCTGTTTGGTTCATACCAGTTTATTCAGTAAAGTTATTGTAATAACTTCTTAACAAAGTAACAAGATAACAAAAACTTTAAAACAATATGTTATATTGATTTTTATACTTTTCCACTAAAATAACAAACATAAGCAACAGTTACATTAAAAAATGGGTTACAGGATATACTCTATGTTGCAGGTAAATCACAGATTACAAGAGTTCAGGTTCAGTAGGCTCCTTGTAAAATAATGGAAGAAAAATCAGGTCCAAGATGATTGAAATAAGGCTGCCATACTAGAATTGATCTGCTTTGGTATGCAGAATACTTGTAAAATACTTGATAAAAACCATAGTTTAAGTTCATGAGTAGCCTACAGTATGTTCCCTGACTTTCTGTGCTACACAGTCTTCAAGCACCAAATGCTGTTTGTCAAAGAACTGCTGCACAGTAATCTGATTCAACACAACACAAAAGTTTATTTAGAAGTATGCAGTACGTTTGCACTCACAAATTAGATTTTGACACAAGGATACAGGGCCTAAAGATAGCTAATAAATAAGGTAATAAAGCAGGACCCACCTTTGGGCCTTTTCTTGTCAGTTGTTACTCTGCTTTAGTAGCGCATATTCTCAGACAAATGTTCAATAAATCAAATTATTGCAAACATGTTGACAGTTTTGCCTGGTTGGTCATCGTGCTTTGCCTTTGTTGACTTTGTGCTCTGTTTCAATCAGGTCAGAATCTGCTTTATTGGCCAAGTACGTGTACACCTACAAGGAATTTGACTCAGTTATTTTATTTCTCTCAATGTACATACACAGGAATGCACATAAATTGTGTTCAAAATGCAACAAATGAGAACTTTATAAGCCAGAACTAATCCCTGTCAACAGCTTGTAGGATTCATTTTTGTTACTTTAAAGGGCTGAAAGGAAAGAATTTTCCAAATGTTTCCCTCTTTGGGTTGCAACCACAGTCTACTTCAGGAGTTTAAACTGACACAGGCTGTTTTTAGAGTCTGGTTTTAGGGTTCTCACTACTTTTGACAGGAAACATGACACTCTGCTGCGTGAGAGTGCTGGCTCTTCCTCCGCTGATGGTCAGCTGTCGAGACTCTAATAGCCAACCCTGTCTCCACTAGGGTTCAAGTTGAGCATCCCCAGTCTGTGTCTGAACTGAACAGTTCACGGTGCTCTGCTAACACTAGAGCTAACTTATCAACTCATGTTGTATAATAGAGTTTTGACCTGACACAAAGCTGGGGGAGTCTGTGGCTTTAACAGAGCTGGCTCCACTTAGTCCTGCGAGGGGGGAATTAGAGGGGCCTGTGGTGACTGTGGTCTGGCCTGGAGCCCAGCTGGTGGAGGAAGGTTTGGAAAAGGATGCCTCCTACTGGTTGAAATGTGTAATGGAAGCAGAAACTCTTCATTAAAAGCAGTATTTGTGTATAATTCTTTGTGTTAGTACTAAATGGGCGGAGTTCACCACATCAAAAGAGTAATGGTAATATGACAGATTTTCCATGTATAGTTTATACTGACATACTTTTCCTGATTGCCTCAGATTCCTGGTCTTCGTTATATTGTGCTCTGTGGCCAGATGCAACAATATAATGCGTGAATAGGCCTTGGGAAGCCATCTTCTTGCACTGATTGACCCACATCATCAGTGTAAAGCATCCAAATTCCAACATCTGCTCAGATATGTTTGAGGAGGCTCTGAATCCCTGTGAGAGCTCTAAAATCTGGAATGAGGGAATGTGGAAAAGAGTGAAAAAACCCAAAACAACATGAAAGCAATTAGTTGCCGTCTTTATGTAACCAAGTAATTTTTTGACTATTTTTACAGACTCCTTTTGCAGGGGAATTGCATGCAATCTGCTGGTGTGTCTTTCATTACTTGATCAGAGGTTTTCAAACTGTGAGCGAGGTGGAAGGAAGAGTTGAAGAGGGGAGGGAGAGACATGCGGCGAAGATGCTGCTTGAGGTGAAAGGGACAGGCGCATGCTGGTGTTCTACAAACAATGAGTTAGTTATAGTTTTGACTGCTTATCAGTTCCAGCAGCAGCAGAGGCTGTGACACGCAGCTCACAGAGGCAATTATGGTTCTCACCCAGACTGCTACAGTTTGTGTCAAAACATTGCACACGTCTTTTCTCACAATTTGGTCAAATCTGATGGACGACGTGTCTCCACTTCCTCCCACTGTACAATAATGGTGATGTCATTTGGAGCCAGAGTCTGCGCGGTAGTGATCGGGGTTGAAGCCCCCGGTACAGAGGTCCTGCCCATACACCCTGCTGGCTCGATCATGAGCAGGTCTCAGCTGTCAGTCACGATGTCACACTCCCTTCTATTCCATCAAACTTATCAGAAAGATGAACATACATCAGTGTGATAATAACTACCTGTTAGCTACCTTTATTTGACTTATGGGGTTATTTTTCCCATCTGCTATCATTTAAGACCTCTACTGCTGCCAGCCACCAGGGGGCGATCAAGATTTTTTTTCCTTTACTATTGGAGAGCTATCTTGTCGTTCATCTATATACAGTCAAAGATCTTAACACACGCAATGCATTTTTAGAGTCAGTCATTTTATTCTAAAATAAAAGAATAAATAAATTCTCTGGGGCAGCCAGCTACAAAAGCTTCTCTGTATGCTGTGAGGTTGGTATCAGGGATTGCAAAACACATTCCATGTCTGTTTCATCACAATATGAATCCCCAAATAGTTGTGGGATGAAACTAAATAGAGCACAAAGACACAATCCCACACTGTCGTTATTAGACCACTCACTCTGTTGACTAATTAGTGCTTAAGATAGATTTAAATGAAGACAGTGCGACGACCCTTATCCCTGTCAGCCTGAAAATACCCCATCATGACATGGGAGATTCATCCAGAGGTTTACAAGGAGCTGTGTAGTTTATTGCAGAGATTGCACTTTCAGTTGGGACACATCGGGAGAAGAGTTAACGTGTGCGTCTGCACTGCGACTTTGGAATTTTTTTTTTGCGCACTGTGGATGTTGATGTGGGTCACTTTTTGACAGTGCTTTGTCTGCATGTTTCCTGCCTATCGGAAATGAGGTCCACACACAGGAAAGGTGACTAACCGTTTCCCTGCCTTTTGTTCTAGACATGACCGATACTGTCCCTCCGTCCTCCAGTCGCAGTTTCTTCCTTCTGATTTACGTTTGAGCAATGCTGTCAGTTTCATTTACTGCTGTTCCCCCTCCTCTTCTCCTAATATTCCCTCATCAGTCAAAATCTCTCATTCTGTCGTCTTTCAGCTGATTGACACATTTGCGTTGGAGATTGGGGAGCTGAAGAAAGAGATGGTCCAGACCTCTCCAACAGCTGACAAGGAGCCCATGGACTTACAAGGGTAAGATGGTTTCCCACCTTTTTTCTTTACTTTTTTTTTTTGCTTTTTTGCTTTTCTGCCATCTTCTTACACTCTCTGTTGAAACTTTCATCAACCTGCCTGGCCTAGTTTTTATCCCTCATAATACCTAAAATGTTATGTTGATGAGGCAGGTCGTGTATTGCTCTGCATTGTTTTGTATTCCATTAAAATCTGAATTCCTTCAGTGGTATTTGTGAATGCTGCTATATACTCATTGTCACCAGCAGAGGGCAAATGTTTTTCACCCTCTGTGTCTCTGCCAGGCTAGAGAGTGAAGTGAGTGGTGTTTACCTGCAGTCCCCCCACTGTGGCGGGGTGGGGGTTGAGAGGGATTCTGGGTATGACTCCTTGCGGAGGAGGATGAGCGTGTTGGACAGGCTGACTCAAACCCACCCGGTGTGGCTGCTGCTGGCAGTCAGCGAAGAGGAGGCCAGTCACATACTGCTCAAGCAGCCACCGGGGGTGAGGGGTTACCATCCTGGGATTCAAATGTTAGCGTGTCTCCTCTGAATATCTGAATATTGTCTGAGATTGTATTATACTTCTTGACCTCTGATTGCATGGTGTAGGTTTTCCTGGTCAGGAAGTCAGCCGCTCTGCAGAGAAAGGTTCTGTCCGTGCGTCTCAAGGAGGATCAGTCAGGAACTCCCATCAGCCACTTCCCTGTCAGAGAGAGCCAGTACAGTGAGTAACTGTAATGTTTTTTTTAACTGACTGTATCCGGAGTGCTGGAGCCACATCAAGATATAATAATTTAAATATTGCCAGATTACGCTTAACAAACATTTAGTCAATTTTGGAATTTGCTACACAATCTGGCACTGTCCAAGATATGTTACCATATGCTACGGTTTAGTAGTAACAGCCTAAACCAGGGGTCTCCAATGACGAAAGGTGAAAATACACACTTCTATTTAATTTTATTTAAAGCATCAATTTATCATGAATGCTCTTCAAGTATACAGAGTAGCCCTCCTGATCATGTTCTCCCTTTAGGTAGCTCTCTCTCTCAAAAAGAATAGTTCAAATTGTGGTCTTTCAGTCACAGCGGTCTGATTATGTCTTGATGAGCCACAGCAGTCACACTGTACACTAGTCAGAGAATTAAAAATGTCATTTCCTGTCCGCCTCCGCATACTGTGTGCAAAGATAAACCAATATACAAACGAGAAATGAGAGTGTGTGACCCAATCGTGTGTGTAAGCTTGCCACTGTGGGGCTCAAAAGCACGTTGAATTTAAAGATTTATTTTTCTTCTAGGGCTGCACAATATGGTAGAAACATCATATTGCCATTATTTTGACACATATGATTCATAATTTGCGTCACAAATTTATTTTTACTCAAAAAAACGATTAAAATCATGATGATGTGACATTTGTTGAGTTCTGTACCAAAAAACATGTTTTCTTAAATCTGAAGAACACGATTTGTTGGCCACGGTATCTCTGCAGCATCACACTACATTGTTATAATGTTGTTATGTCGCATATTTGACCTTTATCAGTTAATTGCAGTTTCTGCAATTTGGATACTGTACTTGGTCATATTGTGATTTCAATAGTACAGATATTAATTGTGCAGCCCTAATTCCTATTTTCTATTCTCTGTTCCTATTCACAGCAGCCATTTTGATGTGTAATAGTAGGGTAAAGACAAGTGTTAGCAATGATACTAATTAAGGTTCCATTCCATGAACACATTCAGGGTGCTGCTTTTGCGCATGTTGGCTCAATTAGTGTCATCAGTAAAACCTGTGTTTACCCTACTTTTTCATGTCAAAATGGCTGCTGTGAAAAAGGTTAATGCAACTGTCGGTACAAACTGTTGATCTGCACTTGATGTGACTACAGTAACACACTCCCCACTCTTGGAAAGGTTTGCTGATAATGGCTCTGTCTTCAGTAAACGTCTACAGCCAACCGTGCCTCGCACAGCTTTTAGTCACATGTTTGTTTGCACTGCCTCCAAAGTGACATTGAACAGGGAACATACTGTAGTTAGCTCTGTATGAGTGACTTTATTTTAAAAAGGTAATGTGATGTTATTTCATTAAAACAAAGATTGCTGTTTAATGTGTAACTCTTATAATCTTACAAGAATTTGTCCTGCATTGGTATTTATTTATTCACAATATATACTTCTCATTCTCTTTAGTTCATTATTGCAGGAGCGTAGTGGGGACAGCTACTGGGGGTATGTAAGTGTAATAGGTTGCCACCACTAGAGGTTAGTCATATTACACTGAGGAAGGGCTGGGACTGGGGATGGTTTAGCGGTTCACAGCTGGGTTGACCACCACTGAGAGCAAGACTGCTAATGGTGTGGTTGGCTGCACTGCATCATGTGGTTGAATGAAGGTCTATCACTGAACTGACTTCCTGCACAAACCAAGTTTTATATAGTTTTTATAATATGAAATGAGAAGGAGGGGCTTTGATTTTAAGCCATGTTAGCAGAGTAGCTCTAGGGTTGGCAGTGTGGGTTGGTCCATCACTCTAGTCAAGACTCAAATCATCTCAAATACTAGATAGATTGCAGCAAATGTTACACAGACGTTCATGGTCCTCAGAGGATAAATCCAAATGACTTCTTTTAGCGCACCAGCAGGTTGACATTTGTGAAATGTCTGCACTAATATTGAAGGGATTACAATGAAATCTGGTACAGTATTCAAACTTCCTAGAGGATAAATTCTGATGACTTTGGTGATCCTTTGGTTTTTATCTAGCGCCATCAGCAGGTCAAAGTCTTTAATTATCCTACAAATTTGTATCTGAACATCTACATAGATTGGCACAATATTTCGTACAGATATTCATGGTTCTAAGATGATGTATCCTCCTAACAAATGAGAATTATGCTATTGGATTACCATGAAATTTAGTGCCCCTCTTCTGCCAACACACAGACATCATACGGATTTAATAGGCTTCTTTTTTGACAGATTCAGTATTTTATTGTCCCTGATGCTTGGCCATTGTTCTATTAGACAATATTTATATACTACACTTACTTTTTTCACAGAAGTCAACTAAATGCTGAGCTATAAGCCTAATGTGTGTATTTTTTAAGTTTTCATACACACCTTACAATCAAGAAGACCTTGCGACCCCCTGTGAAGGTTTGGCGACCCCTAACGGCTCTCTGATATGCAGTTGCAACACTGTCTCTCAGCTTTCAGCATCTACATACAGACACATTCACCATTTACCCTTCCAAATGTAATATGTAGGCCTAGTTTCAAGAAAGAATGTGCATGCTAATGAGCAATGTGACTTAAAAATGATGAATGATTTTTTTTTTTTTAAACAAAACTATTGTTTAAAAGTTAAGTTCGAACTGTTCATGCCCAAGGGTAGGTTAACACAGCAGTCTGTGCGGTATGAGAGGCCAACTGGAGAGCAGCTGACCCACATCTAAAAGGCCAAACCAGGCCAAAGGCACTCTCATCCTTCCCATGTGTGCTGTCATTTCAGCAGGGAAAATCCACAGCTGGTATGTCATCACACTTTGGCCGTGTCACAGCTTCATGGCTAATTCCTAGGGCTGAGGCTTTGGATCGCCAAAGGATCAGTATTTGACCACCGGGGAATGAGATTCAAATATCAACTACCTTTCCCCAGAATGACAGACCCCACCTCACTGGTGCTGTAATATCAGCCTATTGTTTGAATGAGTAGAAAGTTACTGATCAGTGAGTTATTTTGTGATCAACTTGCAATGTATGTGTATATAACAATACAAATGTGACACTTTCACTGTGATTTAATTGAACTGACTCAACATTACAATTCATAGAGGTTCCCTGGTATCATGACGAAAAGTAACTTAATTCAATCTTTGCATGTTTCATTTGTTTGCAGCCTTTTCTCTTGACGGATCTGGAATCAGCTTTGCAGATCTGTTTCGCCTGGTGGCTTTCTACTGTATCAGCAGGTAAACAACCAACATTTGTTTTTCTATCCATCTTTGACATTCCCGGCTTCTCCGTGTTTTGCTCTGTGATGATGAGAGGGAGAGTCGAGGATGGAAACTCCATGGATGAAAATAATGTTTGTTGAGTAAGCAGTCCCCTCTCAGTGCCCAAGGCTCTCACTTCTTGTTTTAGCATGTGCCAGCCCGGGAAACACAGACAGACACAGGAGTTAAAACAACAGACACAGGAAATAAAGGAAATAAATAGTGCTGCAGGCAGTACAACAATGGATTCAACTAGAGAGCTGGCTGCTCATCAGACAGGCCTCCTGCAGTTTACAAATGCAGATTATGTTTTTTGAGCTGAATGTTAACTTACATTCTCAGTCCTAACATTGTGTAGGATTGTATATCTCTAAGTTCATATGTGTGTGACATTGTAATGGAAACACAGGGTGTGTCAGCATGTTTATATTAATGATGATTGTGAGTATTTTCACTTCTCTGTATGCCAGGGTCCGGGCTTTGTTTTGCCAACCAAACGTATGGCATCATCACTTTTGTTATGGGATGTCAAATGGGGACAATGTGCATTAAAACCCTGACCATAAAGCACTGAACATTAAACACTATTGTTAGTGAATTTAAGGTATATGGATGAATCAGCATGTTAAGTTTTGTAACTCAACTCACAAGAACTTTAATGTGATTGCTGCAGCTCCTTCCTTGTTTCATGTTTTAATCTTTTCTTATATTCTATTTATTTTCTGTCACATTTGTCACCTGTTCATCTTTCACTTAGGGATCTCCTGCCGTTCACACTCAAACTCCCAGAGGCCATTGCATCTGCTAAGACTCAGAAAGAACTGGAGGAGGTGGCTCAGCTTGGAGCAGGTAGCCTCATTTATGTCTCTATTGGTTTGAAAGGCTGTATTAACGCACAGTTCAAACAACTTTTGTTTGAGAAAGGTAATCTAAAATGTTGTCTGTGCTTTCTTTTATCAAACTTCTTGTTCAGTTTCTTTTTGGATTGTAGATGAGAAGCCTGATGCTGCTTATGACTGGGCCTTAAGTACAGAGCTGGCAATCAACCTTGCTTAGCATAAAGACTGGATCAGGGGGAAACAGTTAGCTCTCTCCAGTGTTTAAAACTGCTCCTACCAACACCTCTAAAGCATGTTGTATTTCCTTTAGTTAGTTAATACACAAAAATAAAGAATTACAATTGGTGGTTCATAAAGCAACGCAACTTTTCCTGAGTAACATATTAACCTCCACTGTTCCCTTTCGAGGCAAATGTACAACTGTTCATTCGTGCAAAGGGCAAGTAACTCCTTGAGAGCAGTGGTTAGTAGCCTTGATCTTTATTTTTAGGCTACTTACGCATTCAGTCAGTCCACAGTTTCTGCCACGCTTTTTCTCTCTGTGTTATTGCAGCGACTGTGTTTCCTTTTTTAGATAATGCTTTAAATAAGCTTCTCTTATGTAGAGTATGTTTAATACGTCTTCTCACGTCTCATTTCAAGATCAGTAAACCTCTGATTTACTTGTATGGTCTGCATCAGTAAATCTGTGATCAAACTCATGGTCTGCTAAGGAAAGATTTATCTTAATTACTTCATTACAGATGTCCCCTAGCTGCACCTCCTCAGTCTGGCTTAGCCTTCGTGAAACCTATTAAGCCACGATGCTCTGACTAGGTTAGGTCAAGCCTCACTTTTTCAGTTATCCTGGATTTTTAAATTCTGCTTTTGTGAAACATTCCCCAGCTTTGTAGCAGGAATGTTAAATGAGGGTGTTACTCTCAGAAAGAAAGTGAATAAGCTAACTTCATGCATGACCAATTCCCACTAAATGAACAGGGACTGTTTTGGAAACTGTGGTCCATTAGAGAAAGGTATCTTGGGTAGATTGGGGTAGATTTTCTTTAGGAAGAAATCATTGTCATGAGATCCATGTTTGTTTATTTCCCAACAACATCTGTAGCTCCAGAATGTGATGTTTCTGTCAGTTGCAAATGTCAGAGTGACCTTCAGCCGACCACCAAGGGAAAACCATCTCTGCTCACAAATGAATTACGTTAGACTGTTTATAATGAGGTTATTACACAACTGAGACAGAACTATGACACAAAAATGATATGACAAAGCAGACCAAATGCACTGAAACAAATTGTAAAAAGGTTACAAGTAATATGGCTGAAGTATACAAGATTTTAAAAGTTAAAACACCAGTATGGTACTTTAAAATACCACAATCTCTCCAACCCCAGTGGTGCCTGTGAATGCTGCACCTGCTAACATGTCAACAGTGAGTCAGTATTTGTCTGCACAGGTTTTATTTATTTTACGTGGTCAAATCAAGCTGCCATCTCAGGTCTGGTTTCACAGCAGATTTACACTTCATGTCTGTCAAGTTCATCTAGGCTCAGCTGCTGGGAAACTGCAATGAGTCAGCTTCCTACAGTGGAAGCCTACCACATAGCTCAGTGCTCAGTGTGGGGGGAGAAGGGAGTGGCGAGTGGAAAGCTACAGTAGGCTGTGCGCTGTCCAAACACACACATACCATCACACTATGTATGAAAACACACAAGGTTTGCAAGGATGAGTGCTGTTATAACACATGTTGGGGTAAACTTTGTCATAGGCACTTGTGAATGGAAGAGGATGTAAGCCTGCACTGTAATGCATTGCTGTTCTTCCATCTGATGTGAAGACAGGTAGAGTTTGAAAAATACTTTAAGTGTGAGTCAGCTTGGTCTTTTCTTAGCTAATGAGTACATTATGGGAAACTCCCCATCTGCACTGGAAAGCTTCTATTTAAAGACCAAAAGTAGATGGCCATATCCTATGTTGTGGAATCTGGGCACGCACATGTGAAACACTAACACATGTTACAAATAGCTTCAGAGACATTTCAATATTGCAGTGACTTTGCAACTGATTTGCCTTCCAAGAGGGAATGGAGGGTGTTGTTACATTAGAAAGACACCTTTTAAGCGTTTTTATGAGCTCGTCTGGAATTACCTAACTGTAGCACTATTCAGTACCAGCAGGTCGACACTTAATTCCCCAGATCCGCTTTGTTTGAACCAATGGGACAGAATCAATGAAGAACTAATGTGACGTTAGTGTGCGTCAGTTGGAAAAAATGATACCAAGGAGAAATAAAATAAAAAACATTTGAACATTAAATAATGTAAATGTATTATAGTAGCCACTGTATTAAAGTATGAACCTGAAGCTATATATTGAAGTATGAACCTAAAGAAGAGCATAATATGGCCTCCTTGTAAAAATGGCATTACATTTGGTGAAGAGTGCATTATGACTTGTTTAGGACTTAAAACCAAAAATGAAGGACTTGGGACTTACATTTTTCTTTTTGATTTATTAATCAATTTTACTGTTTATAATTTTTTGATGTATTTTTTTTTTTTAACTACAACCTCAATTTCATTGTACAACCCTGCGTTGTAAAGCGGCCATATCCATAATTGTGCATAACTTTAAGCCATAATATAATTTAAACAGGTGAGTTATATTAAAATTCACCCCCCGTACAGATGTCATGAATAGGGAAATTAGTTATAGAGACCAAACTGTGTATTGTACCAGACTGCAGACATTATATATTTTTGCTATAAAGTTGGGCATTTTAATACGGGGCCTAATGGAGATTGCCTCACCGCTGTAGCCAGCCTCATGTGGCCGTTTGGGGAACTGCAGTCTTTGTTACTTCTCTAGCGCCATCAGGTCAACATTTGACAGCTTTATTCTGTTTAATAGTGATTGTTAGCATGCTTACATGCTAATCTAAGATGGTGAACATAGTTAATATTATGCCTGCTTGTTCTAATTCTAATGTTTGCATTTAGCTCAGAGTACAGCGTCACAGAGCTGCTAGCGTGGCTGGGAAGTCTTGTTATTCACTGAAATCATGAGTAACCTCAATACCAGGTCTTTATTTGAAAAAAGGCTTATATAGACATGCCTTTATTTCTAATTTCACCTGTTTTATATATGCCTTACTGTGTTTATGGAAGGAACCTGTGTTTTCTGATCTCTTATTTTAATTGCCATTAATACAACACAGTCATGTGATACTTGCTCTGAACTTTTCTTCTCTAACAGAGTTACTGTTTTTTTATTTACAGTTGCTTCCATTTTCTTGTTGTTGTTGCTGTTGTTGTTGTTGTTGTTGTTGTTTTAATCACTGTTAAGCTATGGTCAATGAAACTCAAGATTTCCTGCACAAATGTTTCACATTTCAGAATCTCACAGTGAACAATTCCTGTTCCTGGTAGGGTTTTGGTTTGAAAAATCAGAAGGAAGTGGGACGTTTCAATAAAACCATCTTAACCTTGCTTGAAAAAACCAACAAAAACAAAGTGATTGGAATTAATTAGCACATGAAAACCAAAACAGTATTTGTGTTAGATCAGCAGTACGAGTATGATGTGTTGCAGATGGTATTAGTGCTGTGGAAATGTACATTATGCAGATTTTGTTTTTACCTGGCTTACACATGACCGTGTAACAACAAATAATGGCTTATTTGTTCATCATCTTTTGAGATGCTGGCTTTTATCTGAGAATGTACTGTATGTTCTTCAATGAAATATTACAGATTAATATGAAAATAAATCAAACGTCGCATCAGAGTGAGGTCAGTCAGTATTAAATGTGCTATTTGGAGTGGGCTGCCTGGTTCCACAGTGTCAGGTGGTCATTGCTCACATGGACCAGTGAGAATACCACAGGCAGATTTCAGTCTCCAGACACTGAGGTATTATAGGACGTGTGAAACTGCTCTATCAGCTGGACCCTGCTTCTTTATTGCCCCATGAATGCAAGAGTTAACGTTTCCATTTATAGCCTGCAGGAACAGTCGTCACTTGGCTCATGCTGCAGTCACTGCATAGACATTTTAAAGCTGAAGTTTTCAATTTGTTTTATGTATGTTTGGATACAGTAGAATCTTTATTTTCATTAAAGCTTAAAGAGTGTATTAGCATGAGAACTGTCTTGCCAAATAGCTGAAAACAATGGAATGATTCAGCAGGAAAGCGCACAAGAAGACCAAAATGGGAGCACATGCTCTCCACTGTTATGGGACACTTGCACTGTCAATATGAAAATCATATAAATAAGGTTTAGAGACAGCAATACATTCATTTCACTGCAAACAGTCCTAAATCTACTCAGTTAGGGGAGCTGCAGGGAAATACTGCACGTTGTACAACTATGTAGAAGCAGAGGGAAACGGAGCAGGAAGAAGGAGTGGAGGAACTGGAACTGTGTGCCGTGTGGTGTGTTGAGTGCCCTCCCACTCTGTGATTAGCATGGGCGACTCCCTCTTTGTGTCTCTGGTTGTGTGTCGGCACCCAGTGACTCAGAGTAAAGACACACAGGGCAGAGCTCACTACACTTCTGCTGCCAGCAAGACAAAAAGACACAACCAAGCAGAAAGACATGCAAAGAGACATCTGAGCTGTTGGTGAGAAATAGTTGAGAATGCTGTCTTTTACATCATTTCTTTAACTGATCTTTTAATTTGAAGGTTCTTGATCCCAGTTGGTGTTTGAGGATATTCCGTTGCTGGGAAGTGTGTGTTTGGCTTAAGCTTAGTTAATGTTTGATTCTGAGGGTTTCTGTGTCTGTGTTTTACAGGATTCTGGGACTCTGCCCTGTGTAGTCAGCGTCGCACCTCTCCCTGTCCCCGTCGCCCTCTGAGCCGTACCCTCAGCCCCCAGCGAACTAACAGGAACAGGGAGGTCGAAGGGTCACAGCAGAGACTTGCCGGGGCTCACTGCGACAGTGCACCCCCGACTCTACGGCCCCACGCTCCTCCACCTTCCTTTCATCTGGAGAGGAGGCACTCCAGCGGTCCTCTGTGCTTCGTCAACCCCCTGTTTCTCCAGACTCATCACCACCACCGCTGTGAGGACGATCCGCCTTCACGTGCCGACATCAAGTCTGATAACAACCTAGAGAATGCGGGGAATGCGTCCGTGAAGCCATCAAGCAGCAGCCAAGGTAGCGAGCAGCACGTGGACAAGATCAAACTCAACGGCAAATCACATCCCCCTCCACCTCGCCCACCTCCTCCACGCTCGATGCCACGCCGGCGCCCTGCCCCACCTCCACCTGGCCCTACAGCAGCTACCACCAGACCCAAGAGCATGCCAGAGGCCGTTGCTGTGTCTACAAAGCAACAACAGCCCTCTTGCAGGCGCCCAGCACCCGCTCGACCACCGATGGGTGCCAAGCACAGCAGCCCGTCCAAGACTGCCAGCTCACCAATCCCTGTGCCTTCAAACCCACCGCCCCCAAGGCCTAAGAAGCCTGATCTGGAAGCTCACCGTTGCCACATTGCCCTGGATGATGAGACCATCGCTAAGGCTCTGTCCCGTGCCAAGCTTCCACCCTGCCAGCCTCCACCTGCTGTCCCTGCTGATGCACTACTGGAGAATAACGCTGGGAATCTGTCCATTCCTAATGAGAGGGGACGCCAGCGACTCAGTGACATGAGCATGTCTACTTCTTCTTCTGACTCACTGGATTATTCACAGTCCCCTGGATTCTCCCTGGGCCTGGCCCCCAGTCCGTCCCTACACCTTAATCATCAAGACCCAGTGGAGGACAGCAGTGAAGACGATGACGATGGGGAAGAGGACGAGGAGGAAGACTATGGGGTTGGCCTAGAGACAGACCTGGAAATGCGCCTCCGCCCGTCGTTCAAAGTGCGGCGGCGGCGGCAGAGGGTCGGTGTGAGCCTTGGCGGCGGCTCCTTTATCCTCCCCAGGGCCCTGAAGGGACGCTTCCGCAAGGTGAGCGGCATGCTCAGCTCCTTCATGACCCCGGAGAGACGGGCAGTGAAAAGGATCGCTGAGCTGTCCAGGGACAAAAGTTCATATTTTGGCTCCCTGGTCCAGGATTACATCAGCTTTGTTCAGGAGAACCGAGGCTGTCACACATCAGGGATGGATTTTCTGCAGACTCTCAGGCAGTTTATGACACAGATGAAGGCTTACCTGCGACAGAGCTCTGAGCTGGACCCCCCAATTGAGTCACTCATACCTGAGGACCAGATAGGTAAGTCACAAATCTTTAAACCCATAAAGTTGAAGGTATTTTTGGGATTTGTTGGTTGCGTGGTGGTATTGTGCTTCCTCAGTTTGTGAAACATCTGTGTGTGTGTGTGGGCACGTGTGTGGGATGTTTTAGTTATAGCCCATCTCTGACAGCATTCACATCTCTACGTGTTTCCTTCCAGTTCTTTAATTTGAGAAGTAAAGCCTCTTTTGGGTTGTTTCAGAAAAGGATTTCAAAATGACTTCATCCGTTCACAATGTTCAGCGAGTGCCTGGCTTGTCATTGTCTTGGGATTCAGACATACTAGTTGAGGTTTTCCATATTAGTCTGTCTCATTACTGGTGTTGAGTTACAGCAATGCCAGTGTCCTGTGTCCCAGTGAGTTATTCTTGGCTTCTGTTGGTCGGTATGTGCTCACAGTGCAGTTGAGGGTAATTTTGAACGGCAGAAATATGTTACTAACTGAAATGTGTCTGTAGCACTAAGTGTTGAAAAAGTGCAGAACGCTGTCGGACGCTTGTCAGATAGGAAGACTCTCTCTTATTGAGACAAAATTCCTGTACAGTTGTGCTTAGACAAAGAAAGAAAAAACGTAAGCTTCTTTAGTTCCGTAAGAAAAAACATGGCATCAAAAAAAAAAGTATTGTTGTGGTATTGGTGCTAATTTTGGTCATACTCTTAGAGGTCATGATGATTGTAAAAATAAAGCTTGCAGGCTCGAGCAGCCCTATGAAAGGGATGTTTCATTCCAATCACATTTTTCTGGACTTGAGTATTTGCATGAATATGTAATTAAGTCTTTGCACTCATCTCACATCCCTTGTCCATTGTAAACAACAAACAACAGCAAAGCCTTGTTGAGAGACAGAGAAGTGATCCATTCTGGTTGTGCTAACAGACCACAGACACGCACATAAAGCGTCTCGCGCTCACAATGTTCCCTTTGGAGAGGGGAAATGTGAAGACATGTTTTCTATACAGCGGCCTCGGCAGTAAGCAGGAATATAATTTGACAGTAGAGATATTTTAGAGACACTGTCATGAGAGAAATATGCCATGTGCAATAATGAAATAGTTAAGTAGATTTTTAGATGGTTGCAAGGTGTGTCAGAATTACAGCTATTCATTTTGCCCAGAAAAAGAAAAACAAAGCTCCAACTACGAGCAGGAGCATGCAGTGTGGCTGACATCACGCTCCAATCCCACTTAATGTGTTTGAAAGAAAGGAGAAGTGGAGTTCAGCTGATGTCTGCCCTCACATTCACAGTGTTTATAGAAAGATTGACAAGAGTGTGGTTACGTTATGTCTCAACGTCTGACATCTTGGGAAAGAAATGTTGACTCTTAATCCTTTTGTGTTTGTAGTAAAAAGGGAGCTGGACGTCCAAACTTTATGAGTATTTGTAGCGGCTACAGTACTTCCAATTTTGCTTGAGAAGTCAAGAGGTAGAATGAGCAACTATTGGATGTTTGCAAAGGGCGGGGGTATGACTGTCAACACACCCTAACTTATTGGCCACAACTGGATAGGAACAAACAGAGGGAGGATGTGAATGGAAAGGAAAGGCTGTCAACTACAAAACTGCACAAATTTAAAGTTTGCTTTCATGTACATTACTTTGAGTACATCTTTAGTTTATGTGCTTGCTGGTGCGTATGTTGTTGTGTGTATGGACTGTTTATCACAGACTCTCCTATAGTTTATTGCAGTGGAGGGACGCCTTTGAACAGGTTGTAGTCTAGATAAAGCCCAATAAACAAACATTGCTCAATATACAAAGGAAATGACCCTTTCTGGAGGGAATCAGGAAGTTCACAGTCCGAAAATGTGTGTGTGTGTGTGTGTGTGTGTGTGTGTGTGTGTGTGTGTGTGTGTGTGTGTGTGTGTGTGTGTGTGTGTGTGTGTGTGTGTGTGTGTGTGTGTGTGTGTGTGTGTGTGTGTGTGTGTGTGTGTGCGCCTTGATGTACATACTACATTGTGTCCAGTTGCGTGTCCTTAATAGCTTTTGTACCCCTCCTTGTGTACACATGAGGATCTGACGAACTTATCCAGCGTCTGTAAACACCCCAGGCCTCCCCTTGTTCATGACTTCAGATTTATTTGTCTTAGCACTGTGAAACAGAGGACTGCCAAACCCTTACCTCAAGCGACCCACAACACTTGGCTCTTAGACACAGTGTGGAGACTTGTGTTGTAGTGTAAGGGGAGCGCATTCACCCCGCGCTGACACACCATAAAGGCACGAATTTCTGAGAACTGGGTTCTTGTATCTGCACGCTTGCTTGTTTGTGCAAGTTGCAAAACATGCATTTGGTTCTGTGTAGCTCATTGCATAAGCATGGCATAAACAGTGCCTGGAGGCTGGAGATGTCAGTACTGCTAGTGAATAAAAAGACACAATTGTGTGAATTTGACAATGCTGTACATAGTTGATGTGGGCAGGAAGTTATTTGAGGTCGATGTATGTAGGTGAGGTACAGATGGAGCCATTGTAGAGAACTTTTTACTGCACGTTAGCTGAATGGTATACTAATTGGGTTGAGCTCCATGTTGGATTTGCCAAGGTCAGACTCGAACTGAGACTCCAACTAATCTGCCACTCTTTAACTTTTCAATGAGAATGCACTCAACACTCAGATTGTCCTTTAGCTGAATACCAAATATGTAATCTATCTATTAAAACCCAGCTTTGCGTTCTTGGAATATCAAACTTTGAGATTAGTGAGTTATAAATTTGGTGTGCTGTACAAACGTGGTTCTTACTGTGCCATTCAAGAAACAGATGCAGAATAAATACACGCAGTGGCTACTGCTGTTGATCTTATGCAGGATTGTTTACTCATGTTTGTAGAGATTTGTTTAATAATTACTCTGCCTTTTTAATAAAATTTGCCATCCTCGGGGGGGAAATGGTAAGTAGGACACTGCAGGGATGCAGTAGCATGGTCCTGTTTGCATTTTAGGCAGTATTGGAGGCATTTCCTTTACTGGTATCGGAACAACAATGATCTACAACTGTCTTTACAGTGGAATATAAAGGACGTGTGAATTATTTATTGCCCTAACAACAACTTAACTTGATAACTAATACATCTTGACCCCAGCTAAATCCTATAGTGTGTATCCTTTGTGATTTAGGTCCTCTGAGGTTAATCTCAATTTATGGTTTTACCTCCTTTCTTACAGTAATTGTATCGTTTCTTCCTGTAACAGCCATAGTATCTGGCAGTTTCTGTGGTCCTGTCATGTGACTTACGCAACATGCAAGGATGCATTTGGCTGTAAAATGTGACTCATTTGTTTGCCTGACGAATGAATGATTTCTTCATCTATCGTCGTTCTTTAACAATGTCTGTTTCTCATTTCTCTGTGGCCTGTGTGTCTGTGTGTGTACGTGTGTGTGTGTGTGTGTTTGTGTGTGTGTTACTGTCATCTTCTACAGACCAGGTGCTAGAGAAGGCCATGCACAAGTGCGTCCTAAAGCCTCTGAAGAGCGTGATCGAGGTGGCTTTACATGACTTCCAGGTAAGAGATATCCTGCAACATTAGACTGTGTCTATACTATTCTTTTTCACAATATCATTAATTCATTATTTCACACGTTCATGAGAAAAGGATATTGTCTTAGTTAGATAAGGATCATTTCAATCAAAACATAAGAGGCACTGTGGAAGGAAGAAAATGTATTTAATCTAAAAAAAAAAAAAAGATTACATATATCCTTACTTATCAACAATATTTGAATTTTAAAAAAGTGTCTATTTGCACCTGGGTGAGAATAGTCACACAGAAGCTATTCGACTATTTGTGGCCGGTCCCTTAGCTAAGCTATAAAGACAAAGTCCATGTAGGGAGGTGGTCATGGTGCATGAATGGTTCAAACACAGGACTTTGACCATTCCGAATTTTAGGTTTAAGTTGCAGTTTGGTTAGAATTGGGCAACAAAACTACTTAGTACAATTAGAAACAGTTTATGGTTTGTCTCTGCAATGGCCATATTCATTGACACCGGGTTGCTAATAGCATCAACCAAAAAGAAATGCCATCCCTAAAAGAGGAGGTTAGATACAATACAATAAAGACACAGTATCAATGATCTCTTAATGATCTGACCTGGTTGACAAGGTAAATTAACCTTACTGTTAACTTGCTCTGTTGATCTCTACAGGTGAGCAGCGGAGCTTGGCAGCGGCTGAGGGAGAACCTGGCCCTGGCTAAGACCAAGAAGCCCCAGGAGCTAGGGGTGGATGGAGCTGTGCCCCCTGACCCCGTGGCGATTGAGAAGATCTGCCACAAGTTCCTAAGCATGCAGAAGATGTACTCCCCTGAGAAAAAGGTGTCATTGCTGCTGCGTGTGTGTAAACTCATCTACACCATCATGCAGGATAACTCAGGTATGGGGTGTTGGATGGAAGTTGTTTACCTTGCGTATAAGCCTGCAAATAAAAACTTAAGTAGGGTAGCTTTAGTTTGATTTGATTTCTTTTCCACAAAGTCTAGTCTTCTTTTTCCAATAGAAAAGCTTTTGTGAAACAGCTTCTACAGTCTCTGACCACCACACCTACCTGTCTCACTGCTTCCTTCCAGGGAGGATGTACGGGGCCGATGACTTCCTGCCCATGCTGACTTATGTCGTGGCTCAGTGTGACATGCCGCAGCTGGACACAGAGATCCAGTACATGATGGAGCTTCTGGACCCGTCTCTGCTGCAAGGAGAGGGTAGGTCCTCTGAGTTCACTCTATTTCAGCGATCCATGACTTTTTCTTTCTATATAACATGGTTAAAAAAAGCACACAATATACAGCGAGTACAACGTCACAAAATTTGGCCTTTACCCCTCTCTTGTTTGTGCATTAAGTATGGAGCTGAGTGCCTTTAGTTTAGCATAGAAGCTTAAGAAGGAGAAACAGCTAGCCTGGCTCTTTATAAAGTTAAAAATAAGATCAAATCAAAGCCTCTAAAGCTCACTAAACAAGTTGGTTATTATAACATTATGGAAAGGATATTTCCCAAAATGTTAAACTATTCCTTTTAAAACTTACAGCAAGGTTCAACCCTAATAAACAAAGAGTGCAAAGAGGAAAACCAAAAACTCTTCTTTTACCTGTGTAGCTCTGTAAGTGGAGGACACTTTGCAAGTAGCACATACTCCTGAGCTGTTTTGATTTTCAGAGGACGTTAACCTCCGCTTCAAGTTATATAATGTTGGATATTTCCTTCTTGAGGTCAGGCAGGTTACAGTGTAGTGTGAGTTTAATGTGCATACCAGGCTGTTGTATAACCTGGTCAGCGTAAGGCACACCTCCAGTTGAATGGCAGGAAATGGTCGATATCATTCGAGATCAGGGGTGGGGGTCACGTCTTCAAAGTCTTCACCGTCAGAGGCTTTTCTTTCCAGCTGTCACAGTTTCCCTTGCAGCATTAGGTTGCTGTATGATGAAGACTGAGTGATGTATACGGGCACACTATACAGTATATGCCTTCTTTTGCTTCTTAAAGCTGCTCTAATCAGTATTTGTATCGAAATCATGGGTCAAATTGCTATGTGTGTTAAATGCACTGCCTGCATTGTTTCTCATAGGATTTTGGACTGGGGGGGTCTGGGTTAAAATGTTAATGCATCAATCTAATGCACTTTGACAGTAGGATTATGAGGATAGATCTATGAAGGACTTTGGGATCTAGTAAACAATTTAATCATAAACACATTGGCTGTATATGAATGGTGATGACATCGCAAAAAAGTCACCTACAAAGCATGGACCCACAGTGGCAGGTGGACAGAATGGAGTAGAGAGTGAACGAGACTGGCACCAGACCAGCTCCCACCCTGTTCACCAACTCTCCAGAGCCAGCCGCTCTCATTAAAATGCTCTTACACATATTTGTCAATGATAAAAAACAAAAAAAACAGAAAGATTTAATATTCTATAATAATATAACATTATGGAAGTTCTGCTTTAGTTGAAAGTACATTTTTCTGATACTATATACTAATACTTTTGTACTTTTACCTATAAGTAACATTCTGAAGTCAGGACTTTTTCTTGTAATTGAGTATTTTTAGACCATGGTATGTCTACCTTTACCTAAGGTAATGATCAAAATGCTTCTTCCACCACTGATTTTGTTTGTAAAAAATGTTGGCAGGCCGGCACAAATAAATCAATGTACAGGAAACAATGGGTGAAGAGATGTTTGCAATCCCTTTCATTGCTTTTAGTGCAACAGATCAAAATAACCAATTCATCATTTAGTAATTTAGACAAATTTTACTCTAGCTTGCTGTTGAAACTATTGTCATGGCTCTGTAAAAGGTTCATTTACACTGGGTATGTGTTAGCTCTGAGGCTTGATTTTCAAGCTAAACTGTGTAACTTTTGCAAAAGCCACAAGTGACACTTACAGGATTATGGTAAAGCATAACAGTAGCACAAGTAGTGAGGAGTCATAAAGTCAGCTAAGTAATGTCAATTACACAGCCATTTTTATATAGCTAATGTCAGCTAATATTAGGCACCATAAGCCACTGGTCACACCAGACTATGTGAAGCTGGAGCAGTTAATCCTCTGAGTGTGTTTTCTTGCTTATGAATTCAACTTTTCGTTTGTATACAAATGTTATTTTGTTTTCGACAGTTCACTGAACACTCACACACAAACTACTTGACTTAGTAGGTGTTGCATTAGTCAGAATTCAGCCTAATAAGCTCTTTGGTATAGTCTTAATCACTGCTATAGTCAAGACAAGACATGATTGTTACTACAGCAGTGTCATGATCAGCACCAATGTTAAGACTGTTAAAAAGACATTTCTTTAATCACATGATATAAATTCTTGATAAAAATTGAAAATGAAAACAATTCTGGAAGAGTTTTCTTGTGGCACAAGGACCTCAGAACCGGTAGGGTCAGTAGTGACGTAAATCAAACATTTCCCATTCAAATGCTGGGGGCCTGGAGCTGCCCTTCTCCGCCACTTCATTAGCATTAAAGTTTTATTGAAAATGAAACGCCAAAAAAGAACTGATTTTTCACAGTGATGCTGTGGTGTCGAATATGAAATGCATTTGGCTTGAGAAATGCACACATAGGAAGGAAAGTCTTTAAGACATTGGTAGGAAATTCCTGCCGTGTTTGGTTTCAATGGGCTGGAACAGGTTCAGAGTAAAAACCCTCCCAGAATGAAATATTTTCCTATCAGCGTCAACCTGTCTGGCACGTAAGCTCATTGTAGAGTTGCTCAAATTGTGATGTGGATCCTGTGAATTCTTGTTCTGGTTCATTTCTGTTCCAAAGGAGGAAGTGTTTGACCCTTCTTGATAATTTGACACATGAGTCAATGAGATGTCAGCCAGTTTCATTTTTAGATAAGTTGCCCTGATGTGTTTCACTATCAGTTCCCCTCAAACATCTTTTTCTACTTTCCACCCCCCAGGGGGCTACTACCTGACCAGCGCTTACGGAGCCATGGCCCTCATCAAGAACTTCCAGGAGGAGCAGGCGGCCCGGGTACTGAGCTCCGAGGCCAGGAACACCCTGCACCAGTGGCACCGCCGGCGGACCACCCAGCGTTCAGTGCCGTCTGTGGACGACTTTCAGGTATCACGCCTGACCTGAACCCACCTTGAACGTCCAGGCAGTGAGTCTAAGTTGTACCAATTCCAATTGGCACCAAACTTCAGCATTCAGCATTCGGAAAGGTGCATGAGCGGTGCTGTGTTTTGGCCCTCGTCAGTGAAAAGGAACACAGTTTCTACTAACATCACAGCATGTGGATCAGGGTCTGGTTTCATGGTAGAAAGCTCCCTCTAGTGGAACATTTAACAACTGCATGTGGTTTCTTTCTATAGCTGTTACTGCATGTGTTTTTTTGCCTGCCTGCTTAACTCATCAGTAATGCTGTTTTCTGTCTGTACTGCCAAATGTTAACACATGCTTTCTTTGTTTCTCTCTGTAGAATTATCTGCGTGTAGCCCTGCAGGAATTGGACACGGGCTGCACGGCCAAAACCCTGGTCGTCCACCCTTACACAACCACAGAGGAGGTCTGCTCACTCTGCGCTTCCAAGTTCAAGATCCCTGACCCCGAGAACTATGCACTGTTTCTGGTCACTGAGGACACCAGCCAGCAGCTCGCCCCGGACACACACCCTCAGCGAATCAAAGCTGAGCTCCACAGCCGGCCCCTAACACAGATCTTCCACTTTGTCTATAGGAGGGTGTCTAACCTGAACCTCTGTATCCCTGCCGTCATGCACAACGGAAACTGCCTTTAAGCTGAATAGCAGAATGTAACATCTTGCCGCATTTGATCCTAAACAAAAGTTATGTTCTGTGGTATTCTTCTGGTGCTTGTAGATGTTTGTTTTGTAGATAGATTTGAGGATGTCTGAATGGAAACAGAATACAAGTTGTATATTGGCCTATTGATGCAGATAGGAAAAGTCTGTGATCCAATATGATGCCATGCAGATTAGGAGGTCATTTATTCTTTATGAAGAACCACAAAAAGGTAGGATGGACTCTGGAAAGTGTCAGTGTTTCTCTCAAACACTTCAAGACTGTCGTTCAGATTCGAGCCAAAAGGCAAAGAATGGAAAGCTTGTTGCTTGTTTGGTTCGATTTATCAACACTTCAAGCATTTAGGGTCCATTTGGTCCTGCTGAGCTGAACGGAGATTGTTGGATCGCGTATAGAGGCTGGTTTGCAGGATTTTTAGTATGTGAAGAGTTAAATGGAGGTGAGCGTTCTTCAGTTGGTCGTGTATAACATCCTCAAAGCAGAGGTCACACAGTTTAATATTGCATTATATGTAACTAACGTTTGCCTTAACTGCTGTTAGCCCAGGTGCCTTCAAAAGGAACTGAACATACTGTATGCTACTGAAAGCTTTCAGCCAGTGATTATTCAGCTTCCAACAAACTGACCCATGCTAAAACATTGATTTAATAAGTAAAATGAACTATTGTAAAAGATAAGATTGTTTTTTTTATTGCTCTTATGTTTATTTTCTGCAATTGCTGGTCAATTGTAGCGTGTATGTCTGTCTGTGTAGAAATATTTTTATATTCAATATATGTCCTTTTTCATCAGGAAAGTGACAAAGATTTGTATTCTGATTTAATATTTCTGTACCGGACTCAATAGTGGACTTGGATTTATGCCAGTTATTTCTCAATTTAAGACAACACTGTTTCTACTGTTTGTTATGGAAAGTTCAAAGCTGACTGTGGAAATATATATAAAATCAAAACAAAGTTACTTGCTGACTCCAATGTATTTTTCAGGATATTTCATTTTCACATAATTTTGGAGAGGAAGTGTCAATTCTTGTGCGTGATATCAGATTTCTCTGCGGCACAATGTTACCCTGACTGCGCTGGAACAAGGGAGGATTTTACTGTATTTATAAAATGTAATGCACATAGTCACACACATTTCAATCCACAAACTGTATGTATATACAATAGAAATTAAACTGATTTTAAATGACTGCAGAGCCTACCACAGGAGCCTAAAGGTAAGGTTGTGTTGGTCTGATATATAAGGAGACAAGTGATCTATCCCTGAGAGAGCCTCCTCTAAGAGTTGTCCCACATGTGTTGGTGTTTAACTGTAGAATGTGACTTTGATCAGCTTCTATCAATGTCCTGATAGAGGCTGATCAAAGTTGCATTCTACTATTACATTGACCCACCCATGCCTTTGATTGGAGCCATTTGAAACTGACCTATAGTCACATATTCACAATAAGGTTTTGTGTAGCTACTTCCAGCCAGATGAATAGGTTCCTGGAACTGATCATTATTTATTATTATGAAAACTAGCCTTCCTGTGGTAAGAAATAATACATTTTACAACACAATGGCTGATTATTCTCACACCTCTAACTCACCCATGTCATAGCTCTCTAATGTCGAACCCCAACTGTCAGTTCACTGTTAATTCTGAGTCTTACTCTAACTTGAGTTCATTTAAAGATGTGTAACATTTAGGAGGATCTATGGAATAATAATGGAATATAATCAAATTTAATATAATAGTTTCTCCTACACACTCCCAAGTTCCAATCTGCAACCTCACCACTAAACACTCCTACAGACTAGTCCTTTAAAGAGCTTTAGTTAAGATCCATAGATATCGCTTGTTTACTGAATACATGAAGTTAGTGTATGTCAACCAAAAATAAAGTTTAAAGAGGGAGACAAACAATGAGCCTAGGTACTGAGGCTTGAAACACAGATCACTTGAGTGAAACAAAAGAGTCAAAACTAGAACAAAGAAGGATTGTGTGGTCTCTATCAGTCTTGTTCTGGTCAGTGAGTACTAAAGCCAATGATGGTGGGGAGGGATCAAATAAAGGTCAGTAGGTAAAAGCAGGTTGTCAGATATCAAATAACAAGCTCTATTGAACATGTACTATCTAACTGCACATAAAACAGTGAATCATGTAGGTTAAAGTTATTAATCAATGATGAAAACACAGAGTGTATGCTAGCAGAGAAAATGAACCCTGGGATTACGTTCTGTGAACTTAACGCAGACAATAATATTTCATATGTCTATATATTTCATACGCGCTAATCATGTAAGACTTTTAAGGTTTCTGCATAGTGAATTCACATACACTAAAGAAGAGCATACGAGTTGTGCAGGGGTGTTCCAGACTTTTTGACCGGGGTGACACAAGTGGGGCACTGACTTACACAAGTATGTGACTCAGCTTCCAGTCATTCCCAATATATGCAACTCCAAAACTGTTCAGGGATCCAGTATGCAGGATTTTTGCCAAAAATTGCATTGAATTAGCATAAAGTGGACATGTCTACAAAGGGGAAACTTAGACCCTTACAACCCATTTTCATTCAGATATCTTTAGGTCAGAGGTCAAGGGATCACTTTGAAAATTGTCATGCCAGTTTTTCCATTGTCAAAATTTTGCCTAAGTTTTAGTTTCAAATGATACCAGTATCTTTGTTTGCTTTAAAAGGAAGCTCGCTACAGTGTCTGAAAGACAATGTGTAGTCCCCCCTGTGGAAACGCCCCTGGAGTTGTGAGTGTAGAGGAATCTAAATACACAGAATGTAAAGATAGCCTAAAGAAAACTGCTCCCGGCAATATATCTGCTATTGAAGATCAGGAAGGACAGTGAAGCCCAGATGATATTCCCCGAGATCTGAACGGATTCAACACGACTGATCCATTGGAAGTATATAGGCTATAGGTTTGCCAAGGACACAGAACTAGTGGATGTTCTGCTGGACATGCAACAGATGTAAAGCTAACCTTCAAATGGATAAGTCGACATCAATTCTGCTGGTATTCCTTTTCTATGCATTAGATTGTAATGATATAATCAATTATCATTCATGTGAATTAAAGTGCTGGTGTTTATTACAGGCTTTATTATAGCCTTCTAACTTTGGTTAAGACAGCTACTGTTGTGAGTTTGATGATGAAGTAATATTGTGTGTGTCATGTATGAGGGTTACACTATATTTTAGTGTGGATAACTCATTTTAACCTATATTTTGTTCTTTAAACATTGTCACATTAATATTAGAGATAAAAGCCCCCCCCCTTACATTCGGCACCGGTGTTGTGTGGAAGACTGTTCCCCGGTCAAGAGGTGCTTCCCTCTGTCTGCATTGACCTGAAGGGGGGCGGGACAAACAGAAGAAACGATGAGACCCACCCACCCATCTTCCTGACTGGTTAGTTACAGCCATGCTCAACCCCCCCTCCCGCGGGTGGCAGTCTCTAATCATGTTGGCCATATTTCCCTGAAGTGAAAGCAGCTGAAGCACGGATCCTTCCGTGACATCTGACGCCACTGTCCCGCGTGCGTCTTTCTGATTATGAAACCACGCCCACTTCCGTATGACAGACACATATACCGTCTCAGCACTGGAGGGTTGATGTTCTTGTTTTTCTTGGTGAGTATGTTACACTACTGAATCGGTTCATTAGTAAATGTAACGTGGCGCCGCGAGCAGCCGCAATACTGACACTTAACAATAACAGTTAGCTAAACTGTGTTAGCAGACAGCTGTTAGCCAAGTTACTAACAGTTGTCAAGAAAGGGCGTAACTTCAAACTAACGGTTAACGGTTAGTTTCGTTTCTCAGACTGTTTCATGTCAGTGACTCAGGTTCTAACCACATATTGGGTTTAACGAAGGCCTAACCTAACATCATTAAATACAATAGGGGGTTTAAACCCAGTGTAGCGTTAAGTTACAATATTTAACCTCTGCTCTGGCGCAGCAGACTTTCAATTACGTTATTCCTACTTTTAGAATTAGGACATTTTATTAATTTATAATTAATATATTAAATTTTTTACCGTCTATTCTATTTATTTATTTTTCAAATAGTAGCACTGTCTGAAACAACGGTGACAGGAACTGAGAGTGTGTTCTGGGGGTTGGACAACATTATATAAGCATATATTATTATTATTATATTAGCTTTACATATAAAGGGACCACAATTTACACTGTAAGACAGCCACTGAACACATCACAACATTTTGATATTAATTCAAAGAAGCCCTCAGTTATATGAAGATGTTTTGCACTTTGCATATAAGCAGAGAATTCGGTAATGTGTATTTGAAGGTAAGGTATGTGCAAGTCTGGCTCATTGACGGTAGATCCACCCTCTCATCCAGATATGGTTATTTCTGGCTCCATTAATCAACATGGTGAGGACCATAATGCCAAACTCCAGGCTTTAAAATAATACACCACAAAGCAATGGGTGACGTCACCATAGGTTCACACTTTAAGAGTTTTACACATTGAAACTTTGTTGTGGAAACTGAGCCAAAGTTTATAGGTTGATATTATGTGGCAA
Organism: Dicentrarchus labrax; assembly: GCF_905237075.1. NCBI lineage: Eukaryota > Metazoa > Chordata > Actinopteri > Moronidae > Dicentrarchus > Dicentrarchus labrax. The sequence continues at coordinate 9,303,186 of NW_026136721.1, forward strand.
CATGTTATACAGTTTAGGTACATTTTGTTGCTTATTCAAGTAAGAGAAAAGTCACTACAATATAATGTGCTTGTCATGTATTTATATATCCTGTTTGATTTGAAATCAACTGGCATGAGTTAAAGTTGTCTCTTTCACTTTCTGTGCAGGAGCCTAGACCACTGCCTCTGTGATGGATCCCCAAACCTGTCTCAAAACCACACTGAAGGACAAATATCAGAAACTAAAGGAAGCATACTCGGAAAACTCATTACTTCCTTCAAGACTTTGCTATCGGATGATCAAGGAGGACTACCCATTAAACAATTTGCACGAGCATGAATTTAGAAGTGTTGACAAATCGGACCTTCATTCTTGGTGTTATTTTGAAACCATCCCCCTCGCAGACATCTTATCATGTGACTGCCAACATGACAGAAACAAAAGAACAGTCATCTCTTTGGGAGTGAGTGGAGTAGGAAAAACCACAACAGTGCAGAGTTGTGCCCTCGAGTGGGCCGAGGGGAAAGGGTACCATGACATTCACCTCCTGTTTCCTCTCACATTCTGGGAGTTAAATGTGATCAAACACAAACTGAGCCTAATTGAACTTCTCCAAACATTTTACCCTGAACTGAAGGAGCTCGATGTTTCCAGCTTAAATGAAAAGAACGTGTGGTTTGTCCTTGATGGACTGGATGAGTATCATCTCCCACTAAAATTCAGCTGCCCAATTGTGAGTGATGTTTCTGAGGTGACCACAGTGGATATCCTTGTGACCAATCTGATTAGGGGGAATTTACTTCCCAGCGCTCATATATGGATTACAACCCGATATGCAGCAGCAACCCAAATCCCTGATTGCTTTTTGCTTAAGGAGACCGAGGTTCAAGGGTTCAGTGATGAACAGAAGGAGCAGCATTTCAGGACAGTTATCGGTAATGAGAATCTGTCCAACAAAGCCATCGACCATGTGAAAATATCAAGGAGTCTGGACTTCCTTTGTCAGATACCTCCAATTTGCACCATCATGGCAAATGTTTTGAAGGATCATCTCAAAGAAGAAGATGGGTTTAAAATCAATCCCTTGAATCTAACCCAAATTCACGAAAATCTGGTCAAAGCATCAAATCCGGACATTATTGCCAAGCTGAAAAAGCTGGCACTGTTTCGGATGGGTAAGGGCAACGTGATGTTTGAGCATGATCTTCAAAAAAGTGAAATAAGTATTGAGGAAGCGTCAACTTTCTCCAAAGAGTGTCCACTTGTGTTGAAAGAAGAGAAAGGGCTGCATAACACCACAGTGTTTCGCTTTGGTCACCTGAGCATCCAGGAGTTCTTGGCTGCGTCTGCCAAATTGGATGACATTGAAAGAAGTCCTGACCCGTCCGTCTGTTGTCAGTATCTGGTGCACCAGGTCCTGCAGGGTGCTGAGAACCACTATGATGTCTTTCTTCGCTTTATCTTTGGCCTCATTAAGGAACGCAGCGTGTTGGAGCCTTACAATCAGCTGATTGTCTCCACCAAGAAGAAGATCCTGGAGAACATTTTGTCTTACAACGCTGTGGTTCTGTTCCACTGTCTGAGGGAGTACGACAGCCAGGCTTTACTGAGTGAGGTCAAGTTCTTTTTGAAGTTTAAAATCTCTCCAATCAGTGACTTTGGACCACCACATTGGCTGTTCATGATCCAAAGGACCACAAATTTTGGAGGAATGAGAGATAGCTTTGAGATGGAACTGTCCACAAGATGTGATGAAAGACTCCTCAGGCAGCTGCCAGCTGTTTTGAAATCCAGGAAAGCCATGTAAGTTCGTACTCATTGGATTCAACCTTTATCATTTATATAAACACATTCCATATATATTTGTACATTTACACATTATTTTGTGCTGGCTTTCTGTTCCAGCAGAATGAGTTCGAAAATTGTGGTTCATAGGGGTCACCTCACCCAAATCACACAAATATATTTGATCACGTTTTATTTATGCTGATGATGACATTACAAATGACAATGAAACTTGGCAGCAAGCTGTTTTACCGGAAACAATATTCTGGTTACTCCCAATCAACAGACCTCCCTTTCAACAGTTAAATTATTAAATTATTACATGAGTACTCAGTACTCATTGCTTGGACCACACCCATCTTCAAACTCAGCCTTCATTTTGATCTCAACTACACACCACAAGTTTTGTTACTGCATCTTACACAGTTGTGATCACCTTGACAAAATCTTTCCGCATTTCCACCATTACTGTTGCGGCTGGTAATTATGCACAGTAAGGTCTGTGTATATCTCTAGTAACCGGTGTTCCTGGTATGTTGAATTTTTTTAAAGTAATTTTTCAGTGCTTTGAGTGCCACAGATTTGCTTCTATCGTAGTTGGGTGGTGGCAATCGTCTCAAAGCCTAAATACCAAAAGTCTGTGTTTACACCCATATTGGGTAAAGAGTCTATGGCTGTCCTCCTGCTCCGTCCAAAAATTGAGACATAGTTTTAAAGTTCTGATTCCTACACATCCTTGAACACTGCTAAAACTGAAAATCCACACATTAACGTCTTAGTCATTGTCTCATTTTATGTCTTCATTCATTTGATATGTGCTGGAAGACAGTGCTCAAAGAAAATGTGTCAGTGTTCATATTCTTAAGGACTGCACTGTACATCCAGGAACAATTAGTGACTTGTTGCTGAATTGAATTTTCTGTTATATGCTATCATTTGTGTGTAATGTTTATTAAATGTCTTAAAAGTATTTCTCCTAAAAGTTTCTCAATGTCAACAAATCCCATGAAAAGACAAAAACAAACACTACGTTATTTTTAGCATTAAGCTCTAATGGAGCTCTATGACACAGAAGAGTAGGACTTTGGATACACAGACAGTACATGTTCGTAGGATCAGTTCATTGTTTAATGCCAGACCTGTCATTTATGGTGACCACACTTTGACATGTGTCATTAACTCCCTTCTCATTGCAGGCTGCGATTCTCTAACCTGACAGATAAGTGTTGTCCAGCCTTAGCAGCAGTCCTGAGCACCAAAGAGTCATACCTGAGAGAGCTGGACCTGGGATACAACAGCATCAGTGACGATGGAGTGAGACAACTCATGGAGGGGCTGAGCGATCAAAACTGCAGACTGAAAACGCTCAGGTTGCAAGGCTGTGGAGTGACCGCTTACGCCTGTAAATACCTAGCCTCAGCCCTGAGACAGTCCCGGAAACTGCAGGAGTTGGATCTCAGCAAGAACGAAATAGGAAATGAGGGACTGCAACGTCTCGCTGATGGTTTGAGTTCTCCTGAATGCAAGTTAAGAACACTTCAGTAAGTGTTGGCCCACCCCATATTCTTGAAATCATGTTGGTATCAAAACAGTGAAAATGTAGAATGTTCATAGTGTTTGATGTTCTTTGCACATGGAATGACACTGATAATTAAAGCTGCAAGAAGCAATGATTGGGCCCTCAAAGTTGCATGTTGGGGTGTGTTGCAGGCGTGTTATGTGCCAGCATATCATGTGTGGACCACACTGTAAAATTTGTACAGAAATCAGATCACCATTGCCATCCAAGGCTTATGACAACCTACTGTTTCATGGTGAAATGTCGAAATTTTACACCAAATCATGGACATTCGATGCACAAAGAGCACAACTTTTAATAGTGATGGTCTTTAGATTGCAGTGACCAAATCTGAATTTGTTCCGTTCAATTCTCTAGGTCCTAGAAAATTGAACGGAACGTGATCATTTTTGGTTCCTCCTACCAAAAATGATCACGGAATTCAAAATGGCAGACTTCCTGCTGGATTTGGGATATGGGTCCAGGAGGCTTTTTTGTTTGTCTGGTCATTATACAGGTGCCTACCAATTTTCAGTCAAATGTGTCTTGGGGGCTGAGTTTAGGGGGCGTGGTTAAGCCATTTTGCCACGCCCATGTGTGAGACCCATAGAATACTTACATTTTTGCCACCGCTGATTTTTGTGAATGTGATTAATTGGGAAATATAATAAAATAAATAAATAAAATAATAATAGCCTGAGCAGGTTCAGTATGGTCCTCACAGTGCTTTGCTGCTCGGGCCCTAACTAAATGACACAGATACAAACACTTCCTCTCTCATTATAGACTGTCAGCTTTTAAAAAATGGTTGTACATTTATTACATTTCAGTCATGTTGCTATGTCATTTTTTTTTTATTGTAGACTATCACAGTGCAGAATTGAGAAAAAGGGCTGCTATTATCTGGCGTCAGCTCTGCAGAACAACCCCGACCACCTGAAAGTGCTGGATCTGAGCATCAACATGGTGGGAGACAAGGGGGCCAATGAGCTCTTTCATAAATTTGATATATGGAAGCTCACAAAGCTGGAGTGAGTATGACTTAATATATAAACCCATTTAGCCTTGTCAACGTGTATGAATAGAATCCAGTTCCATCTTTGTCTCTTTGGCAGGATGTGCCACTGTGGCCTCACTGCGTTGAGCTGTGGGGGTATCGGGGAAGCTCTGAAGTTTGAAAGCAGCACTCTGGTAGAACTCAATTTGAGCAACAACAGTTTGAAAGATTCAGGGTTTGCGCTTATCTGCGAGGGAATGTACGCATGGTGTAGTCTGGAAAAACTCAAGTAAGGACACCTTGCTCTTGTAATTCTTCTTTGATTACATACTGACTGAAGAAAATGTTGGTATGAAAAGAATTTTATTTTTCACTGATAACTGACTGAATCTTCTCTGCAGTATTTAGCTAACAATGCTCCTGTACTGATCATTTAATATCCCTAAACTATTAAATAAAAACCATTTCTCTTATTTTCTCATTTCCTTTCAGCGTTTCAAGCTGTGGAATCACTTGCTTGGGTTGCATATATTTGGCTAAGGTGCTGTGTTCAGTCTCACAGCTCTACAGTGGGTGGACGCAAAGAACAGACTGGCAGGCAGTCGAGCTGAAAGAGCTTGACCTCAGCATGAACTTCCTTGGAGACCATGGAGTCAGAGAAATTTTAGGTGTCATGAAGAATCCGTACAGCCATCTGACAACTCTCAAGTAAATCATTTTCAAAACATAATTCTTCATTACACAAATATTGTGATGTTATAACAGTACGCTACAACACAATTTTTGTCCCATTTCAGCCTGAGTCACTGCGGCCTGACTGATGCCTGTTGTGTAGACTTTGCATCAGGATTTACATCAAAGGAGTGTATTATCAGCGAGGTGGACCTGTCTGGCAATGACCTTCAAGATAAGGGAGTGGAGAAACTCTGCATGGGACTCAGAAGCCCTCAATGTGGTCTGGAGAAATTATTGTAAGTTTTTTTACATTCTTTATTATTACTTATTGCTTCTTAAAGGCAGAATGATATTCATTCAGCAGCTCAGTGCTCTGCTGTATGTCTCACTGAGTGGCAGACCATTAAATACGCAAAATAAAATGACAAAAACCGGCGGGACTCAGACTGAACGTACCCCAGGTGCCAGAGGTAAGCAAGAGGAGCCCAGGAGGACGGGGCAACTTTGAATGTTGTGTTTACAAACTGCAACTGCCAAATTATAGTCAGTCAAAACGTGCATTAAGATAACTCTTAGCCATGTAATAAGTGCTGCTTATTAATAATTACGCTACCGTATATATATAACTTTGCTTTAAAATACATTCAAATCAGCAACTCTCTGATCAAAGCATGCATAAAAGCTTTGTTTTCTCTCTAGACTGAGGAGCTGCGGCCTGAGCTCGAGGAGCATTCAGTTCCTGACCACTGCCCTGAAGTCAAACCCCAAACATCTGAAAGAGCTGCATCTGATGGGCAACATCCTGGAAGACTCTGGAATCAGAGCGCTTATGAAACTAACAAAGAGCAAGAAATACACTTTACATACAATAGAGTGAGTACTGATATTGATGATTTAAAAATGCATATAATAGATTTCAGCAGGTATTCATGTTTAATGCCTGTACCTTGGTCACATGAAGCAGAAAAATAGGCTAATATAGTATGTGTATTTTTTCCTGTCCAGTCGTAAATGTGCAAATGAAATGTTACTCACTTTCAGACGTTCATTCGTGTCTTTATTTTCTTATCTTTCAGTGTCTCTGCAGATTGAGGAGACAGACAGAAACACCACACACTCCTTGTGTTTCAGTGTACATTGTGGCTACAAAACAAGTGCAGTTAGTCCACCTTTGTTTCGTTAATCTGACTTTATTTACTGCTTAACAATCATTTTCAGAAAGCATGTGAAAATATATGAGAAGATCTCTTTTCACCATCCATTTTTTACATATATTGTCATTTATTTTTTACTTTTTTTACTGTGATGATGTATTAATTGTATACAGTGCCTTACTACTAGTGATTTACTAGGTTGCAATGCAAAGCACTTAAAAAGATAATCCTTTGAAAAGAGAGGGTAATGTATGATGAATGTTTGAAGTATTGTATCTGCTCATAAGATATGTGCCTGCATTATGCTTGTTCTGGACTCAACTATTGGATCTGATGCAGGCATTGAAACAAGATGTAATCTGTGTGACCAAAAAAATAAAACTGCTGTGCAGCCATGCTGTGCAGTGCTGGTTCACCCCTGTGTTATAGCAGCACTCCATCTAGTGGCCGACCCTTGCAGTGTCAGTAAGTGACGCGTTTGGCGCTGGCTGACACAGCGGTACCTTGGCTGCGTCTGTGTCAGTACAGCACCGCAGACAGCATCTCCTGTGTCATCGCAGTGAGCCAGTGAACGCACCTGAGAGCAGGAAGCAAAGGTAGGACAGAGGACACTTTGAAATGTAACACAACAACTAACATGCATTTTATCAGCATCCTGGGACAGACATGTTGAAAAAGGCTGGTAATGCCAGGGACGGTTGTAATATCTGTTATGTAAGTGCATTATACAAAGTCTCGTAATTGATATTTGAATGCTGTGTGGCTTTGATGTCATGGTAATCTGATCAATGCGAGCTGTGCCAAAAAGTGCAGAGGGGTGTGGATTGGCCCCAGAGCTTGCTGTTTGCTGGCTAGGCCTGTATGGCGCAGTTTCAGGGGACAGATATTCCAAACCCTCACTCATGCGGGAATCTACTCTGTCGACCATCATGCTGCTGCCACGGTACAATAAACAGTGCTGTGTGTCTGTCTGCAAGGTGGATGCTGAGACATGCAGACATTTCTAAAACGCCATCAGCGCTGCAGTAACGGTCACTGTCTGCTTATTGCGGCAGTCTCGCATTAAATGTGTTTTACTCACATTGTTTTGCACTCTCAAACTTATTTTATTAGGAGATTCACTCAAAGTAAAGGGACTGATGTAGGTCGGAGCAGTTATCGTTGTCATCCTAGGAGCAGGTGTATGGGCTGTTGTCATTGGTGTTCGTGTAGTATGGTTGTCTGAAAATACAAACAAACAGCCTACTGCTCGAGTTTTGATATCTCATGATATGAACAAAGCAGTAAACAGTCCGAGATAGCGGCGGGGTGTTTCTCATTTCCCCCTCAGAGGGAAATCAATGGCAGTAAGCAGCAGTGTGGCGCAGACGCAGGCGGATAAAGTTCAGTGAGCGCGATTTCAAATTGAGCTGAGTGACTGAGCAAAGGGGGCGCGTGCCACACGGTGGGAGAGTGACGCAACAGTCACAAACGTCACGGTCGCGAGCTTTGACTACCTAAAAGTCACTATAATTATGTACTAACGTTAGCACAAAGCACACGGTAAGGGGATAGATAGCTCCACTATATTCATTTGTGGTATGCCTCGTTCTTCAACATTATAATTTGGAATATATATTTTTTAATTAAATAGTTTAATGAAAGCCTTTATGAGAAGGTAACTTAATCACTGAATAATTCCAGGTGCCAAATTTGCTTAATGATAACGTTAGCTTTGCTGCTAGTAGATTTCCACAAAATGAATGGCAAGGCCCCATTAGCCATTAACATTGATGTACTTGTTAAATTAACTCTTGATAGTTGGCCTGTGGTCTGAGTTTTTGAGGTATCCTTATGCATTGACGCGAAATGGCGCCAATATACCGTTAGCTAAGGCTTACTAGTCTGTTGAAAATAGGCAGATAATGTTACTTGAAGTTCACGTTGAGAAACTGTTTCAAAAAGTTACAGTTTGTATAGAACAAGGTGCAGCATAAATTGATACTGTAACGGAAGAGTACAGTCCTGGAATAAGTAGCTTTATGTAAATTAAGAATGAAGCTAATCTGCCTCATGTGGAACGTTTCACCCTTTATTGCACATCATGCTGGTGCAAACTCACTCTCTTTGTACATTTAATATGTTGAACTGAACAAATGAAGACAAGAAAATAAATAGAAAAGCAGAGCCAAATGGAGCATCCAATAAATAAGAAATCAATAAAAATTCACAAAGGTAAGTCCAGTAAAGAAATACTTTCTTTCATACACTTGAGGGATTTTGCAAGTAGATTTAGTTAATTCTTCTGATGGTTCATTAACAGCTCAGCCCCATTTATTTGTGTTGTACATCAGACAAGTTAAGATCCGGTAGCGTCATTGAGCTGGTAGCCTGATATGTAAATATTTAGATGGTAACATTGAACAAATCTGAGGATATCATTAAACAAGTACACAGAAGCTGTTAGATATATTATATTTTAGACCATTTTAACATATATTAAATGAGTGGCGATAGATGGGGTGAGAAGTTATTATGGTCTCTAATTCTAGTTTAACATTGTGTAAATATTGAAATACTGAGACAAGGAGACCTCAGAGGCAGCCACTGATTGACTGAGATTGCAAATGCTACCTCCTTTAGGACAACCTTTGGTCACCTCTCTGAGTAGAGCTTAGCCACTGTTCCCCCGTTTGAAATTCTGTGGGGTTGAAGCGTGGTACTGCTTAACACTGTTTGGGATTGAGTTTCACTGTGAGCATGATGATGGTTTTTTCTACTCAATATCTGCCTCAGACAAGTATCTACTGTATGCTGACCTGAGATTGGCTGAATTCAAAATTAACTTCTGTAATACAATATAGGCAATATACAGTATGTGAGGCAGTGTGAAGGCAGTGATGCCAACTTTGTTTTTCAATTTTAGATTGAACAGACTGAGTTGTAGAAACTCTTGTGGGTGTGGGTAATCACCATTTCTCTGTATAGTTTAGCCACTGCACTTTGACTTTGATGCCGGTTCTTGAACTTTTTTGATACCAATTTCATAAAATCTATTTTAACAAAAGCCAATACATTATACATTTCTGTCTCTGTGCTAGAGACCAGATACCGACAGCAATCCCGCGTCAACTTCAGTGTGTTTCTCTCCTTTCACCCGTCAGTCTGTAAACAACACCGTGCTGTCTGAAACACTCTCTGCCCCCACTTTGCAGAGAAGAGGATGTTCACTTAGTGGTCGGTGCAGCTAAGCAGCTCGCAGTAAAAAAACAAAACAATTTGTGTCCGTGTGTGTAAACACAGTGTTTTTCCGGCACACCTCTACGACATGTAAAGTTAGCCTGCTGCGTTCTTATTGGCGCACTGACACTGATGAGTGAAATTTGGTAACATACTAGGGTCAGTGCCATAAAAGTACTGAAGTTTGGTACCCAGCCCTATTCTCTGCACAGGGTAATTACTGTGCCGTCATTCAGTATGTACAGTGGAAGTAACTAGTTGTATACATAGATGTTTGTCTTCTCTCTGCACTCTGCAACAGTAGCTTTTAATATCCAACACTGGTTAGATAATGTCTGTCTGTGAAGGAGTGATATTTCTCCATAGGTCTGACCGGCGTCTCATTTACTGCTTGTTCTTGTTTGCTGGGAATCTCAGTGTCTTCCAGGGTGAGCTGCTATGGGGAAGGAGAAGCTCCACATAAACATTGTGGTAATTGGACATGTCGACTCAGGCAAGTCCACCACCACCGGCCACCTCATCTACAAGTGTGGGGGCATTGACAAGAGAACAATCGAAAAGTTTGAGAAGGAAGCTGCTGAGGTATGACTCATATTGTTCTCACTTGAATAGCTTTTGTGTAACTGCAGAGGAGTTTTTGTAAGTGTGTCTTATTTCTGTGTCTTGTCCTGTTACTGTACTGTTAGGTCAGCATGACTACATAACAGAATTAATTTATTTTATTGGGTTTTTTTTCACACAAACATACTTTGGCTTTCATTGAACATAAATCATTTTGCATAAGAATTCCAAATAAATGATTATTAATATCAACCAATTATTTATCAACTGTAATTTAGTTATCCCGATACCTTAAAATCATCAGGGTTTTTGAGGCTGATCAATAGAAGCAGTATTGGCTGATACTGATCAGTGGGTCTATTTAAAGCCTTAGGTTTATAGTACGCACACACCTCTGTCTCACACCGGCTACCCCATCTTTCTGCTCCTCTCTCCATATATCGTACAGGCTGTATGTGTCTCTATGAGTGTCAAAATACTTGTGGAATAAAATAAATGTTTCAACTGATCGGCTCTTCTGATCGACATTTATTGAGATCGCCGATCAAACTAATTAGAGCGAATATCGGCCAATTATGATAGGTGACCGATCAAAATAATGCATTTCCCGTTATCGGCCAATAATTTATCTGTCCAGATAATTATGGTGCATGTCTAGTACTCATACATATATATCTGTAGGTAAAGTAATTTATTACATCTTTCAAAAATATTTAGCAGACTGATACTGAAGCTTTAATACAACAAACTCCTTCCTATGGTGGCTATGAGGTGAATGCAATGCAATATACTGTACTGAGACTAGCCTCCATTTGCCTCCATTTTCCAGGAGGGCTCGGAAGGAATACTAATTCATACTTTGCAGTCACGTGATTACCATGGTTACCTGGCGGGCAAGAAACATATATAGTTACATATATCCGTCACCTTACACCGCACAAAAAATGAAAGCCTACAAAAGTACGGATAGATATCTTTTCTTCAAGAGTGGATGGGTTAACAACGCTGTCATATGGGAGGTGAAAAACAGGAATATCTTCATAATCAAAGCAAACGTGACTGTTACTAGTTAGCCAGCTAACATTACCCGCTAACATTTGCTAACGTTTGCATGTTTGTAGCTATACACAAAGTGACATCTGTTCCGTCGTGTGATGAAGTCTTCATCTGAATATGTTCACTCTGCCTGCTGGCGAATGAAAGCTTGATAAGTAACGTTAGTTTAAAAAAAACCTTATGCCAACTAGGCTGTATCATATATGGCTCGCAGGATGTCAAACATTGTAGCCTACCTGCTCATCCACTCCACATAGCATCAGACAACAGACAAGAGCAGCTGGGGCAGCGAAATGCCTTTAATCCTGTTAGCAATCTGTTAGGTTGTAACGTTAATGTAGTAGTAATAACTGTACGATAGTATGTATGCAAAGTAACTGTAAGTAAGTAAGTAAGTAAGTAGACACAGTACAACAGTAATGTGTGTACTGTAACACGTATTCTTCTTCTTATCATATCATATCAAATCACTTACATATGATATATATACACTTTTGTATAGTAAAACTGGCGACGTCCTGGCAAGATCCTTGATTAGTTTACTGGGTTTCGTTGCTGGAGAACGATGTTCTTGCCCGCCAGCTAGAAGTTGTGACGTCACGTGCAAAGTATGAATACAGGAAACAGAATTCTGTTGTAGAGTGTAATGAAGTTGCCAGTGTGCACATACATGCCAGTTTATTGATAATTTGATTGCACCTGGGACTGTGCATTGTAAAACAGTTTGCAGTTGTGGCACTAGTATAAACTTTGGACAAAGGCATCTATCTCTTACTTTCCCTTCCACACCCCCTAGATGGGAAAGGGTTCCTTCAAATATGCCTGGGTCCTGGACAAGCTGAAGGCAGAGCGTGAGCGCGGTATCACCATTGACATCTCTCTTTGGAAGTTTGAGACCAGCAAGTACTACGTTACCATCATTGATGCTCCAGGGCACAGGGACTTCATCAAGAACATGATCACTGGGACTTCTCAGGTAGAGGGAGAATGGGCAGAATAGTAGAAAATGGATCAAATGCATGATAGAGACAGAAAAGTACCTGAGAAGGAAAGACTTTTTCACACCTCTCTCCCCCCTCTCCTTTCAGGCTGACTGCGCTGTGCTGATTGTGGCCGCGGGCGTGGGCGAGTTTGAAGCTGGCATCTCAAAGAACGGGCAGACTCGTGAACATGCCCTGCTTGCCTACACCCTGGGAGTGAAGCAGCTCATCGTGGGTATCAACAAGATGGATTCCACTGAGCCCAACTACAGCCAGAAGCGCTATGAGGAGATTGTGAAGGAAGTCAGCACTTACATCAAGAAGATTGGCTATAACCCTGACACTGTGGCCTTTGTGCCCATCTCTGGCTGGAACGGAGACAACATGCTCGAACCCAGCCCTAATGTGAGTCTGCTGTGAGACCTAAAGTGTAATGGTTTGTTGGCAGTATTTACATTAGGAATAAGGATAGTAAGTCCTTACATAAACCCCATCTGTTACATATTTGGATATAAAATGGTGCAACTTCATTATTATTCAGTGTTCCTCTGCTTTTGGTCCCTGTAAGAAGTTTGAAAAGTTTAAAGGTGCTTTCAGACAGTAAGAGGTTGATGCCACCACTACCATTGTTGTCAGTGTAAATACAGCGGCAGCCGTACCAAGGTCGGAGGAGAGGGAGGGTTGTACTTTTTTAACTTGCTGCTGCTGCACACTGTGTAACCATTGTGATACAGTACGTGTACTGTATATCTTTTACTTTATACATTTAATGGACCAAACAACTAATCAATTAATGGAGAAAATGATTTGACAGATTCATTTCAATTAGATTTTATTTGTATAGCACCAATTCATAACAAAATTGATCTCAGGACACTTTTCAAAATAGAGCAGGTCTAGACCGAACTCTTTATAACATTATTTACAGAGACCCAACAGTACCACCATGAGCAAGCACTTGGCGACAGCGGGAAGAAAAACGTCCTTTTAAGAGGCAGAAAACCTAGGACAGACCCTTCGGCTCTAGGTGGGTGGTCGTCTGCCTCGACCAGTTGGGGTGAGACAGAGAGACAATGAGACAGAAAGAGAGAGAGAGAGAGAGAGAACAGAGGTAAAGACAGAAGGACAGACAGAGACAAAGGTGCACAGCAAAAACAGTATCATCAACTAATAGTAGTGACTGATGATGATGAACATGAAGAAGATGATTGCAACGACAACAGCGATGGGAAGGGAGGAGCTCAGTGCACCATGGGAAATCCCCTGATAGTCTAGGCCTATAGCAGCATAACTAAGGGATGATTCAGGACTCACCTGAATTGCAGTAATCCAGCCTTGAAATAACAAATGCATGGATTAGTTTTTCTGCATCTGTCTGTGACAGGATGTGTCTATAAATGAAAAAGGCAGTCCTAGAGGTCTGCTTTATGTGGGAATTAAAGGACATGTCCTGATCAAAGATAACTCCAAGATTCCTGACAATGGTGCTAGATGGCTTTAGACAGTGAGTCTCTGAGGCGGAGGTAAATCTGTAATGAAAGTTAGTTGCAGCCCTAGATCTGATCAATGAAACGAAGCGGTGTGGGAGCAACCTCAGCTTCAAAATCTGATTAACCAATTTGGGACAAAAAACAACATTGTTGACACTGGTAAGCAAAACATGCAATACCATTGCTAACCGTTTCTTCTATTTTAGGCTACAGTTTATGATTAGCTGATACTAAGTGGAGAGCAGCAGCCTGTGGTGTACAGGTAGGACTGGTTGGATCAGAGGTAGCTTGGACCCGTGTGGTAAGGTTGTGACCTTTGCAGTCGGCTGTTGCCTATTCAAGAATACTGATGTTGTCAGACGGCAACCGCTTACTGTCTGTAAGCATCTTGATTATCAAACAAAAAGGTTCCTGCGTGTTAAAAACATTGAATATATTACACTATTGCTTTATTTTATTTAATCACTGAAGTCACTCCAGTGTAAGTCTCGAAGTAAACCTCTGAGCTCCCTCCTCTGCACAGATGACCTGGTTTAAGGGCTGGAAGATCAACCGTAAAGATGGTAATGCCTCAGGCACCACACTGCTGGAGGCCCTGGATGCCATCCAGCCTCCCACACGCCCCACCGACAAGCCCCTCCGCCTGCCTCTGCAGGACGTCTACAAGATTGGAGGTGAGGGCGGTGTTGGTGTGGGTGGCTGTAGGGTGATAGTTGTGCAATTTGTAGTTGGAAGAACAAACTTGAGAGATGCAAGCGCTCCAATTATCTTGTTCTTCTAAAGTGTCAGTGGCAAATTATATGTTGAAAGTATTTGGGGAATGAGAGAACCTTGTAACAAAAAAAAAGAGCAGAACTAAATGAGGTCTGGAAAGAATTCCCATTGGCTCTCTGTGTCCTAAAGTGAGCGTCTGTTCTTTTTTCAGAGCACCATGTGAAATAGAAATCATCAGGCATGTTGAAGCTCAGTTGAAGCCATGCCATTGTTTTACAAACAGTTGGCAGTAAACACTAAAGTTGGTAATGTTTCTCTCTGCCAGGCATTGGGACTGTACCAGTGGGCAGAGTAGAGACAGGAATCCTAAAACCTGGCATGGTGGTGACCTTTGCCCCTGTCAATGTGACCACTGAGGTCAAGTCTGTGGAGATGCACCATGAGGCCCTGACTGAGGCGCTGCCTGGTGACAATGTGGGCTTTAATGTCAAGAATGTGTCTGTCAAGGACATTCGCCGTGGCAACGTGGCTGGAGACAGCAGGAGCGACCCACCACAGGAGGCAGCCAGCTTCACCTCTCAGGTCTGCATACAGGAGTGAGCTTTGAACAGGATACTGACTTAAAAAAATCGACATGCTAATGAGTCTCTGCTTCTGCACGTGACTTTACCTGTCTCTGCTGTTGTCCAGGTGATTATCCTGAACCACCCTGGTCAGATCAGTGCTGGCTATGCTCCCGTGCTGGACTGCCACACTGCGCACATTGCGTGCAAGTTTGCGGAGCTAAAGGAAAAGATTGACCGTCGCTCTGGTAAGAAGCTCGAAGATAACCCCAAGTTCCTGAAGTCTGGAGATGCTGCCATCGTGGACATGATCCCTGGCAAGCCCATGTGTGTGGAGAGCTTCTCTGAGTATCCACCACTGGGTGAGTTTACTGTCCTGCTGCAGGATTTCTGCTGTTACTCTAATATAAATGTTGCTTCACTCTAGGTGATTGGGAAATAAAATCAAACATTAACCCAAATCTTTTTTTCCGTCAGTGTATGTTTATGCGTATTTTGAAGTATGATGGAAACAAAATTACTAAAAAGAACATCCTCCGTTTAAAAAAAGTTTTTAATTTGCTTGCCTTTTTAATGTGCTTAATGGAAGATAGAGTAAGTCCTGGCGTAGAGAACATTTAACTCACATGACTGATGAGCTGTTTCCGCTCCGACAGTCTCCTCATCGGTCCCATAGCTCTAGCATACACCCATGATCGCTCCGCACAGATCTGATGTAACCTTCCTAAAATGAATACATGAAACAAGCAAATGTCATACTTTCATTCAGTTTTCTACATTTCACAGTTTGAGATTTGATGCTGTTTTGGCTTAATTACATGCTTAATTTCTTAATTACGTGAACTTGTTGGGCCTTCTTGTTGTTTTTCGAATGGAGAATTGGCTCCACCTACTGCTTATCTTGATGAACCAACTCCTATTAAGCATAAATTTGCTTTTTTTCCCTCTCTTTTACAGATTTACTTAAAATGTGGTAAACATTTGTGATGCAGTTGGATGGAAACATGGCTACTGACAATGTGAACTTAAATGTAATATATAACAAATGTTATCTCCATCTTCACTCAGGGCGGTTTGCAGTCCGTGACATGCGTCAGACCGTGGCCGTGGGAGTGATTAAAGGTGTGGAAAAGAAAGCCCCCACCAGTGGTAAGGTCACCAAGTCCGCACAGAAGGCACAGAAGGTCAAATGAACGTTGTGCTGGGCTGCTGCCCCAAACGCTCACCGTGGCCGAAGACACACTAGCACCCTGCACCTTCTGCACACCATAGTCAGCGTCTGGTCTATTATCACAATGCATCGCAAAAGCAGACGTAGGAAAAAAATAACTACCATATTGTTAGTGATAAACATGTTACTACACTGTTCTATGTAGGTTTTAGTGTCACCCTGTTTGTGGCAGAACAACACAAGACATTTGCATTACGGCTCTCTGATTGTGTGCTGCTGTAGTGAGAATTAGGCTGCTCATTGATCTAGCCAACAAATGTAGCTGTTAAGCACCAGTAATAAAGCAGAGATGTTTTTTGCCAGGTCTTTGTTGAAGTAATGCTCAGTGTTCCAGCTTTAAAAGAGAAATGCTAACTAGCCAGATGTAGATTGGCTGCTTGCATGTTCCCTGTTTGCACCTTAGAGAAACTCTTTGTGTGATACCTTACATCTTCATGCTGAAGCCACAGTATCTCTCTTCAATGTTAGAGTTACTGTTTAGTTCATGCACCTTAATCACTGTTGTGTGTGAGCACATGTTCATAAGAGTAAAGATGTTTAAACAGTATGTCTTTGTTCCTGGTGTCATTGCTGTCTGATCCCGAACCACTGAAGATCCCACTGTGTCAGTGAATGATAGGAAGCAAAAACCAAACTCTTCATAGAATTTCCTTTATTGATGGATGAGAATAAAAGTTCACTTGCATTTTCATTACATTACAGGCTTCATAAATCTAACTGAGATTATAACTAGTGTGTAAATATGTGCACATAATTTAAATAAATTAAAAGAAACGAGACAGAATGTTAACATGTTAAAGGCCCGTTTTATGCCCAGTAGCAAAATGATCTCTGAATTTAAAAGAAAAATGCCTCAAGTCGTAACATTTACAAGGAGAGAAATGAAGAACCTAATGCACTTTTCAGGAAATTCTAGATATGGAGATGAATATGTACCACAAAAGCAAGGCACCAATATACTGTATGTACTGCACATTTTGTAGACTTCATATCAGAGCTGAGGTCTTTTTTTTTTTCTTTTTTACTTCCGATGCAATCAGTTCGAACCATAAATAGTGATTTGTCTTAATGACTTGTCACATGGCATTCATTCTCAGTTATAGATAGGTTTGGATATGACAACCTTTTCATGCAAAATATATTTAAATATCTGAAGGAAAGTAAGATCCACTTCTTGAAAACAAACTGACCCCAAGACTCCGTCACGTATATTCTGGTCTTTCAAGTGGCTCTTTAGCATTCATTGAGGTACTGCTAGCTAAGGGTGATTATTCACCACTGAGGCTTTGGATGCTTTATGAGTAGTATTTATTTATCCTACAACTTAGAGAGAGCCACTTAACCTTGCCTGATGCACCTGATTCTGTACCATGTACAGGAGTACATTCTGCAGCGAGTCCACTTCAAAGAAGAAAAACTAATCCCACATTACACTGTATGGAAAAAAAGCAAACACTGACCTTAATTCAAATAAGATATCTTCCTTTCATGTAGAAACAGGGTGGCAAAAGCCAAATGCAATACAAAGTTAGATTTCTGAACAAGTCTTTCAGTGTATCTGTTTCCGAACCAAAACAAAGTGCTTCGCTAAGACACACATATTCTGACAAAATATCAAACTGTTTTTCTAACCAAGAAATGACATTCAAGATGTGTTTCAATCCATGGCTGTCATGGAGGTGCATAATTGATCTGAAAATAAGCAATAACCGCTCCTTGTTCCTCTCCTTATCTGTACATGTGCCTAAACAGGTGTGTATAGTCGTGTATGTGCTTTGAACTTGGTGCAACTCGTACTACAGCTGACAGCTGGCAGAAGAGACATCAATAAGTGTTCATATATTAGTTACAGGAACACTGACTTTTATCTTCTCTGTCTGGCTTTTCCCACTGCACTCCTCAGTAAGAGATTATGGTTACAGTTGTCAAAGAGTTCCAAGATAACACAAGCTGAAAAGGAGCAGTCCTCTAATTTTACATGATTCAGCCTATTCACTACAAATCACTTGGACATTACATGCTGTGGCTCAGAAATTCTGACGTATTTTGTCTCAAGTTGCTGGCAGTATGATATGAAAACTTGCTGACTTCAAACTTGCTTGTTTCAAGTAATTTCTGATACAGTTATTGTAGGAGGTAATGCAATGCAGACTTCTTCAAACTATCTGCACTTAGACTGCATAACCGCACAATGATCATGTAACAACAACAAAAATGAACTGATATTCACTGTGAAGGAGTATATAACTCAAGCATGTTTCAGGAGTCCACTAATTGATTCACTGTATGGAAATTATTGCAATGCAATGGATGCCTGAAACTAGAAAGAATTCATTACAAAAAGCCCAAAACTGTATTTCCCTCAATCAGAAATAATAAAAATGTTAAATATGTAAGACCTGTAGTTCAGGGGCTAAATCTTGCATATACACTGTCATGGTCCTTGTGTGTGGTATATTTGAAAAGATTGTGGGAAACCAAAGTCATCGGTCGAGGTTAGTAATTCATTATTATAATAATTTAAAGGATATAAACTTAAGGAGGTTATTTGGTTCTCTAAAATGGACACAATAGTATGGAAATAAAACAGAAGAAGAACAGAGCATGAACAGTTTGGCAATGGTGAGGTAACATTCACTTCAGCATGGAAGCCTGTCACATGACTGGAGAGACAGGAAACAGATGTGTGGGCGCGTGAAATGTCCCGACAAGGAACTTTCACTTTGTGTTGATTCTGGCGGCCCCTGTGGACAGAAACAGTAGTGTTTCTACTGCCTCATTTCATTGATTTCAAGGGGAATCTGACCCAGGGGGAGGTATTAAGAATAACTACATAGAAATAGCCAATCTTCTAGCTGATGGTTTGTTTATACAGGCATCTGTTCAGTTGAGACTGTTACATAACCAGTTAAAACTCTAGAAGTATTAAGCCCCATTTTTTCCATTACCTACAACAGTTGAGTGGTATTCTCAAAAGGATTTTTCATAAATGTTAGGTGTCCATGCCTTCCTACTTTGTCAAGTGTAAACGGTATCTTACTAATCTCAGTACCTTTGACTGAAAACATGCAGTGCTCATGCTCTGTCTCAAAGTCACATATCAACCAGCCGGCTTTCAGGACCATGTTTAGTTGGCTTTGTTTCATAGCAAAGTCTCAGGTTTTAGGGGTCTGTTCCCATTATACAAGCCTTAATCTTTTGCTAATCATACTTTAAAACAAAGACTCATGCAATGATATGCTGTATGTGATCAGCCTGTATGAAAATACTGTGTTTCTTATCAAATGGATCAACATGAAAATAAACAAAAAAGACCCCTTGTTATATTCCCACCCTCCCACTCCCCTCCAAAAAGGATAAAAACCGTCTCTGTGAGGTGAGATTTGTGTGCCTTCTGAACATGTAGGCAAGTTTATTTTAGCCGTACGTGTGGCATGTTCAGCAATTCGGTGCTGCCAGCAGAGGGCGAGGATGCCTGACCGTGGGCCAGGCTACGGTTAGAGCCCTGGGACCCTGCCCTTGCTCTGCTCCCTGTACTCAGGAGCTCCGAGGAGTAGGTGTGGCACTCAGCAGTCCCCATTGACAGGAAGCCAAGTCCTTGCGTCTCTATCTCCCTGTCGCTGATAAAGAGGTCTTCCTCACCCCATCCACCTCCACCACTCCTTCCCATACCACCTCCTCCCCCAGGGTCTTGACTACAGCTGTGGAAGCCAATGGGGGAGTCACTGCTTGTACTGGGGCTTGGAGATGAGAGGCTGTGGCTGTGGTGGGCGTCCTGGACAGGTCCCGGTGCTGCCTGCATCAGGTCCTGCACTGACATGGACTTGCCCAAGCCTCGGTCCATCTGGTTGGGGCCAGAGCAGCAGCCCAGCGCTGGTGGCACCAAGGGCTGCAGCTCCAGGCTCATATGTCTCCTCCAGGAGCCCTCCTCCTTTGTGTTTAGCCTGCCATTGCTGTTGGTGCTGCCCTGTAGCTGCTGTCCCAGTCTGCCCAGTCCCAACCCAAGACCAAGGTCCTCCCCAACACTGCTGTCCTCCATCTGCATCCCTAAACTCCCACAAAAGTCCTCCATGTCGGGGGACGCTTCTGTGGAGGTCGCTCGTGGCAAGTTGCTCGGGCCCCCACTTCGGCTGGGAGGAGGTGGCGGTGGAAGCCTCGCCAGGAGAGGAAACCCACCATCTCTGACTCCTCTGCCCCCGCCACTGCTGACACTATTCGGGGTGAGGATGGGTGGAGAGCTCCCCACAGCCTCATCAGTGCCACTTTCAGGTGTGGTGGCCTGAGCTTGGGTCTGATGACGGTGGGGATTATGAGGATGATGATGGTGGTGGTGGTGGTGATGATGGTGATGAGGCAGCGGCGACGGGCTGAAAGAGGAGGATGCGAGTCCGGAGGGTGGTGTGGAAGAGGAGGCATTGAGATTGAGGTTGAGCTCGTTGGGTGGCGCCAGGATGAGGTGGAGTCCTCCCTGGGAGAGGTGGGAGTTGGTGGAGGAGTGTGTGACGCAACCGCCAGGGGGAGGAGCTCCGCTGCTGACCTGGGTGGAGCAGGACAGGTCCTTGCTGAAGACAGAGGAGTGGTAGTCTGAGGTCTGCTCCAGCTCGAACAGGGGCAGAGAGGAGAGCGTGAGTGCTGAAGACGAGCCTTTGCGCAAAACCTGACGATAAATGTCGAGCAGGGAGTCGAGCTTTGACTCAATCGACTGGACCTGTAAGGACAGAAAGGGAGGACGGAGTGAGGAGCGTAATTACAAAACAAGACAAGAAAAATAGTGGGGGAGGAAGATATTTTATAACCACTGTGCAGAAGTTTTGTATGCGGTTATTACATCTATATGAAATCTAAATTATTCTGGCAGCATAAGGGGTGGGGAGACACAATATCTAAAAGTTCCACAAATGGTTACGTAATAAATGAAAAGTGGGTGTGAATGTTGGATTGTTGGTTGCCTTACAGAAATTGTCAGACACAATAAACAATATGGGTAAATAATATATTTGCTTTTTTTGTGATGTGAGAACTCAGGTCTGTGTCTGTGTGTCCTCCAAAGGGGAAATTCATGTCCACATCACTGTACCTGCAGGCAACACCATACACTCAACAAAGAAACACGCTATCCACAATTAACAAATCTGAGATGGCCCCGTTGTTTAGTTCTGGGAGATTGGGTGTGGGGAGTCTTGGCCGCTGTGTTGGTGATGCGTGTGAATTTTGTCCGGTTGGTGACAGTTAGCATGTTGTAGAAACAGGAGGAGCAGTATATGAGGAGGGGCTGGATGATACTTTGATACAGTAGTAGGAGAAGATGGGGGGAAACATAAAGTCCTTTGAGTTTACTGATGGCAGATAGTCTTTGCTGGCTCCTTTTGAAGATGTCAGTGGTGTGTTGGTTGAAACTAAGTTTATTGTCCAGTGTTACTCCAAGGCATTTATAGGTATGCAGCTGTAGGCGGTAGGCGATTAGCCTAGCTTAGCATAAAGACTGGAAGCAGGGGGAAACAGTTAGCCTAGCTCTAACTTAAGTTAAAAAAAACCCTACAAACACAACAAAAGCTTACTAATTAACATACTGTACGTTATTAGGAATGAACGATAATTATCGGCCATAATGGAACATTTGTATTATTATTAATTATCGGGATAATTAAATTATAGACTATAAATGATTGGTCCATAATAAGGTGTTGTTAGGCATATTTTGGACACAGCCAGGCTAATTGTTTCCCCCTGCTTCCACTCTTTATGCTAAGCTAGGCTAAGCATATCCTCATCTAACTCTTGGAAGCCAGTAATAAAAAAAAAACTCCCCTGCTTGACCCTTTTAATTCCAGTCAAATTACATTTCCTGCTTATAACATAAGGGATATATTGGTTTTTAGCATGGTGATATATTACTAAACTATACATTGCGTAGGCCTCTAGTGTAATTTTATGGCTTATTTATCTCTATTATCAGTTCCTCCAGGATTTCGCAGGCTTTTTTTACGATTGTTGTGGCCTAAAATGCCTGACTTTAGAGCTTTTCTAAAACATTGCCATGTATGTTGTAATGGGTTTTTTTTTGCAAAGAAATTAAAGGAGAAAGTGAAAAGTACAATATATAAAAGTTGCGGAAAAGTTGCGATGATTGGACAAAATTGCTCTCTTAGAAAAGGAAATAACTATGACAGATTGTTCAATATACTATTAGAGATAAAACAAGAAGCAGAACACAGACCTGCCGCTCCACCTTACAGACGCGACCCAGCATGCTCATGTCCTCTAAAATATCTCCATCAGACAGCAACTTCTCTCGTATCTTCTTATCCAGAGGGATCTGGCCTTTACCGAGGATCTGGTCCACTCTGGAACACACACACACACACACACACACCCACACACACACACACACACACACACACACACACACACACACAATCACATGCAAACACATTAATGATTGGGAGAAATACAGTGACTAAGTAGAAATCCAGGAGGCAGCCCACAGAAAGGAAGGAAACTGCAACAGAATAATAGATTACCATAAGCACATTTTCTCCAACAAATACAGGCAAATGAGAGGTTGAAGAATCTGGTTAATAAAGTCTTGGTAAATGAACAGGGTTAAATTCAACAGAGGGCAGGGTTAAGCCAAGGCAACGTCATGCGATTATTGTCATGCACACACATTTTGGAGAAATAAATGATTAAAGCTTTGACACGATCCTCCAACACAAAACCACACTCGCTTCTAAAAGTGTCTTTCCTTGCATGTGTGTTTTTATACTTCTTGTTTTTATACTCCAGTATGTTTGGCTTGCTACTCAATGTGCTCATACCAGACAAATACAACATCACAGAAAGTGTTTTAACTAATTAACTAATTTGAAATTTTGTGATTAGCTAACACTAACCAGGTTTCCATTTAAATGTAGCGCAAATTTTAATTGAATTTCCAGAAAATCAGCAAAAGAAAATACAAGTGACTGTGTTTCCATTCACTATGGTTATGCAAATATTAGCTGTTGGGTACAGTGCAGTACAGTACAGTACAAACATGGATGGAAATATGGTATTTATGTTTGTTTCATGTATTTTTCCTTCATAATTAACATTTCTTATTAGTGTGTTTGTTACATGTATTCATTTGAGGAAAATAAGTCTTCTCATCGCTCTTTATCAATTAATCCATCAGAGAGATCAAAACAAATGTTGATATAGCTGAGTGCCGACGTTTGTTCCTGACCTTAAAAATAGCAGAACTCTTAACTCATGGTCCACTTGATATCTTTTTCCATCCTTTCATCTGCATCTCACAGTCTTACTAAGTAGATGGAGCTTGTGCAGTTGTCATGGAGAAGCTACGGGTTACAATCTATCCCAGTATTTGACCACACTCTAACATCACTTCAGTCCTGTGATGTCATCACCATGACAACTGAGCAAGCAATCTGTTAATGAGGACCTTGAGATGTGGTTGAAAACCAAAAGATAATTGGTTGACATTACTTATTTATTTATTTAATTTTTTTCCAAATCTGATCGGCACTCCGAGTATAAGATACAGGATGTAGTGCATGCAGCAGTCTGAGTCAACAGCAGGGGTCAGTATTACAGCAGCAACGGCAGGTACACTGCTGTTAGAGAATTTATTTTGTGTGGACGGGTGTGTGTTACGGAGGGTGTTTCTATGTGTTAGTATCAGGTTGTGAATTCACACAAACATCCCAGAATTCACCAGAACTTTATATCAGATAAAAACAGAGTGAATGCCAAAACCAAAGTCAATATATTGTTTTGTTAGTAATTTGTGATTGACTTCATATCCAGGCATTCTGACCCCTGGGTGGAGTTCTTTCTGCCCTGGCTGTAATAGAGAGGCAGGGAGGGGGAGGAAAAGGTCTTGGCTCGGCTGCTCAGGGTCTGTGGGCCTACTATCATGTCCAACCTGTGAGGGAAGCAAAGGCAACACACACACACACACACACACACACACACACACACACACACACGGGTACACATGCGCATACACATACATACAAAAATCACAAAATGCAAAGAACAAACACATACACAAACATCCGCGTAACATAAGAATAAACCCATGCATGTACAAGGTATGAGTGCAGGTGCACGCATACATGCAATCGAGATACAGATGAATCAGCTACAGTGGTCAAACAGCTCTGGTTAGACTAGTGGAATGAATCCTGTCAGCTGCTGCTGTCGTGCAGTCTGTCGTCATGCCTACCTGGTCTGCAGGCTCTTGATGCGACACAGCATGTCCAAGTGACCGGCAGAGTACTGTTCAATCACATCCTTGACATCATAAGGACGCAACGTCTCCTTAAACTTCTTCTTGGCTACATGGAACTTCATTATCCTGCACAGAGAGCAGCAGAGAGAGGTTCATAAATAAGGGGAGCTCTTATACAGTCAGTCCACACAACCCCGCAGTGACTCCTGAAGCTGAGATATTTCACAGACTGATGTAGCAAACAAAAGAAAAACACACCAAACCAAACAAATCTTTATTTCTCTTCTTTTTAAAAGTGCTCAAAATGTTTAACTGCATGCCAACTACCTGTTCCTTCACACTAATGCAAACACCTCAGAACACCTGAGCAATCATTTCATTGGAACTTAAAAAACGTCCAGTGAGGTTGGGGCTGCTTATTTTAGCTGTGTGAGTGTAAAACACTCACACAGAAAAAGCAGCTCTCTGAATATGTGCACCTGTGGAGCCTTGAGGCTAAATTCAAGGGAATCTGGCAGAATGCGTGAGTATCTGAGTGGAGAGGAGAAGGGGTCAGCAAGGACAGAAAACTGTGCCTGACAGTAACACTGAAGTTAGAGGTCCAGTGTGTAACATTTTTAGGAGGATTATTAGCAGAAATGTAATGTAATATTTATAGGTATGTTTACATTAGTGTTTGATCATCTGAAAATAAGACAATTTGTGTTTTCATTTCCTTAGAATGAGCAGGTTTTTTTTATCTACAGAGTCCTCTTCTTTTTATCTTTGGATATCCATGTTGATCGCTGTTTCTACAGTAGCCCAGAATGGACAAACAAACACTGCTTCTAGATAGGTCCTTTCATGTTATTTGCAAGTTTTGCAGCCACTGTAGTTTCTCCTACACTCTTGGAAGGCAAGAGGTAATCAGTCTTTTGCACTCTGCAATTTC
This sequence comes from Dicentrarchus labrax, assembly GCF_905237075.1. Taxonomy (NCBI): domain Eukaryota; kingdom Metazoa; phylum Chordata; class Actinopteri; family Moronidae; genus Dicentrarchus; species Dicentrarchus labrax. The sequence continues at coordinate 9,328,318 of NW_026136721.1, forward strand.
ACTGCTAGATGCCACTAAATCCTACAAAATGCAACAGCAACATATCGTTATCATTGCTTTTAATAGAAGAAATAAACCGCAAGGCTTGATAGCACCTGAGATAAGTGCAGCGGTGGAATTATTGTACGTTTTAAACTACATTTCTCTGTCTTGTTGCTTTGCAGAGATAGAGTTTTCATACAAAATGTTAAAAATAAATTGTAAAATATGAAGAACTGCTGAAGCTTTAACTTCCCAACAGCATTTAAAGTACTTAAAATGAGCTTCATCCCATCCAACTAACAGTAAAATGTTGCTTACATGTTAATCAGTAATAATAATCAAATAATATGATAACATAACACCAACAGGGGCCACTCTGTTCCATAATGACAGCTTTAGTTTTTGATACTTTAAATATTTTATTTTATTGACATACAGACTATTAATGTGGAACTTTTACATGTAGGGAGTATTTTTCCATCGTGGCGTTGCTACTTTTACTAACAAATTTTCCTTTGTAAGTGAGAAAATATATTTGGGTGAACTGACCCTTTAACCCAGAATATCTTTATATGAACTTTATATGAAGTTTTACACCTTATGCTCCAACATACATATGATTCACACAATTCAGCCCTGTTAACCTTCATTAAGAAATCTATGATGACTTGTTTGATCCCTGATTAATATTATATATATGTTTGTCACTCATGAATTGGCACCAAAATGGTGTTGTTTTTGCAGTTCATAGAAGAACAGCAAAATGTTGAAACATAACTTGAGTTGTTCAGTTCTGCCATAGAGAAATTTGTTGTAAAGTTTTGTTTACAACAAATGTTGGTTGAGTCATATTAATTATAAATGAGAGTCAAACTTAATCTTTAATTTACAATATAAACCTTGCAGCCATATACAATCTTACATCTAATCTTTTGTTAAGATTTGTTCTTAAAACAAATTGAACAGCTCAACTATAGTTTAAATGTATTTAAAGCTGCAGTAGGTAATTTTGATGAAAATAACTAAAGAATCCACCAGGCCTGAACGAAAACGACCAATCAGAGCCAAGAAAGATAGTTGATTGTTTCTTTTAGGACACATCATCTCTAAGACCCAACCCGTCCTTGTGATAGGATCACTTTACATAGCTTTGCAGTGCTAATACTCGCCCTAACCATGTTTCCTGTCTCTCAACAATCACATGAAGCAAAGATGATCTATAAATATCTGAAAAAGAAAAAATCTTGCAGTCACTTTAATCCCCTGAGCATGTTCAATCAGGAGAGCTGTTAGAAGGCAGGGGGTTGCAATCAAGCTTTGTTTGCATGCCACCTTGACAGAAGAGAAAAACAGTATTAGTTGGGTTGAAGGAGGTAGTCTCATTTCCTGTGCCTCACCTGACAGCTCTAATGACAGACTTGACTGAGGGCAGCAAGTCCTCCACCGAAATCTCGCAGTGACAGCCCTTGTCATCAAAGCCATCCTCCGCTGCCATGTTGGAGTCTGCTGCTTGACAGAGAGGATACAGAAAAGGAGAAAGGGCTATTTAGACTGTTCAGTGATAGACATCACCAACTATATATATATATATATATATATATATATATATACATTTCTTGCACGCACATTATTAATATTAGACCGCTACTGTATATTCATAGCTCTATCCTCTAATCTGTACTGCTGTACATATTTTCATCCATGCCACTTCCTCTCGCTGTGACCTGTGCAATGTTCCTTATCAGTCACATCTGTACATAAAAAGCTATATATACTGTACATATAACTCTAATGTGTATTTTTTTATCTATTGTGTTCTATCTGGAGCTGCTGTAGTGAGTACATTTCCCCAGTGTGGGATCTATAAAGTCTATCTTATCTTATCTTAACAATATTTTACATGAATACAAAAACACACACACACACACACTCTGACAATGCATTCACATGTGTTGCATTAGTCTCTCTTTCAGTTTACATTCAGTCAGTGATCAGATTTGTCCCGCCCACCTCCAAAAAGCATCTGATTTTATAATCAGTCCTCCCTGCATGGCTGGAGAACATTTGTATTCTCCCAATCCCTGTTTCACTTGCAAATTACAACCTAAGCAAAATTTTGCAACTAATTATTGCCAAACAATGTGATGTTTTGTGATGTGAAACTTGCAGCAAAAGCAAAAGCTGTACTGTTAGATTTTGTTTTGCTTAGTTGGGGTGGTGGAACAACCTGAAAAATACACAGAATGCTTGAGTTGGAATGAAAATAGACCTTTTCTATGTGGATGGGCTGCTTTTTTAAACAAATACCTTTATTAAAAAACAAGTTAAATATTCAATACTGATATTTCTGCGATAAGACAATTTCAGCCAATAATATATACAGGCCGGGCTCTGATTGGCATATTGTCATTTTTGGAAAATGTGCTACCGAATTGGAGCTGGAGCAACATTAGCTTTCATTTAGAGTCGGTTTACATCCATCTGATGAATGAGGCCAAAAAAAACAAAAAAATGAGCTCAAAGATGCTAAAATGCTCTGTAGGACTGCACTACATGTGATATCTTTTTCATTACACATACACATACACATACACACTGTAGTTGTGTAGCAGATACGTCTACACCCTCAACATCTAGTGGCATTAACTGGGTTATTCATAATTTTTAAAGTAAAAAAAGAAAGCCAAGTTTTGGGTTTAAATGGATCTTTATCAAAGATTACTGAATGGTGCCTGCAGACACACGGCATCAAATGAACTGAACTGAGAAAGAAAGACAAAGACATTATTCTGATGGATAGAGAGAGAAAGAGTGTGTTGACTGTCGTCTGGAGCAGCAGATTAGCAGTAAAGAACAGGTCTCTGGTGTGAATGCAGATATATAGCTAACAATGCAATGCAGCTCTGTTTATGGGATTTCTGAGTTACAGCACCCTGAGGAGCTGAAGACAGGGTTACAGTACAAGAGCTGGGCTGCTTCTTCTGTTGTATTAAGCATCGCTTTATAGATCATATAGGATCTGCATATGCTGAATGTATGTGTTTGATACACTGAGTCTTTAATAAGATAGAGAGTGACCAGGATAAAAAAAAAAACATAGATTCTAAAATAACTTCTTATTTCAGTTCAAATTAAGTCATAATGAAAGGGAAACGTTCCCCATCCTCTTCAGCTAGCCAACATGTCAGTGGCAGTAAATGATCTGACGGAGCATGGCTAACCCGCAAACCAGTTTGGTTTTGGCTAGCTTGGTTATTGATTCCTCTCCACCAGCAGGGCTCAGCCAGCTGGCTGGCTCTGACACCCCATATGGCTGCTGGAGCTCACCACCCCCACCGTCCATCAATCCATCAGTCCACCCACAAACACCAACTGGACCTTACCCAGGAGGGCTTGCCAGGCCGGCACTGCTAGGCCAAAGGAAGGAAGTGCAAAAGACCATTAGCATTCCTCCACTCAGCTGTCTGAATTTGTGGGCAAAACCAGTTGTGGTGGCTTGGTTGGTCGCCCTATACACCTCGATTAAATACATGTAGTGAAACTGGGGGATTCAGTCTTATCTAGAGGATGAGTTCAAAATGATTATTCACTTTTTTTTGCCGAGAGTTCGTTAAATACGAAGTTACAGCTAGAAAACAGTTAGCTCAGGACTGGAATCATGGGAAAACAGCAAGCCCGGCTCTGCCTGAAGGTAAAAAATACCACCGCCGTAGCTCACTATTTCATTGCCTGGCAGACTCACCGTGGAAATAGTCCAGCACACAACCCCCCCATAAAACCATGTTTAGATTTGACACTTTTTTTTAAAGATGTAAGGTGTTAATTAATGAGCTTTAGAGGTGTTGATAGGAGGATTTTTTTTTACTTTAGTCAGAGACTAAGCTACTGTAGCTGTTTCTGGTCTTTATGCTAAGCTAAGCTAACCACATCCTGGTTACTGTAGCATATATCACAGACAGGCATGTGTGTGGTATTGACCTCTAAGTGTCATGGTTTTGGGGTTTATTTATTTTTGGTTTTATGTTGAAAGAGTCCTTCCTCGAAAGTCTTGTGTAACTTCTTGTCTTTGTCTTTTTCCATCAATAGTGTATTTAGTTTACGTGTTCCCTAGTCTTAGTGCCAGTTCATCTTTACCCATATGTGACTGCTTCTCTGGTATTGACCTCTGCCGGCCTCACCATCCCATAAGCTTTGTCCCTGTCTTATAATCAGGAAAAGATGAAATTATTGAACCTCTGCACTGCTCTGCCTCTACGTAGTCTGCATTTTGGTTCAATCTCCTTAATAGTTTGATAAGTGTGACACTAAGTCTAGGCAAGAAGGTGAACAAATGCTGAACTGTTCCTGTTTCATTACTATTTCACTGGAATAAAAAACAATTTTTGGTGTAGTTCAGTGGAAGTACTGTGCCAATCACTGTAGATGGAGAGACTGACAATAAATTCTACCTTGAACTGCTAATGAATCCAAAGCAAAGGCAAACATTGTCAGGGAGTGGAATAATGGGACAGAGTCACTCACCGTCAGTGGTGGAGCGCGACTGGCTCTTAAGGCGGAGTGAAGGTCTGAAGCGCGTGCGGTCGTTGAAGCTCCAGCTCTTCTGTACCTTGGCAGGGCTGGTACCCTCTGTCCCGGCCTCGGCCACCGGAGACCGCCGATCGTTCATTGACGACGTCTGCCTGTTCTTGATGCTCTGACCTCGGGGGCTCGCCAGCCTCACCCGCTCCTTGAAGCTCAATTTCTGACTGTGGAGTGAAATGGGAGATGAACAGAGGTGCAGAGGGGAGTTGGAGTGAGGAGAGGAACAAGAAGGGAGTGATGTTGTGAAGAGGTGGAATGACAGACAGATACGATATAAATTACCCAAGACTTTTGGCAAAATGCTATTCCTTTACATGGTCTTATGTGGCAGTCATCATTCAGAACTTTATCCACTAATATAAAGATGGAGTACTAGCAGGGCAAGATGGAGAAAGACTAGCATGCATTGCAGCATTAAAGCAAGTGCGTTACATTAAATGCAAACTCGGGTTAGGTATGATGCCTCGACTGCGTGTGCACGTTTGTTCCTTGATGTGTTGACGTTTTCATGTTTTTGCCCCCTTCAGTACATCAGCTGTCATTCTATGTGCAGGATTAGTTAGCATGTTGCTAAAATGGGCACACTGTTATATTAAATTAAATGTCATTATACTTAACATGATTTGTGCTGATAGCATGATATGTTACGTACCATGACATGATTTCCATGGGTCATGAAAGGGTGAAGGTATGGAAGGACAAAGATTACTTGTGCAAAGTGAAGAAATGGAATGTTGAGAAAGTAAGGGAGTGGTTGATTTGTGCTTATGCAGCTATGTATAATGACTGCATGCAGGGACAGTGCACAAGCGTCAGGCGTGGCTCATTTAAAAGTGGTATCATATATTGGATTAAACATGTGTTGTGTTACATCAAATAATGAGGCTTGTATCTATATTTTTCTCATTGTCAGTTAATCTAATGAAAAGACCAAAACCAAAAATCAATACTTTGTGACCTCTCAACCCTCTCTGTGGCACCAGCTTTTTGGTTCCTGCTGAAGAAGTTAATCTTCAAAAAATAGGCCACAAATATATGATTTTATTTTTTAAAAGGGCTCAGTAATTTCCTGAAAATGAAGGGTACACTAGGTTTTAAGAAAATTACTGTGGGCTAGGCATAAATAGTGCATTTGTAAGAGACTATTTTCGGTGGTGGATTAATACACATTTGAGGCACTAGTGAGGACTTTAGGAATTGAGAGTAAATATACTACAGTAGTAGTTCCTGTTAATAAAGGAACACCCAGTGCAACAGCGGCTCATTGATCTGTTTTCGGACAACAGAGCTCTATGGCTACATGGGAATACTTAGTAGGATCTATACATTGCATGGTTTTTGTCTTTTCATTGGATTTGTTGACGAGAAAATATATAAAATATCACCAGACTTATGTAGTGTTGTGGAGGCACATGATGTGTGTTTGAGTGACAGCAACATGTCATCACAAGCTTAAGGGATAGAGTTTAAGTTTGTATCTGATATATTGGGAGTGGAGTGTGATATGTAGTTCAGATACAACACCTGGAGCTGCTTGAAGAAAAGAGAAATTAATGATGTACAACAGAAAATCTAAAATCATCTCTCTATGGTCAGGAAAAAAGTTTACAAATGTTAATTATCTTACAGGATCTACTACTGAGAATGAAACCTGGAATAAATATTCTGAGAGCAAATGTAGTTCAAACCAAAATCACAACAGGCAGAAGTAGCGCATTGCTCAGGCAAAGATCAAACAAAGGCAGATAGTGTATCACTGTTAAAGCGACTGATGTCTCCCTGCAATATTTAATTGCTCTGCACTCTCTGTGGCTGCACAGCCTCCTACAGATACCCATGCACCAAGAATTAGTCAGCATTCCCAAAAAAAAAACGTCATGTAACAGGGGAGCAGAAACGCTGTGTACCTATGTTTCCGAGTGGAACGCCTCCTCAGTAGCTTCTGTTTATTACTATGAATTTTACTAAAGAAATCAAGGGGAGATAGACACACGTTGTGTTACATGATGCAGAAACAGAGGAGAGAACATATTTGTGATTTAGGTTTTTTGAGGGGAAACAAAAAGCTTCCTTATTTTTCTTTTTACCCATATTACTTTGTGCTTCTTGCTACTAATTTCTTGTTTTATGTTGCATTACGTTGACCTGAAAGCCTGACCTGTAAATGCAGTGATCCTTCGTAAGACTGCATGTATGAAGGCTATGAAGTATAACGTAATATAGCAGGGTGTCTATTGGCACTTCAATTTGTCGACCACTGACATTTGGAAGCAGCAGAACAGAGGCAATTGAGCTTAGTAGAGGAAAATGAACATCTACAGCACCATTTGAAAAAGGCTGCAATTTGGTGACTCATGTACTTCATGTCGATATCGCTCATTTGACTATGTGAATTCAGCTGGGCCGTGGCAACAAGTGCCTGAGTCACCAGTGTGAGGCCAGTAACCTTTGGACAGATGCTTGTGGGTTCACTAAGGGTGTTAAGATGCAGACCTTTTTTTTTTGTCGTATAGCTGTGTTTTGTCATTACACTTCTGTGATGCATTGCTTTGAAGAATAAATCCAGCTAATAAATAACGTAAGGCAGGTCCACTGTGGCTTTCAGCCTCCTCTCCAGCTCTGCAGTGGAGATGTAAATCGGGAGTCGGGGGTTTGCAAAGAAGAAAAAAACCCCATAGGTGGAGGCTGGAGCTCTCCTCCCTTGTTCTTAAGACACGGTTAAGACTGTGTGGGATGAATTCTGTTGCCAGTGTGCAGGCGAGACTGACTCTCTAAAATTTCAATCTACTTAATTTGGTTATTTATTTTATTGACTTTTCACATTCTTTGGCTTCCACTGAAATGGATTATAGTTAAAATATGACACCAGGCTCAAAGGAAAAACTGCCTTCAGGTTGCTGTGGTGCTTTGCAGACAAAAACGTTTACTCAGTGTTTCATAACTGCAAACACAACATATTACGTCACTCAGCCCTCACTGCCCTGCATGCTGTCCTCCCATAATGACTCTAAAAATGCATAAGCTGAAAGACTAACATCAGGAGCACTGATATTAGGAAAATTGGCAACAGCTGATACAAAAAATTTAATTTCTAATAAGAGTATAATAGATATTTGAGGCAGGAGGGTGGTTAAAAACTAGACTGTGTATGTGTGGGTATGTGAATGATTGTATTTAAGTGCCTCAGCATGTGCATGTATGCATGTTTTGTGGAGGAGAACAAGAAAGATAAAAAAAGAATAGACAGACGATAGCACCAAACAGAAAGGTAAAACAGTGTTTTAAGCTGGACTCGCCATTAGCAGGTCCACATTTCCTTACTCACAGCCTTGAACACCTCCAGTAAGAGCAGTAAGAGCAAAAATACGTAGGTTTGATACCCAGCCCTACCCTTAAATTGTGGAACTACAACATAATGGAAGACAGTGAATGTTCAGTGAAACAGCCGTCACAAACCTTGTGGTCGACTCTCCCTGCTCCTTCCTAGAGACGACAGATGAGGAAAGGAAGAAAAAAGATACAGTATATTAGAAAGCATCTTTTTATTTCAGTTCAACACTGCGCTTAAAGGACGATACATGTGCTTGTGCATGTTTTAGCCCATTTACTACAAACCACAAATACTTTGCATTACAGCTACATTATTGTTATGAGGTAATGAAATCTATTTTAAATCAATCTATACTTTAACTGTTCAAGTATAATCAAAGATGGACAAAATGCAGACTTTATGTTCATGACGATGGATTGCACAACTCAAGCTTGTTTCAAGAGTCTGCCTGCTTCCAATTGCAGGAGTTGTAATTGATTATAATACTATACAGAAATTGATGGAAATCAATGGACGCCTGGACCTTTAGGAATTAAAATCAAACAAACAGCATAGTTTGTATTGAAAAATAGTGGGCAAAGATTTGTGTTATACATGATTTGTAGTTAAGGCTAAAACCTGCACATACACCGGTATGGTCCTCTAAATCAGCATGATAGGAATATTTTTGCATTATAGGCTTTGTCAGCAACTGCTGCACAAGGGTAGCAACACATCCATCAATAATAAGCATTCCAGGAGAAATTTAACAAATAGCAGGCTCACTACAAACATGCAGGTCAATGCAAACTAAGGAAGCACTTGCAACAACAGAATAAATGACTGAGCAGCCCAGCCTCATCAAATGGCGAAATTAATAAACATTATACTTTCAAATTGTGCGAAGTACATACATCGAAGTTCAATTTTGCAAGCAGGAGATACACCAAGTCTTCCCATTGACTTCTGTATAATAATAACTAACAATAACTAATATAAAAAGTGTCGAAGTCCATGTATGGAGGAGGTTGGGCTGGATGGATGTGTCACACAAATACAAGACTTTGACCCAGGAGACAGTGATTCGTGTCCCGTGTGAAACTACAAGTAAAGGTTGACCTATTTTAATGTACATACATAAGTTGACTTACATACCATATAGAACTTCCGGCATGATCTTTTCCTAAACCCAACTAAGTCGTTTTGGGGACTAAACCTAACCACACATGGTACCATGATGACAAAGTTCATCTTCTTCATTTCCTGTACATCCAAAATCCACAGAAGGTAAAGGGAAGGACTGGCATATAACCTGCACGCAAATTTGGACTTTTGAAAGTCTAAAGTTATTTTTTTACACAAATTGAAGAGACCAGGTTGGACTGAGTAACTGAATATCTGTTCACTTAATTAAGTGTCTTCAGAGTGTGTTTTTTGTAAATTAAGTTTATTATAACTGTATAATTGTACACTTTATGCCTTGCATTAAGTGCATTATACATTTTCCCAATATTCCCAGGCTCCATAGATGGATTTCAGATTGACATTATTGTGACATGCAAGCGCATGCAGGTGTTTGATTGGGAAATCAACATCAAAAGTGGTTTTTTAAACTGTACAAATGGATGGAAAATGTTCCATATCCCAAGAATGAACATCCTAGTTAGCTGAGAGTGTAGACTTAGCTAGCATCTAGCATCTAGCAATCTGGTCAGAGCCATTGATATTAATGAGGTGATAGTGTTAAACAGAGGCTGGTAACACATCACACATCTAATGTATGGTATATTTAGATGGAAAAAGTTAATACACCCAGACATTACTCATATAATATTACCTTCTGTGCTCTTAACGTGTGCGTTAGGCAAACAGTGGGAATTTCATATATGCTAACGTAGCGTAATCTGTTTTAATGCTAACATTATATGTATGAGGACGGCCTTTCTACTGTTAACCTGCGCTGTCCGTTGATGGGTTGGAACACACACAGTTAATTTCTCACTAGCTGGAAGAGCTAACTTAGTGTTGTCTAGGTTAGTGAGATTATTGCTGCTGTTTCTCACTGGGATTTCATGTGTCATTTCTTGGAAGTCGCTGTATTGGAATAGCTATAAGCTGCTATTGCAAGGAGTTTTCTAACCCCTGCTGCGTGTACATAGCCTACTTGAAGTGGGAAATGTCTATAATGATCTATACTGAAACCTATTGTATGATGGATAACAAAGCCCACCAATTTAAGGAGTTTTAAGTGGATTTAAGTGCTACAAATTCAAAAAAGCTTGATTGGCTCATTGAGGCCACAATTGCTGCCATAAATAGATATGCCAGTGAGGATGAAAGCAGGGTGAAATTTCTGCCTCAGTCCCTGAAAGTGATATCAATCCCTGGACCACTGAGCATTCAACACTGTCTTAGGTGAAACACAGAGAGCCTGCCTCAGTGTGAATGCAGTGCAGGGATAAAATGTCCATTTATATAATAGCAGCAAAAATGAAGGGTTGTTTAAAGATGTCTTAGAAGTCAGCAATTTTTGTTAATTCAAGCAAGCTGAGATTAAGTGAGCCTGGAAATCAGTCTTTTTGATGGCTGTGAACCAATTTCTCACAAGAAATGATAGAATCAGTGCATTTGTATTTTCAATAAAGAGAGAAAAGCTGATATATTTAAACAATAAGACAGAAAGTATAAAAGAAGATTTCAAAAAAGATCACATAACTTAAAATGTACATAACTGAAGTACAGGAAAAGATGGCTAGAGTGGCACAGACACCAAATACAGACACCAGCTGCCATAGTTGTACCTACTTTGTAGGGCTGCAGGTATGCAACGCCTTCAAGTGAGGCTTCCAGGTAGCAATGGAAACCGAGTTCTCATCAGCCGCATAACTACGCCAAACACACTGCATGCAGAATATACAAAACCAGGAAGAAGAAAAAAGTACCAAGAAGAGGCCCCCCCAAAAAAAAATTTAAATAAATAAATACAACAAAAACAAGGCAGAGGAAGGAGGAGGAAGAAGAGAGTAGAAAAGAAAACAAATAAAAAGCTGATTAGTGAAACCAAAAAACAGGTGTGTCACACGTCTGGCTGGGCGGAGGTCAGGCATGGATACATGCCTGTGGGAAGGCAGGAGGCTCTCATAGTGCCGCCACGTGGCGTCCAGGTAGGGCCTGATGCTGTCGGTGGAGTAATAACGCCACGCAGCCTGGTACAACATGGGGACGAACAGGATGAAGAGGAGGAGGACACAAGAGGGGGTGGAGGTCAGGAAGGGGAGGGATGGGATTATAAAGTGAGAGAAAGATTCAGGGAAGCCAGAGAGGAAGAAAATTGAGAGGCATGTGGGAGGAAAGTAGGTGAGAGATCAGAGGAAGAGAGGGAAGCGTATGGAGAAATATGTGAGGAGGACAACGTGAGGTCAGGAGCACTCATATTCAGCATGAAATAAAAAGGCGTGTGTGAAGATCAGGCTGGAGAAGAAGGAAATGTGTGAAGCAGACAAGAGGGGGATGGCAAGAATGGCTTTGCCAAACTGGTGTTTCTGGGCTTAAACACAATACAACACAATCTAGAAGGGGCAAAAAAACCTTTCCAGAGATTAGAGAGATTACTGCAGAGTGAGGATGAGGGGTACAGGGCTAGGCAGAGTAAAGGTACATGCTATTGATTGGGCAGTTTTAGGGTTTTGTTGAATCCACGGAGGAAAAAGAGAAACTGGAGAATGATGAAATCATTTAGGGCTGTTAAACATGTTATATTATGCAGACATTCAGTTCACTAATACGCTTTGGTGTGTAGTTTCGAATAACAGGACAAAATCATAATAATTATGTTTTTATTCAATGTTCCATGTGTCATGTGTGTCAGAGAACCAGAAAAAGAGCAGGCTGGATGCTTTACCTGGATGAGGTATGCGGCCGGGTTTCTCCTTTTCTCAAAGTGCTTCTGTCTGTGCTGCTCCTGGACCTTTAGGGCAAAGCCTGAGCCCAGAATACCCTGGTATGAAATTAATAGGAATAAATACTGGATGCATGTATAGGAAAGTACAGTATATCATCATTCTTGTGAAAGTGCTGATCAAAACATTGCACAACACAGCCACCAAAGATTAAAAAAAATATGCACAAGTGGCCTTTAAATAAAGTAAGAATTCTACAAATTCAGTTGAGTCACTTCAAGTCTTATTAAAAGCCCTTCTGTGGAAAGTGGAAGAAAAAGTAAATGTACATCTTCTAGAATTTCAATCAATGAAATGAAAGTAAATAGTCCCCTCAGGTAAACCTCATAGGCCTGCATTTAAATAATAGAAAAAACATATCAAATCAAATGACTTGCTGTGTAAGTAACAAGTAAGGCGTGGTAAAGTGATATGTCAGAATAACCCTAGAAAATCTGCCTACTCTCTGACATTTAAAGGACAAAGGAACACAGACTTACTGCTGGCAAGGCAAAGAACGAGATGCCCAGGAGGGCAAACCCTGCAGACAGCATGCGTCCTGTCCACGTCTTTGGTGTCTTGTCCCCATAGCCAATGGTTGTCAGGGTGATCTGTGAAACCAAATTACTTGTCATCTGGTCCTAAAGGATGCTCATTATTTAGGCTCTGGCAATTTATACAGACGAGAGAATTTTTTGTCTAGAATAAAATCAACATCAACCTCAGCACATAAATATCACAAAACAATTTCTCTGATTAAAAGTTCCCATAGACATACTTCAAAATCTCAACATCAAGAAACGACCCACATGGCTCCATCAGAGTGAATCATTTTTGAGGTGTGTATGTGTGATTTGGATTAATTAGTTGTTGTTCTTTAACAAAAAGAAAAGAAAAAAACATTAAGATTCACATGTATCACACTTGGCTGAAAATCCATCTGCTGGTTACACAGCATGTATCTAAGTGGGCTGCACTTAACATGGCAGTTTTCTTTTTGAATAACACAGATGATTAAGGACTGCTCTAAATTAACCGAATATTTTCAGTATCTGCCTTTATTTTCCTTTGACTAGTTTGAGTTAAATGTATTTTTTTCTTTTGCATAATGCTTGAGTTGAAATGATGCCTTCAGGCAGTGTAATCACATCTGAGTGATTAGACCTGTGTGGAGCTTTTACAGGAGTAGGTCTATGTGGCCTTGGTTCACTTTTGGAAATGCTTATTTTGCCTCGGTAAAAAAACCCCACAGTGTGTGTGTTTTTGTTGTTCTATATGTATGAGTATATACATAAGTCTATAATGATAATCTGTGAAGACACAATAAGAGGCCATTTTGACAATATTACATCCCTGACTGACTAAAATTACTTGATGAAAGAAGGAGCCAGTGGATGGTGTTTTAATAAAAGAATAAACAGAGTTAATTGTGATAATGATTCATAGTGGTGGTACTTAGCACATCTGAATGTGACCACTGAATAGAGCCATTCACATGTGTTCAGCAAAAGCATGAAAAGGAGCCTTTAATGCAGTGTATTCACTATTTAATGACAGGAGTAAATAGACCTAGCTGTGAACTGGAATCACTGCTTGAATTACTCTGCTTGCATTCAGTCTGTCAGTCTGTTTTATCTGTCTACCTATAAATACATGCATCTATCTATCTCTCTGTTTTGGCAGAGTAATCTCTTTGGATCGTCTTTCATTCAGGCTCTGATTCCCTTGCATGACAAAGGTGGCTGCAGCCATTTGGTACTATTATGATTTCTTGAGCCAGTATGAAAATGGTGGTTAATGGAGCGGTGCAGGGCTGATGCTTATGGAGGAGCTGTCAATGCTCGGAGGCAATGACAAACTGAACAGCATAAAATATTATCCGATTTCCAGCGTGAAAGAGTCCACGAAATCCTACACATAGTTACAGATATTGGAGGTGAACTGGTAGGAATTAAAACATCTGTTAAAGTCATAATCCTGGCAGGGAGAGCAACAGATATTCCTCCAAACTCACCGTGCCCCACCACAAAGCATCAGCGTAGGTAGCAAACTCCTTGTTGAACTTGTTCTCCACAAGGTAGACGAGGAATGAAGAGAAGATGAGAACCAAGAAGCCGATGTACCAGGCGGTTACCAGCTCCTGCAGGCAGAGGTCAAACCGACTTTCAGAGTGTAATCATTGGAAAAGAAGCACAACCACTTTAGCATAATGAACACTCACTGCTGATCAACCTTAATCTGCTTTTATATGAACTTTAGGGACAAAACTGTCTATGTAATAGAATGATCCGGTGATACAAGGGAAACTGATGACCCTCTATTGAATCTAAGTACACTTAAATCACTGGTAATTATTTTCTAACACGCAGCTGTCCCTTGTGCTTTTACAGTAGGGTGAGAGTGTTTCATAGACCTTAATACATACTTAATTAATTCTAGCTTCAGCCGGACAAATAGTCAATTCTGATGTAGATGAATATTGTACCTATTCTACCATCTACCTAGTGAATCATGTTTAAAGTAATAACACGCCAAAATGTAATACATTTTCACTTCAACACTGCATTTTATAATAAACAGCATGAATGCAATATGAAATACATTACCCCATGTTTTGATGAAAATGTAATAATATGGTGCATTATGTAATAACCACCCAAAGTGGATGTCTTCATCTGTACACGTTATTTTCAACAATTAAACTAAATTCAACTTCCCAAATATTAAATTAGACTCCTATGACCTGTGGTGCCCCCCTTAGCATTATAGTTGACTCTGGCAGCTGGCCTCCTTAACAAGGCCTGGATTACCCACTGTCATTGACTCTTATACCCACCCTGTATATACAGTATGCATTACATTAATGCACCCACGCTCTTCTGCTCAGCTTTCTCTTTCTCTTCTTATCTTTATCTATTTATTTTTTGAAAGTACTTTATTTTTCTGTGTGATTTCTGTGTGATTTCTGTGTGATTTAAATTTGAATAATTGTATATTTGTATATTTGTATTTGTATATGTATATATTTTTATGCACCAACTGCACCAGGTCACATTCCTCGTAGGCATAAAAACCTACTTGGCAATAAACAAATTCTGATTCTGATTCTGATTCTGATTCTGATTCTGATCAGCTTGCTCTATCTCTCTTACACATACAAACTCAGGGACTTCATGTCAAATGCCAACTGCTGCTCCCCAAAAAGACAATCAAAACTGCTTTATAAAACGCTCAAAAAAAGATTATAAAAAGTGCTAGCTCACAAATTATGTAAAAGCTACCATAATATGTAATAAAAGAGTAATAAGAAATGTATCACATTTTGAGTTCCGGCTGTTTATTACAAAATGCGGCAGATTGTTAAAAAATGTTGGTGTTATTACATAATGAAGTGAAGTGTATTACATTTTGTCGAGTTATTACATAATGTGTTGTCACAGACCACATAACGTTAAAAACATTAATTATTAGTGCGAACCAGATCCAGAACAGAGTTCTATCCTGGGTCCAGGACATTTAGTTATGTTTGGGTTTGGTTTTTTTCAAATGTGATTCATTAAAAAAATGTCTCTCTTTCTCACTCTGATTGTGTCATGTGTGTCATGTGTTGCAGGTAGATAACACAATCCCCAGTGTTGCATTAGCCTGGCCAGCTAATGTGCCGTAATGGATGAAAAAAAAATTTAAAATATATCTTCGGGCCTCAGGCTCTCTAGTTTTATTAGTTCACTATGTTTATTTGTCAGAGACGATGCACAAAAACAATGATCTCATACAAAGAGAAAAGATGCTTTGTATCAGATTTAGCTAGTGTGCATTGACAGGTAGACAAGTCAGGTTCAGGTACAGCACCAGTTGAGTTCAACTGGACCTTTACAAACATGGAGCAGGCTGGGTTTCGGTACTCAGTTCTGTTGTTTTGCTATCAGTACCACTTACCACTATAGCTAATGAACCATTAGCTTCCACTGCAAGATGAAAACAGTAAGAAATAGTCCCATTGCAAACTGTAGACAGTATTCTTGTAGCACCACAGGTGATATTCTGCTCATCAACATTATATTGAAAAGGGCTGGGCTATCTGCATGGCAACATATCACCAGAGCTGAAAAAGTATGTATTTGTAATTTGGGTGAACCAACTGTTTAAGCCGATTCAGCTTTGTGTGATGACATTTAATTTTACTTCAGGCTGCATAATTGTTCTTTTGTGGTAATTTTTCACCCAAAACGCACTAGAAACAATTGTCCTGGCCAGAGACGTTCATTAATCATCTACAGTGGCCCCAAAACCCTTTCAGAAGAACCCTTATGAAACCCATCCTCGCTTCATACAGTACACAGACCTTTAACATTCATTTAAAATGTGATGTGGATTATTCAGCTTGAATGTGCAGCTTGGTTACAAGTAAAGAAGAGCTATGTCAGGGGCGCCCAGTTAGCTCAGTGGGTAGTGCTGGCGACCCATGTACTAAGGCTGAGTCCTTGCTGCAGCGACCCAGGGTTCGAATCCAACCTGTGGCCCTTTCCTGTCTGTCTTCAGCTGTCTCTATCATGAAGGCAATAAAAAATAAATACAAAATACTTTAAAAAAAAAAAAGAAGAGCTACGTCAGCAACAATGACCTGTCCTGGCCTCTGCATCAATGGGGGTCATGCTGTGAAAAGAAGTGTGGGTTGGTCAAGGTGGAGCACAGAGAGATGAGAGTGAGCTGAGGTAGGAAAAAGGCAAGAAAAGCCTGAAAAGAGTAAGTCAGAGAGTAAAAGCTGGACTATTTCAACACCAACACAGTCTTCAAGTTCTAGAACCATATCATTTGTTTCATTACGTGAATTGTTTTGTATTGTACATTTGGTAATTAAAATGTAATCTAATTCAACACTACATGAATTCTTTCAGTCAGTGAATCTGAATCTGATCAGATGTGTAACTATTACTCACAGTAGTTCATCCTACCACACACTGGTCCTGGAGTACATGGACCAATTTGTTTGCTTTTACCACCAGCGCTGCTGGCTTACTGGTACACTTGATTTGCAGAGAGAAATGATCAAATATGTTTTTGGCTATTTTGATAGTAAAGATTGCTGACCTGTCTAATGTATAGTATAAATTATATGGAAAGATTTATAATGTGTTGTTCAATTTATATATTTTAGGGGAACAAAATATTACAAACACTTCACTATACAATGTACGACACCACCACTAACTACCACATAAAAAAATTACCATAGAGTTAAATCAACATCTCAACACACAGTACTACCTTTTACATGAACAGTGTGATTTGATTTTGAGACAAGACTCGGTTTATAGTTCATACCCCCATGCCGTTGTCCTGTGCTGCTCTGTGTACAATGACCAAAAAAGGCCAGTGATTCGACTGACAAAATGCAGGTTGTGGCTAGGGCTGCACAATATGATAAAAACATCAAAATGCAATCATTTTGACAGATATTGCGTTATGATTCACGGTTATGTGGGAATTACCATTTTTGGATCACAAATGTACATTTAAAAAAACTGTACCAAACAAAAATGTTTTCTTAAATCTGGATGACAAGATTTGTAGACTAGGGCACCTCTGCAGCACTACAGTACTTCATTATAATGCTGTTTACAGCTCTTCTGCAATTTGTTTATTGCACTTGGCCATGCTGGGATTTAGATTTTTTTATTAATTGTGCAACCCTAGTTGGGGCTTCTCGACTGATCACTGACATTTGATCTCAGAACTCATGATCGGATCAACTTATCACCCTGCATATAACCATACTGTACTACTACTACACTGGATGTCACAAGCTCATTAGAGCTGATATGAAACAATATGTATCACATTACAGGGTTTACAAAGATTCTAGTTTTAGAGAAAAATAATTGCATTTGTATTTATCACAGTCCCCGTCACATCCAACATCTTACTCCTCAGTTTACATTTACAACACTGCTATTTAGTGGTTGGGGGTTTAATATGTTTAAACCATCATAAAATGTTTTTTGATATTTTCTTAGACCCCTAAAAGCTCTTGTATACAAGCAAGCATCAGCAAGAAACTTTGTCATTTCCCAGGGATCTTGTTCTGTAGCTAGCAACAACAACAACAAGTGTGTATGCATTGGCCATTCATCTGCGGCAGCCCACCTTGCTGTGTGCATAGACCACAGAGCCCAGAAGCTTCCAGGTGCCTCCTCTTCGGTCCATCCGCACCATGCGTAGGATCTGCAGGAAACGCAGGCTCCGCAGGACTGAGGTGGCAAAGATGTTGCCCTGGCTACCGGCCGACACCACCGCCACCGACGCTATCAGCACTATGATGTCTGGAGGGCAAAGAGGAAACACACACAAGAGCTCACCAAGAGATAAGCAGAAATCTGCACAAACTATAATTCATTATTATAATAAACCCTGGACACAAAATAGGCATCATAACTGACATCACGCTCATACATTTTTATGCATTTCCTGATATATTTAACTGAATGGAAGCAGCCATTGTGAGCAGCCACCTGCGTTTACCCTACTATTTCAGGTCAAAATGGCTGCTGTGAAAAAGGTTTAATTGTATTCTGAACTTAATGCAATGTGTTCTCACATATGTGTTCATGTTTACTTTCATTATATTTCTTGCATTGTTCATTTATACTCATGTAATTCAAGTCAGCTGAGTTCATTATAGTTGAGCACAGACGCAAATAGTGATTTGCAAAAGCTGCATTTGTATTACCCAAATACTGGGAAACAACAATGCTTACACCCAAGATAAACTATATAAATAGTACATACACATGAGAACAACAGGAAATAGAAATGATTTGTAATAGGAGCAGAAATGTGTCCACACTTATAGATTAAAAATCCAACCTAAAGGCAAGTATATCTGGTTTATAATGATCTTAATGTGAAACTGGACCTCTAAAGCAGACTTCTCTGAGCCTGGAGGTCAGAATATCCGAGAACTGGCTTGATATCTATCACATTGTTGCATTAACAGCAACTCACTGATGTCACCTCCCTCTCTCCCCTGACTCTGGTTATCCGAACAAAGGCTCCATATTACTGCAGCTGACATAATCTGCTACAGGCATCAACAGTACAATAATGTACAGTGTGCTCTTCCTATATACTCTATATGTTCAGTCTCCAGGCTACCTCATCGATCTGCTGTACACACAAACAGGACAGCGGGGAAGCAGTAATTGGCTAAAGCACAGCTCCATGAAGAATATTCTTACACAGCGTGTCTGAAATGATGAAGATCTCTGCACTGCATGTTGTGATATTCTAACAGTCTGCGGGTTTCAGATTTGTGTCTCGTTTCATTTTTCCATAAGCAATGTGAGTTGCAGGCAAACTGTATGCGCTGCAAATTATGACAGACAGATACACAAACATCAACAAACAAAGGCACAGGAGGACAGACATGCACACAAACAGATCGGACTCTGTTCAGGAAGTTCACACCGAAACCACCATGAACATCAAAGCCACAAAGAGCACAGATGACTAAAGTAACAAGCCCACATATAACATTCTTTCTCCTCGCGCCCCCCCTTGCTCCTCTCAAACCGATTGTGCTATGTGAAACTCTACCCTTGGGTAGTGTTATTTAGTTCACAGTGTGCAAGAGCCTTCTCCTCATATGTAAGCATCCCTTTCGCTCCTGTCCTTCTGCCGAACCCGTTTTCTGAAAGAAAATGCTGACCAAGGTGTGGCTAATGGCTCCTGTTCTAAACCATAGGGCAGTTGACCCACAGTGAGGCAGAGGAACAGTCATCAGCAGCAGCGCCGGCGTGAAAAATACATTAATAACACCCAGGAGAGGAGAGTCTCTAGGGCTCCCGCAGTGCTGCAGCGGGTTCACTCTCTTTGTAAGTGCAGAGAGACAATCTTGAGTGAATAACAGAAAGATGAATGTGTGCGCAATCAAGAAAATCCAGTAATTTTTTCTTCTGGACCCCCAAAAATTCAGTTGAAAATGTTACAGAGAAATACAAAAATCTACTGTCAGCAGTGTGGACACGATGGAGAACATTTTGATCAATATTGATCAGTGTTAAAGTGTTGCAGGTGGCAGCTGCACTTTACCACTCCACATCCACATCTCCTATTCTGTCACTCAGCACACTGCCTCTGCTTAGTCTGCTGAAACCTTGTTAGTGAAAATATATTCATCAAATGCTATAAAAATGAAGGCAGACAGTAATCGGTGTGCTTGCGCTCACAGCAGACAAGCAGAACGTCTCACCCTGTTCAACTCTGCTGATGATGACAACAGTGATGACATCATCACGGTTGTTTTCTTAGACTTAAAAGTCCAGTGGAAGTGGGTCCTCTTATACAGAGTCCGCCATGTTAAACTGCCATGTTTCTACAGTGGCCCAGAATGGACAAACCAAACACTGGCTCTAGATAGGGCCTTTTGCGTTTTTTGCAAATTATGCAGCCACTGTAGTTTCTCCTACACACTTGGAACCGGAGGGTGAGGTGAGGGAGTTGCAATCAGCAACTACACTGCCAGATACCACTAAATCCTACACACTGGTCCTTCGAAAAAGCTCACCCAGAGCCATAAAAACATTATACAACTGTCTTCTAAGGTTGAGCAAGTACTCTTCATTAGGACTAAACTGACCTTCCTGTGTAAAACTGGTGGAGCATTAGGGTCCATTTACAAGGAAAACATCCAGTTCCGAAGGTGAAAAAATGTGATATAAAGAGAATCAAATCAGTAAGATAAGGGCAGAGGCAAAATGCAGAACATGTGTTGTGTTGACTCTTAAACAATATGTCATTACCACCTCAATTTGGTCAAAATACAGTACCATAATCCCATATTGTGTAATGTGCAGAGGTACTAATAAAAGAAACAAATCTGTTGGAAGCAAAATAACAAATATTTGGCACCCAAATCGATTTTCATTGCAGGTGTTGTACTGATTTCCCTATCCACCTCCCAGCGTAAGGTACACTGCCATTATTTCTGTCAGCCGTTTTATTCCAAATTGAGATAATCACCATTTGAGTAGTAGTAGCTAGTTTAATAAAATATAAAAGTGATCAGCTATAACATTCTGACTGACAGGTGAAGTGAATAACACTAATTATCTGGTTATCATGGCTCCTGTCAGTGGGTGGGATATATCAGGCAGCAAGTGAACATTTTGTCCTCAGAGTTTATGTTAGAAGCAGGAAAAATGGACAGTGTGAGGATCTGAGCGACTTTGACAAGGGCCACATTGTGATGGCTAGACGACTGGGTCAGAACATCTCCAGAACTGCAGCTCTTGTGGGGTGTTCCCGATCTGCAGAGGTCAGTACCTATCAAAAGTGGTCCAAGGAAGGAAAAGCAGTGAACCAGTAACAGGGTCATGGGGGGCCAAGGCCATTGATGCACGTTGGGAGCGAAGGCTGGCCAGTGTGGTCCGATCCAATAGACAAGCTACTGTAGCTCAAACTGCTGAAACAATTAAATCTTGGTTCTGATGGAAAGGTGTCAGAACACACAGTGCATCACTGTTACTGTTGGTATGAGGCTTCAAATTATGGCTGATTGGTGTATAACAAGGATTTGGGAACAATTCGGCATGAAGTGTTCTGACCTTCGGATAAACATACTGTATCAGGAAAAGTGTATGATATTACTGTCCATCCACAGGTCCAACATTCCAACACATTTGATGAGAGCTAGCTACAGTGAATGATGGGAAATGTGCAGCAGTCATTCATGATGGTTGTCAGCAGCTGTGTTTCTTTCTCAACCATCGGGGAGTATTCATAATGAAGGATTTGGTCCTAATGGGCTTTAAATGACTGCAGTGGACAAATCAACTGCTTACACCACTTGAGGTGAAATTGGTTCCAGTAATTTATGAGTTCATTCTGGTCACTGTGGGACTCAAATTTGTATGTTAACACACTTGTATACATATAGGAAACTACACTTAAAACAAACATGAACAGAAACACACCTCAGCGGTATATATTGACAGGTTAACATAGCTTTTGGTCACATTGGTTAAGATTTTATTTTATTTAGTCCAGCAAGTAATATGAAAAAACAATTCCACAGTTGGCTTAATGATCTAACTTTTGGGCACAATCATTTTTGCCAAAGGTAACACTAACAGGAAAAAATATTTCAAATTAATGTTCAGCTTCCAAAGCAAATGTTCTGTATTCATTTTAAATATTACACAGGTAAAGCAGGAGAGTAACTTGTTGTGGTATAAAGGATTACCAGTTGACATAATACTATATCTGAGGTATGTCCTGATGTGAAGTACAACATTACATTTAATATTGTGTGACATTCTGAAAACAATGTCATCTCAAGGTCTACTGGCTAGCATTGTCAGGGCTTTCAACCGTCCCACGCAGTCTTCAGTGGTTAATGGAACTCGCTCACGTGTCATCATGTGACCTACATGTGTTATCCAATGATAACCTGACTTCATCCACTCACTGATGAAGACTATGAGATATGGTTGAAAGCTAAAAAGTAAACCTTTAGTTGAGATTATTTTGTCACACATGCAGATCACAAGGTCAAGGGTTAATACTACCGAATGAATCTATTATGGAAATAAAATGAGATGAAATGTGTGCTCTCAGATAGGAATGCATGATAATTATCGGGCAGATAAATAAATAAATCATCCATTTATATAATTTATATCATGCCTTTATAATTTTTTGGGACGTAAAAATAAATGAACATTTGAAGAGTTTGTTGTTCTTGTGTAACAATAGTGATGTTAGACTAGATCAGAGCTATGGAATATTAATCACAGGTTGTAAAAACTACAGGTTATCAACTCTTTTTTAAAATACAAAAATATGAAATTATCAGTTATCTTATCGTATCAGCCAGGAGAAGCAGGTCATTATCGGTTATATTATCTGCTAAAAAAATCCATACCGTGCATCCTGACTCACAAATATTGCTCTTTTAGCTAGAAATATAGTAGCTTAGATTGAGCAATTAAATGCTGAAAATGCTGACGATTTTTGGGAACAAGTCTAAATTGATTGCTGCAGTGACACTGTCATCCTTAGTAACATTTTCAAGCATGTTCAATTTAGATTTAGCTTTTCTAGCAGAAGAATGGGATTAACTGACATTATAAACATGATTTTAGGAAAATTGCCCACTGTTGCCTCATCAACACACAAACACTGTCATTGCCTTTGTAATGGCAAGATGGTGCTAGCATGTACAGTAGGGTAGAGGTTCTGGATAGACATGTTTGGCTTAGTGCCAACTGAAAGGCCGCACAGAAGGACGATGTAACTGCAAATATTGCTGCTTTCATTAAGTAATTAATCACTTATTGTTTTCACAACAGCGGCACAATCTTCCAGAGCAGAACTGGGCCTCCCCAGGAGGGCTTTCAGGGGAGACTCACTGAATGGAAATAAAACAAATATTACACTAGCTATTAGATTAGTTATCAAAAAGAGATCACATAGAGTAGCATAAATGTGTGTGAAAGAGATACAGCAGTTTGTGGGAATTATACGTTTTTCCCACTTTACCAGAGTTAGAAACTACTGCTCTAGGGCAAACCTTTCTTTTTTGGTGTAGTCCGACGTAAAGTCAAACAGCAATATTAGGCTATCTTGGCTCAATTTCTGAGTGTCTATGGCATCAAATAACATAATGATCACATAGGCATCCAGGAATTGAGCAAAACTAAGCAAGCAAAGTAATGGGGGGAGGCCCACTGTCTCAGACTTTGAAAACCTCTGGTATAGAGCCAAATTCAAGTTAGTCTCTCAAAAAAGATCAAATAATTTACTCCTCTATCTGCACTGTAAGAAATAACTCTTCAGGGGGCGTCCAAACCTTGACAAGTATTGTTTTTGTCTGTTCCACAGTGATAAATTAAACAAGCAGCAGCTAGGCTATAATCTAAAAACAAAATGTTCACATTATAGTTGTGATTTTATACAAAACCACCATAATCCCTTTCTCGTGTGCATGTAAAATTTGATTACATCACACAGTGCAAGAGGTACAGTTATATATGGAGACATGAGGACACGTGTTATATAACGCAGCACTGTGGCTGTATGGAAGCTGGAACACAGTGAAAGCTAACTGATAAACCTAATTAATAAATGAGGTGTATGTGTCAAAGCCACAGACGCCCGATGTGACCGATCGCCATGTATACCTGCATCACCTCCATCTGTCTCCATGCCACTCAGGTCCTCTGAGTTCAACTCATTTTCTCTTTCATTTTCTCACTTTATCCCATCATCTCTCTCATTTTGTCACGCTGTCTGTCACACTCTGCTTCCCTGCCTCTCTTACCCTATTTTGGCCCTTTTGTTTTGCTCATATTCCCCCAGTGCTGGCAAACTGCAGCAGTCACTGCAAAGTGTGACGATGGGAGCTCACGGCACCCTGCATGACCTCGAAGCCCTGCTCTCCCTCCCTCGAGCACCCTACTGTACTTTCCAAGAGCAGGAGCAGAGAGATCCATGTCTAAACAGTGGAAAGAATAAAAGGCAGTTAATGCAACCTCATTACGTAAATGCTCTCTGCTCTTATGAGCTCTGACCACAACTGAAAACGACACGAGCAAACTATGGTCAATAGCGTGCTGTGGGACTGTGCTTACGTCTGACATCAAACTGCGTTCACAGAGAGGACAACTTCGGCCCGCTAGAAGGCAAGGAGAAGGCAACTGAAAGGTGAAACAATGAAGGAGGAGGAATTGGTACCTCTGCTGGAAAAAACAACACTTTTTTGGGAGGAAAGGTGTGTGCCTGTTTCCACAAAAGACACTCAACAACTCACCTATGACGCAGAAAGGCTTCCTGGCAAAGCGGAGTCGTCCCTGCCACCCTCTGTAGCGACAGCAGCATCCTGCCGACCAGATACGGACGATGTACTCCAATCCAAACACCACAATCATCACAAACTCCTGTCCAAGAAGACACAAACAATAGTTGTTTTGGCGGTGTCATTGCTTATCAGGAGATTAATTACATCCTCACATGTCATTATACATCATTAATGCAATGTTTTTGTGATTAAAATGGACGCCAGGTTGACAACGTATCTGATAATGACCCTAACAGCACATTCGGCTTCCATTAGATAACAACACTGATGCAATTAGCACAGTGCAATTTGTGAAATGGTGGTTACTGCTGCGGGGGCAATCATGTGCAGTAAATGCTCAACTGTACAAAAAAAATCCAACCTCTCCTTTTAGTTAGAGGCTTTTGAGAAACACACATTGAGTCACACTAAGAGCATTTTGAAAAGCATTTTTGCCCACCAGTAGCTCCGACTTTCTTTCTGAAGGCAACTCTGAACTCCATTTAGTGTTATTAGTACTTCAAGCCAGTAAAGTTCCCAGTTTGAGGGCAGGCACCAATGAGCCATTGAAGTCTATAGATGTGCTATTTATTACAGAGGAGGTGCTCTTTGTTATCCTCCTTCAGTGCTTCACATCTCCCCTCTCAATTGTTAACTGTTGCAAAGGTTTTCTATTTACATTCTTCCATTTTCTTCAATACGTGCACTTCTCGGCCTTGGCTACGGGAAACAAGTAAAGCATTCAGCATTTCCCCAACAGAATTATATTCCTGGCACTGTGGAGACGGCTCTTTAGACCTCTGTGTAGGCAAAAACATTTTTACAGAAAAATATCATTCAAGTCATTGTATGAGTACAATCAGAATATTTGGAGCATTTTACAGACTATGACCTGACAAAGCTGAGACCAAAGGGAAATGCTTCATGGTGTTCTATGTTTCTTAGCTAATCACACTGAAAGGAAGTGGTCCAACATTCTGCCCCCAAAAACTAACCATATTGCATCATATTGACTTGTATTATGTAGAACAAGGTCAAATTGTAATGACATGGAGGACTCTGTAGAAGGTGATTATACACTAATGAAAACATACCTGTTTAAAGAGATTGTAAAGATAAGAGTAGGAGCATTTTACAGTTGATACAAGGGGTGTTATAAAATATAAAAAAAATATTGTATTGCGATATTTTGTTTTGTTATATTTAATTCATTCTCAAAAATACTAATTACTATATTAATATTAATGTAAACCCCCATTGGCTAGATAGCAGTGAACGTAAACTAAGGGCTATGATGTTGGATTTTACTTTGAAAAATGCAGATCCTAGTGTTCTGGTTGCATAAAAAAATTAAAATGATCGCAACATATCCCAATATATTGAATTGTAACCTCCTATATCGTGATAAGTATTGTGTTTCCAGATTCTTGCTGTTACACTGCCCTAGTTGAAACCTGAACCTAATGAGTGCGCTCTCATGTAAAAAAAAAAATTTAAATGAGACATTTTAAACATATTTAACCCTTTATCGGACAATATGGCATATTTTGGTAGTTTTTTTTATAGGTGATACTAATATACACTTCACTGTTATGGCTTTCTTTCACAAATAACTCAAAGTGGGCTTGATCTTGATTTGCTTACATATAACATATTTTCATAGTATATTGATGTGGCATATTTCTTTTGCAGCAGTAGTCTGCTCAGTCCTTCTATGGGAAGAGGAGGCCTGCTGTGCCACAGATTGTTGTTGTGTCAACACACCTAGACATCATTGACTTTGATTTTCAGCCTAAAAGTGAAACTTTTTTTGAAAAATCAAAAAAGAAAGAATATCTTCTTATATCTGCCAATAACACTCCAGGGTTGACAATTTAAATTTCCAAGTATTTCAATGAGTGCCCTATAAAGGGTTAAACACTTCTGTACTGCAGTTTCTTGTTATTGGTGTATTGTCCTGGTCAGGTTATTGTTGAGGCTCTAGTGATTTGAACTGGCATTTTGTTGATATAAAATTCCTTTTGGCTGCTGGTTGTCCAGTTTCTCACCAGGATGAGGAGACAGTAGGAGGAGAAGTCCTGATGAGCGGGGATGGTTGAGAACACAGAGAGGACCAGGCAGCTGAAGACCAAGATGAACCTGAACAACAGAAAAACGAAGAAGAGAATCATAAATACAACATGTACGCACAATTTGACAGGATGACATCAATGATCTGACCTCTGAAACCACCACACTGACCAACAGAGCAAATCTCAAATTCCAAAACATTATTTCCACTGCTCACAGATATGCTGTTGATAATAGAAATGCGCACTAAAGTGGAGCTGTCCGCTGTATTTTCCTCTGCGACAAACTCTTGAACCCATTCTGGCACTGTAGGAGGACCAGAACACGAATAACCTGGCAGCACAATCACAGAACTTATTTCCTCTCTGCAGTGAACCATGAGGCCGACTATTATTCAATTTCCTGAGATATCAAGTTAATCATGCTTGTTTGTGTAACATGATTTGCAAGAAACAAGCAGTGAAACTGCGGCTATTGGAAAACAAGCAACATCCGACCATTTCCACACTCCGACTGTCGCTCCCTCGGCCAGGAAACCGTAGCCTTCCATCTTCATAACCATAACATGTTTTTTTTCCATTGCATAAATCTTCCAAAAACACATCGTTGTCTGAAATACGAGTGCGGGGGTTTAGAGTTACGGTGGCTCTTGATGCTAAACGGTGAGAGCACATCTGTGTTTTATCATCTCAGATCTCCTTTTAAGCCTGCCGGAGAAAGACAGGGTGACATTCTGTGTGTGTACTTTTCATCGTTGTCCAAGGAGAGGCTTAAGTAAAGCAGACACAGCTTTCTTTTTCAGTCATGTCCTGCTTCATGTTTGTACAGTTACACGTTAATAATTCAAACTGGAGACCTTCCGCTGAGCCCTGACCTTTAGGCCTCTACATTTGTAAAAAAAAAAAATAATAATAATAACTTTCACTTCAAAAATGGAGACTTCACACTCAGGCCACAGTGGCTTTTTAGAGCTTGTTGCTAAAAACAGCTGCCTGCCAATGCTATCAGAGTGGTGACAGTGAACCACAACAGTAAAATAGTTCTGTTTGATTTGCCACACCTGTGGTTACTGTTGGAGATGCTAAGACCATCTTCAACTGAGTTCTATTTGAAAACAGCTTGTAAATCGCTGGGGGCAGGAAATGTGCTCCATCTATCAGAACTCGTATGTGTTTACATCTGTTTACATAAGACTGAATTCTGTTTCATCAAACGTACCCGGGACCAACTGTTCCGTTGTTCTTTATTCCATTACATGACAAATGAACATGCGCACAAATTATGAGCAATGTGTGAATGCATCAGTTTTCCAAATTTTGTCTGGTATTTAGACAAACAACCCTTGTTGTATGTGTAAACAATACACTCAGTGCAATGATATAATGTCTCTATTTACCAACCATTAGTGCATGGCTATTTCAATTCTTAAAAAGCTTTTCCCCAATATAATCCATTTCCGCTTGCAAAACTTTTCATTATTGGCAATATGACATCTGCTCTACCCATAAAGCAGTTTGTCCATCTCCACAGCTGTATTGAAGTAGAGACTGGGGACTCCTAACTACCAGCCCCTTGGTGCCAAATTGACCCCAGATTATCACAGAGTTGAAAGGAAATCTTTCAAACTTGAAAATTGGGGGCATCAGGATAACATCCAGTGTTTGAAAGGCGCCTGTGTGAAAATGGTGGGTGTGCAGAGCGGGTCAGTGTCCCATACCCTATAGTACAGTGCAGGACTGTGCTGTTCTGACCCCGGTCGGGCCCTCTTTGACATCCAGAGAGACAAAATTGAGGTCAAGATTTTCCACAGCCACAAGGATGGTTATGTCATTATTTCTCAACTGTTAGGTTCTCCTCTTGCTCCGTCACACGGCTCAGATAGCGCCTGGAGGTTTCGAGTGAAATAAAAGCATAAAGTATCAAAAGTTTGAGGTTTGCTCTGTTGACATTTCAAAAGATTTGAATAATGTGATTTGGATTGGAGGGAAACATCTAGTGACAAGCATTGTGGTGCTGTCAGCTGAAAAGCAAGCTCCTTGTCACCGGCACACCTACGCCTCTCGCACTTACAAGGTTGTCAGACCGAAAATTACAGAGTGACAATCAACTCCCCTCATCCATAGAGTTTCCATTTTGAATATATTTACTTTAAAAGAGAGTAGAGAACTACTGAAAAGCACGCTGACAGTGTCATTAAGCTCTCAACTAAGTTCACTAATTAATCCCACAATTCGGTGTTCTCGGCTGGCCTTGGTCCCTGTGTGTGAAGATGCCGCACGCTCATATGTGGCAGAATTAATCTGGAGTGTCTCTCTCTCTCCTCCTCCAGTAGAGTGATCACTCTTAACCTTCCAAACAGCAGCAGCTAAAAATTTAGCTGGCCTACACAAACGCACAAATAAATGCACCCTCGCAAGATAGAGACATCTGTCCTTCCACCCAATCCCCTCTTTCAAATGCACCCTCCACCCCTCCTCCACTCACATATAAACAGAAAGAGACCCAGAACCACTGAATGAGTGGTAAGTGCTCTGATTTGCATAATTTAATTGATTTGTTTGTAAAATGGGTTGCAAGGCTAATGACTAACGTCCTCAAACTGCAACGGGTGGATAAAAACAGATATACAGCATCTTTGTCATCCTGCACACAGAGGCGGTGCCAGAGGGGAGGCTAGAGGTGGCACAGCGCCCCCGAATCTGATCAGGCCCCCTACCAGAGTCAGAAGGTGATACATGGTTGGCTTGTTATTATCAGAACCTCTATATGAAGTTACTGGTAACATTTCTTGTTAGAAAGTCAATCAAACGGCCTCAAATAGATGCAAAACGACCACAAAGAGACACCCAAATGACCACAAAGAGATGCAAAACCAAAATCTGTCTGGCGTCATTCACATATCCAGGGCCTAGTTGTTTCATAATTATACATGGCTGTAGGCTTTCAAGATATAAATAGCAGCTATTTATTAATATTATTTCATGAATATTTAAAGTCATGTATTACATTGACTAAACAGTGTTACCATTAATAATCTACAATGTATTCTTGCCCGGGCTTTAAATTTGAGTCTTAATACATTTCCCAAGTGTGACCCTTTTCTTTGAATCTGTACTATAGTCTGACTTGTCTGTCAGGTGAAGGACTTCTTTTTATTTCCCAAATCAGTGGTTCTCAACTGGTCTCACCTCAGGACACATTTTGTCATTACCTCGCGATCCACTTTTGTAGAATTCCGACCAAGCAAATATACTTTTCAAATAGGCTAGTAAACACATATACAATGTCATCGTGACCTTTTGTAACACAGCATACCACTTCTTCATCCCTGCATTCAGGGAGAGACCTGTTTAATCTGAGTGCATTGCATACACATCAACACATAAACACACACTCCCAATGTTGGCATTACACACACACATATACAATGGCATCTTTATTTAACATGAAATACACACATATTTTCATCCCTGCAATCAGAGCACATTACTCTAATAGTAAAACTGAAAAGTAAAACTGAGCTCTGTTTTCAATTAACAGACATTGTGGAAGCTTTTATGTCAAAATAAAAGTCAGACATCAGAGAATTTAAAATATGTCTTTTTTTACCAGATACATACTGTGGACAGATAAATTCAGTGCAACCTTTACACCCAAACGTGTAAAGAAGCATTACTCTGAAGACTCCTGGTCATGTGTTAATTGGGTCACAGCGCACTAATAGACTAATGACGCCGTAATGATCGGATCTGATTGGGTTTCTTATGACGGATTATACCAGAAGAAGCTCTCACTCGCATGACATCTAGATATGTCCTCTGATGCTGTCCATGGTCCTGAAAACAAATCCTGCTCCTGCCTTTTGATGGCACCGTGGGTTGTTGATTCACTTTTGAGTTTGGCCTTCACAGGGCACCATCACGGTATTTAGTTTGGGTTGATATGAAAGCAGATATTTAATTGTCTACAACTTTGTCGCTAATAACTATCTTTCCCTATTACCCTGCCATTTCAACTGAGCCGTGTCTCTGTTCCAAACCACATAATACTATGCTTGCCAGTTAGTATACCAGAAGGGAATGCACTCTACCAGGTTGAAAAACAGGAAATAGCATAAGAAGTTCACCAATAGATGTTAATCAATCTTTTGCTTTGGAAAACTGCAGCCAGTTAAGAAGACATTTTTTTTGAAGACTTTACTTTGTGTTTTCTGAGCTGTTCCTGGAGGTGATTCACCCACAACCACACCTGCTGGCAATTTTTAAAGCATTTTTCATTCATGTTTTTCAACCACACATACTCACAAAACTCAAATTATACCTATTTGTATCACTTTTTCTTGTGAACACTCGGGCTGCGACTAGCAATTATTCTCATTATCGATCAATTACAGTAAAGGGGCATCAATTTGTCTGGCAGAGGGTACTGTTGTCCTGATGGGGTGTCCTGATCGCTCACCTCGTAGAGCTGGCGCCCCATGTACAAAGTCCTTGCTGCCTATCGTCCCCTCTCTCTCTCCCCCTTTTCTGTCTCTCTTTAGCTCACACTATCTATTAAAGGCAATAAAACCTAAAGCAAAACACTTAAAAAAACAAAAAAAAGAAGGTACCACTGTAAGGTGGGGTTGCAGAGGTGATAACAATGGACAATTTTCTCACTCTACTGATTAAATAAAGCTGAGCCGGGGATCAGGGGAAGTGTGTGTCACCTTAATGTCAGTTCTGCGTTATCCTTAGTAACTTTATGGGGAGGTGAGGATACAAAGTGAAACCTTAAACCTAATAAAAGACTTGTTTGGGCTCATAAAAGTAGTGGTGTCTGTCAGCCTTTCGAATGTCCGTCTGTTTTAATAGTAGACTGACTGAGTGTGCTATTGTTCACTTGTACAGGATCTGTATGAATTGTATTATTAGATTATTGAATGGTTTTTACAATAAATTTCCGTTGTTATGAGAGTCCTTAGAAGAGTAATTTGTGTCTTTCTAAGATTTTCATGTTTTAGCTTTAGGTTTCAATTCTGAGGCTCTTAGGCTTTTGAAATGCTCCCAAATGCTGGTAGATTACCTGAAAAAACATAAAACTAAAGTATCTAGTAGGAAATGATATGTTTTCTCTTTACAATGAAACAACATAGCCTTCAGAAGTTATCACAAGGTTCCAAGAGTAACACATCATCCATAAAACCTTCATCACCAGTGGTCTGAACATAAGTACTCACAGTAGTCCGTTGGCCTCGCTTTATGGAGACTGTGACCCAGAGACATGACCTCTGACCTTCCCTGTGAGGTCATGCAGTTACATTCCTCCACGCAGTCGGCCATGCGTCGCATGTCTCAAAGCATTCTTTAAATTCGCCCTGACAAAGCGTTGGCCTATTCCAACAGCGACAGGCCTTCGCAGTGTACCCTGCACATTTCAGGGGCTTACTTTGGGGGGAGGAGTAGATTTAAGGTCTGTGTCATACACTGTTAGATTGTTATCACTTGTTTAAGTACTGTAATTACATTCCCTGTCTTTGCACCCTTTCAGCACAGTCACACACACACACACACACACACACACACATACACACAAACACTCTAAATCTGCAAGACAGCCTGTGTGCATGTGTTCTGTGCGAGCTATCAGCCGCGATGTGTTATAAGCCATAGTGCCGACAGTGAGCCGGGGGGGACTGAGTGTGTAAAGCTCAGAGGACGCTGCTCCGAGACTGAAGACGGCAGAACAATTTCCATAATGCACCTGGGCTCTTTCAAAAAGGCTGAGCCAGGGATGCACTCTGTATTTTGTCAAGCAGTGTTAGGCGAGGGGGTGGGGGGCAAACATTGTGTCTCTCCTTCTCCATTACGCTGATGTTACGTGTCTCACTCTGCAAGAGGCATTGAAAGAGACAGCAGAATGAGCAGAATGTGTTTGGGAGATTAGACAAGCGCAGAATGAACTTGCAAAGTTGGCTCAAAGAGCGGCCAGGAGCAAGGATTTTTATGACGTCTGACTATTGATACAGTGAGGTGTTTAGGAGGAGTACCGTTGGTTTGTTGTTTGTGTTGTGTGTGAGGCTCTCTGCTGTGCACAGTGTTTAGAAGAGTTTCGATAACACACAGCACTGCGGAAATAATGCACGACGAGTCTGATCCGTTGGTGCTCTGTGAATCCACACAACAGAAGGTATAGCAGGAGGATTTTCCAGCTGTTATGGCTACATTAAGAATAAACACTTGAACTTTAATATTACGTATTTTCAATGACGTCCTCTTTCGTGTGGGGCTGGCATGCTGTTTATGTTCAGGTTGAGGAAAGGAGAGTTCTCTCCACCACAATAAAAGGTTTGAATATTTGGAAAAGATTGCAAAGACAGAACATGAAAGGCACCTAGTCGAATGCCAAGATTTCATATTACAATGTTTTGCTCTTCTTCAACTTTGTAGACAAGAGAACTTTCTTTGCACGTGATTGATTTTATTTGTTGTTGCTCTACTTTTAGACATGCACGTAGGCTTGGCATGGGACAATATGAAAATTTCATGTCACAATTATCTCGGGCAAAATAATTGCGATTATCATGATAATCATGATTGGACTTCTTACTTCTAAAATGACACCCGTTGTTCAAATTAAACCAGGAAATCGATATAGGACTGTTTGCTGGCAAGCTAGACGTTTTTTTTAAGTCATGTGAGGATATTCACGATATCACAAGAATAATTAGGCACATTGTTGCCTTTCCCATTGCATCCATGATGTGTTCAGACATCACTGGATGGAGGAAGGACTACAGGGAGAGTTTGGCTGTGAAGTTTAATGTGCCTTTCTCCTCATGGGGCCTACAGATGTTAGCTGAGGTGACAGCAACATGTCAGACAGCCATACAACTTCTCAGGATAGCTTATCAGTACAAAACAGGAGCCTTTATATGTCATTTCACATTGAAAAGAGGCAATAGGTGACACCATGTTAGCCCAGAAGAAGTCCCGTCCTCACAGTGAAGCTGACACACCCTTCATCTCTCAACAACACCAGGTGATTCCTGACGTCTTTTCGGCCAGGCTAACCGCCATACCTCCTGCCCCAAGCTGCACACTGAATACAGAGAAACTCATTTCAAGCCTACATCCAAATTGTTATCCCTTTCTACTGGAATTATTCAATAGTAAGGGATAATTCCAGTAGTAAGGGTGGAGCCTCCTGCCATGGTCCTGCTTGACTGCCATTGCTAATATCACTGATAATATTGTTATTATTATTATTATTATTATTATTATTATTATTAATATTATTATTATTATTATTAATATTATTATTACTACAGTTACTATTATTACTATTGTCACTGCTCATTGTCCCCCGTCGTTGCTGTTGTCATTGTCTTCATGTTCATCATCATCAGTCACTACTATTTGTGTAGTTGTTGCTACTGTTTTTGCTGTGCACCTGTCTGTCTGTCTGTCTGTCTGTCTGTCTGTCTGTCTCTGTCTCTGTCTCTCTCTCTCTCACCCCAACTGGTCGAGGCAGACGACCACCCACCTAGTCTCTGTAAATAATGTTATAAGGAGTTCGGTCTAGACCTGCTCTGTTTGAAAAGTGTCCTGAGATAACGTCTGTTATGAATTGGCGCTATACAAATAAAATTGAATTGAATTGAATTGATTTGAAATTGAATTGAATTACTGACATTACTGTGATGTGTGACTCACGAGATCATAAAATCACAAGATCATGCAAGAATCCATCCAGAATCTATGCGTTTGTGGCCAGACTACAGTGGTACCAGACCACCAAGAGGTTATCAAAAATGTGAAAGCATCAGTCATATCTGAACTGGAGAGTATTTCCTTATTATAAGAATGACACTGAAGGCTTTCCTCGATGGAATTTTCGCTGTAAGAGTTTGATTACGTTATGTGTTTCGTTGATCTAATTGGCTGAAGTTCGCCTGTGATAGACAGATGGTTCATTCAATCACCTGCCAAGTATTTTGCCTGCCCTTGTCCAAACTGTTCAGTGTAACAAACCATCTGCCACAGCCAGGTTGACTGTGCAATGTGTTACTGCCCAAAACTGAATGATAACAATGTTTTTATAGACTGACAGCAGTCCCAGGGAGTGCTGATAATACATGATGATATTTTTTATGACATTAGCATAATATAGCTGTAGCATTGCTGAAAACCGTGGCTTCAACTTTAATGCCACTGATGTGCTGCTGTGAAATGTCATGTGAGTACATTATGCAGACAGTTTTTCCTGCCTCAGGCTGCTGGTAGATGTACCTGTCAGCATCTTTTTTGTGCTCTTTCTTCCGCCCCCATCAAACATGAAAACCTCTAATGCTATGTTCAAGTGGTGCACATTCTGCCGGCTTCAGTCACTGAACCGCTTCATTTAGTTAAAGGCGATGTCACCAATATATAAAAGTAATGCTCTGTACAGGGAGGCTTTGTTGCTGGGGCTGATGTTCAGTTCTGTCTTAATAATATAATAAGAGGCACCTGGAACTACAAAGACTGAAAATATACATTCTTTAATTTGTTTTCATTATTAGAATTTGTCAGGATTTTTGCTTGTTTTAGGATTCAGTTTGCAGTTAAGTAGCTGTAACATTTTTACTCGTCCTCACGCTGACAGGATGATAACTATCTTAAAGTGGTACTGTAGGTTGAGACAAAAAATCCTGACAGCTAAGCTTGCTTTCAAACAGCAGTTAAATGAAACACTTTAAATATCACATATAACATCATGTCCTAATGTCTTAGGAAAATTCGCACAGGCTCTAAGGTTTATAGGAACACAGTGTGTACTGTGTAATGTGTTCTCTTTCAGCTCATAATGTCTGTGACATCTTTTTTTTTAGAAGTCAGAAATAAATGGCAACTGTAGAATCTAGTTGAAACTGCTGTGGAATGCTTTGCTCTGTTTATTTTTCTATAATTTCAATATTTTGCACTTCACTTTTAAAAGCCGGAATCTTGCCCTAGTTGGTGTTATATTGTATAACCAATTATTCCGTCATCTTAGATTATTTCCTACTGGGCCCCAAAAAGATAATTAGTGCAAAAAGCAGATGGACAGCCTGTGATGCTGCTCAGCTACACAGCTGGGCAGAGATATCACAGCTCAACTACCAAAAAAGAAACACAAGAGGAAAACAAGAGGAGCCTGTGTAAGGGCATGCACATAATCCTCTGTGCTGTGAATTGATGTTCTATTACAAAAGCAAAATGTGAAGGCGCTATGAGGAGATAAAGCCACAGAGACCACCCACAGTGCAATGCTATTTCACACTCGTCATCCGCACACATCCAAGAGACTATAATGAAAATTCTGCAAAAACTGCCATGGGTGTACAATGAAAAGTTAAGGGCCTTTAACATGCTTGGTAGAAAAGAAAGAGCAGTACATCTGGATAGAAAACCACAAGCGTGCAAACCCGTAAAGCAGCCTCACTCCAGTTTAATGTGTCCTGTTCTCTCATATCGAGGCACGTAAAGAGGCTGTGCAAATTAAAACTCCATCAGCAGAGCTGTAGGAGGACTTGTAATGGAAACTAAAGGAGGAACTGAACAATTCTGACATAAATGAGCCAGACCCAGACTGTGCAGCCTCTCACTGTTTATGAAGCTTTGACGTGTTGTCGGTGAGGACAAGAGCTGCGATTTATTTTAATGATAAGATTATAAGTTATAAAGGTGAAAAGGTTATCCAGCCTTGATTTCCCCCACTATAAAGACAACTGTTGCAGGAAAATGTACTCATTAATGTTAACTATGTGAGTGGTCCAATCAACAAAAAGAGACTCTTGGCTGGTTAATATGCTCTCTGTGTGCAGGTGAGTGTTTACCTCTATGATGGTTACGCAACTTATGATGAATAAGTCAAATCACTCCCTGTAGGCTAACTGATGTTTGAATAAATAGACAGTGGGCTTTAACATCATTTTCAGACAGGTAGCTAGCAAGTAGCTTAGCCTGTGGACAGAGTTTTCAGGATCTCCTGTTTAAGGTCTAGTTGTTAGGATTTAGTAGCATCTAGCGGTTTAGTTGCAGATTGCCACTCACTCGCTTCACCCTCCCTTGCACATTGCACATGCACATTGAATTATACGTAGATTGTGTTATTTCTTCCACCCTATTTATATCAGGGTTTATATTAGGGTAGGCTACAGGAACATAGTTCAAAAGCACCACAAACCATCCAAATTGAACATATAGTTGAATCATCACCTCTATGAAAGTTTTAAAAAACATTTTAACCTTGATGAAGGGAGGATTTACTGCAGGCCTGCACTACTTTTATAAACTGGCTACTTGAGTGTATGCTGGCAGTGACAGTGTGCATTTAAACATCTACTTTAAAAACATGTGAGATGATGTGAGTGGTGTGTGGTTGTTTTCACCCACTTTAAAAAGAGCCACCTGTTTTTGCACGGATACACTTTCACATCTGGGGTTTAACTAGAACAGATTTCAGAGACACAGACCGCCTCCTACCACACAGATTCCCATCTGGTAAGTTGGCCACTCCAAATCACAGTGACTATTTCATGCACAGTCATCTGTGACTGAAACAGAGATGTTGGATGTCTTGATGGGCAGCATCTTGAAACAAGAACACTTGACAGTGTATGGCAACATGCTGAAACTGATGTAATTGTGTCTATATCTTGTGAAAGTACTTCACAGGATGTGATAAGCACTGTAGAGAGCACCTCCGAACTGGTCAAATACCTCAGCTTGGTCAACGGCCCTTCACCTCAAAATATAATTTCTGTCATTTCTTGACGTGCCTGCAAAGTGCAAGGTGATGTAGTATGAAGAGCCTGCGTGCCTTTATTTGGAACTGCCATCTATATGTGACAGGCCAATTCCTTTTGCACAAAACTCACAGATGGGAAATACTATCAAATAATATATTTAAACCAATATGAATTTTTCTTTAAGAGGTTTTAAACATCCAAAGAATTTCTATAAAATCCAGACCAATCCTCTAATTGAGACCTGCCACAAGTAGCCACACCAGGCTAGTAAAAGAGACCTGCGTCTAATTGGGACCCTGCTTTTAATTAAAGTCTTACGTTAAACAATTAATTTTAAAGTACTTACTCACGTTCTTAGTTACATCAGGTACGTTATGTAACACATAATGTTGTCCTAAACCTAACCTAACCTAAATCTAAAAAAGTAATATTTATGGCTTCAAAAGGTTAACCACGCAAGCTTTACTTTGAAGGTCTAACAGGATATTGCAAATTTATTGTTGCTAATTTTACTGTGGAGCCCTGCGTGAAAATGATGGTAGAATGATAGAAACAGCGTCACAGTGGTTGCTGGGTGTGAGGGAGTGTGTCAGTGGCATTATAATATGTGTGCTTATTCATAAATTCTCTTTCTTTCATTACCCAGCTTCAAATGAATGAAGAAAGTCTGCTTCCAACTGAGAGTGATGCAAATATAAAAGGGCCCTTTAGGACAAGACTGGCATGACTATTTATCCTCACTACTTTAATTTAAGTATTTCTCACACACAGCTCCCATTATCCCTGTTATGGGAGAGGATATTGTCCAAAGCAATCATTGTCAGGGATTGATCTGTGTCATTTGCAAGCCTATTGATCCTATCCCATGGTTGAAAATGTCCTCAGTGACTTTCTCGTACAGTCAGCTGCGATGTGCTCAGTGCAGTGGCGTCCCACTTTTCAGCGACTCTCTCCATCGATCAACACTATTTGTCTACTTTCTCCAGCTAGTGACGGGTCAATACTTGGACCTTCAGGCTCCACCCCACTTCCCTCTAGGCAAACAAGTATTAATGGTGCCAGGTGAGGGGATAATGAGGCACCCAGACATAGACTCACCGAGGTTGGGGAGTGGCAGAGACACACAGAGCACTCATTGTCACACCGTAATGAGAGACGGACATGGACCGGCGTCCTGGACTAACCCCACAGAGTTTGGGAAACTAATACCTTTATGTCTTGCATAAAGACATCACCTGTCCAGATGGTGTTCTGGCCCAAC
The DNA here is from genome assembly GCF_905237075.1 of Dicentrarchus labrax. NCBI lineage: Eukaryota > Metazoa > Chordata > Actinopteri > Moronidae > Dicentrarchus > Dicentrarchus labrax. The sequence goes on from NW_026136721.1 coordinate 9,367,051, forward strand.
AACCACTGGAACCACCACACCCACGCTCCCCTGTGGTGTGCACAGCCACCTACACAAAGGTCAGACTCAGAGATAAATAAACCTGCTGTATGTGTGGAAGATGAATCAGCAGATTTGGGGGGTGGGGGTAAAGTTAGAGGCTTCAGTTCATTCGGAACAGCTGAATCTCAAAGGTCAGCAGAGTTTAGATCAAAAGATTTCAGCAGGACTGGTCAGCACTGAACTGAAGCTCATTGTCAAGACAAATTGACCCAATGCTTCAAACTTTAGAGCTTTAAACTAAATTAAAATCCACTCTCACTGAAACACTCCGGCTCAGGGGGGGTAAACCACCGCAGTACACATCACTTTCATTGAGTTTGGAGGAGACCAGCGGCGCCGAGTGCTGCGCAGCAGATTCATTCACTGTGATATCTGCTCAGGCAAACCCCTGTGACCTCAAAATAGCAAGGACCCCATTAATCAACGGTGCAGGAGTGGGCTGGTCGATGGGCTGACGTCCAGCATCCATCTCCATGCAGTCTAAATTTGGGTGATAACGAAGGATGAAGCTGATGGCTGAGAACATTAAAATGGCCCACGCTGATGTGCCAGAGCTAGATTATTAATCAAATACAGATATCCGTTTTGACGACAGCTTTTCAATCAACTTTGTTCTTTAATCTTCTGTTTTGCTTATTTTCTCCGGTGGTAACTGATGCTGGAGGATGGCATTCGAAGGTAATCAATTTTGTCTTGCCACAAACTACAAAACAATCAGCAGTCTCTCTAAAGCATTACGTCAGTGAACGTAAAACAATCACACTCTTCAACTGGGCTGGCCCATGACAAAAAGTTCTCTTTAGCTTTTAGCTTAAGTTAGCTTTAACTTCTGTATGAACAGTGCTCTTTTGTTTGTCCGTTCAGTATTAGTTCCTTCTACTTCTCAAGTTCTTAATAGATTTCTGCTCCTGAAAAGATAAAACTCATCACCTCCTGTTCATAAAAGAAAAGAAGGGCCTAATTTCAAATAAAATAAAAAACAATTCAAAATCTGACATTTTCGGCACTTATACATATTCTGTCATTTGCATTTTTTTTGCATATGAATTCATTGTATATACTGTACATATAACCTTGCTGGCATTAATACCCACATAACATCAAACTTCAATGGAGGTTTTTTGTATGTACAGTTAGTGAGCATAACAAAAAAACAGCTTGGAGGCCCAGACAACTTACTGTGAATATTTCAAGATCCACCACAAGGCTAAACACACCAGTGTTTCCCCAGAGGAGCAGGAAGCCTCGAGCAAGGACACGAATGCATGAAAAGTGATGAAAAAAAAATCAACAACTGGGTAGTGGGCAGGGAGTGTGGCAGACAACATGGCTACCAGGGAAGCAAGAATTAAAGTGGGATCTCTGTGGTTAAACTGGATTATTAATAAGCTATTCAGAAATATTTCTTCTCCACTTCAAACACTGAGCTTTTTTTATTTAGTAGGCCTAAACCTGATATTGTGACAATACATTATAAGATCCAAACATGGAATGATCTTCCCCTTTCTTGGAGGGCAAACCATTTCTGTCAAGAGACAAAATTGTCCGATGATAGAATGTCTCATAACCTGCTCATGAATCCAACATATATTTCAGCTGTTAAAGCCTGTTTTGGAGAAATACTACAACTTAAATTCCATTCAGTTCTTTAGTGGTAGACTGGGAGTAATCATTGGAAATGTGATAATGCTGTGATGAATGACCTCTGGATGACATGACAAATGAGCTGCAGGGGAACACTAGACTTTACAGAGACTCCATAACTCCAACACTGATAACATCTCATAAAAAATATACAGAGGACTACAAGGAGGGCTCTGTGATGAGACCTTAATGATTCTCAGCAAATATCTGATGTAAGAAGGAAAATGACTGTCAGCCTCTCTAATGGCAGCCACCATAAACCACCCAGATACTTCCAACATGAAGGATCATCAATAACCTTACATCATACAATCTGCCTGTCACTGCACGTGTATGAAAAAAGTGCCAGGAAACACTTCATTTCTTTGTCCCTTTTACACACAGGGCTCATTAAGACTAGTCAAATAATCTGGATTTAGTGTTTTTTCCTCTGCTTGACTGAGAACCGAACCATCGCTCCAATATCACCTCAAATCACCCGGTCATAATCTCATCAGAGATCGGGGTGATAGCGTCACGCCTGGATTTCTAAACATAGTCTCACAGAAGCAGCTGAGCAGCATGTATGAGCCCTGATCCAGTTAGTGTGAAACACGGAAAAAACAGCCACCAGCCAGGGCTGTCAGCACACATCAGCGAGCATGTAGACTGTTTAATAGAAAAAGGAAGTAAAACCAGAGGTCTGCTCCATTCATATTTATAGTATTTACACTCTCGCTGCCTTTTTCATTTCTATACCAAAATATCTGGTGTGGAGGCTATTTGTTGGAGCATCTGTGTACAGTTGATTCAAGCTCATGTTAATTAAGTTACAAAATTTAAACCTATTTTTTGGAAAGAAAAATGTCCAGAAAAACAGCAACAGGTTATTCACCTTCACTGTCACTCAAGTGCAGAACACAGCGTGGAGATGCTGCTGGTGTGTGGGCACAACTGTACATAAAGACAAGACCAACAGTCTATAGCCATGAGGCACAGCACCACTTAGAGCTAAATGCTAATGTTGGCATGCTAACACGCTGACACTGACAATGCTAACATGTTGATTTCAAGCAGGAATAATGTTTACTGTGTTTACAGTCTTGATTTGTTAGCATGGTGACATTTACTAATCAGCGTAAAACACAGAGTATTCAGCTGAGGTTGAATGTTATGAATGATTGGACACACTGTTGGTAAGTCAGAGGATCACTAAAGTGATTACAAATTCATCCTGCGGGGAACATGATTGTCCATTCCATGGCAATCCATCCAATATTTGTTCAAATATTTCCGTCAAGACCAAAGCGGTGGACTGACAGGCTGACACTACCCTCACCGGAGCGTTGTCTGTTATCTTCTAGCACATACATATGACAAAACAACCATCATCACCACTTCACAACACAGCAGAAACACCACAGAGAAATGCTGCAGGTTGTACACGTTAAAACTGATGAACATGCTAGTAAATAGTAAAAGGCTAATGATATGTATATGCCAATATCTCCTGTAAGATAGGAATCACGTAATCGGTAGGTTTTCTTGTGTTTTCATTTGTTTTTGTTTGTTGATCTCTCTCCACCACTGTAATTTTGTACCACATTATATATGTTTTCATTACACTTATTTTACTCTAATGAAAAAATGTAATTAAATTGCTTCTTTTAATTATAGGACACAGTGTGTGTGTGTGTGTGTGTGTGTGTGTGTGTGTGTGTGTGTGTGTGAGATCCGGTTGTACTGACAGTACATAGAAAACAATCAGTACAGGAAGTCACGTTTTACAATTGCTACAGTAAACTGCAGCTGACAGAAGACAAAATGACATGAGTTCGCCCCACATTTGTCTTTCTGTCAACAACAGTGCCATCAGCTACCTTTTGTTTCCTCAAATGACAATTTACACTACTTCTTCCTCCAAAATACAAGAGCTACACACACACTGAGTCATCTAAACACTTGTATCACACTGACATGCAATGTTCATTAAGCAGGAGCTTGGAAAGTACAAATCAGCACATTTCCACTCACGTCACTGCAAATGTTTATTCTCTCTTTATATTTAGCTGCATGCAGAGATGATAAAACACAATTACTGAACAAAACTCACAGTGAAGAACTGAGATTTTTCCTATATACTCAACGGTCTCATCATTTCATTACATTTTGTGGGCCCTTGTAAACTGTATTGTGTAGGCCCTTTCATTATGAATTCGCTGCAGAAGGAGAAAGAAAATTTACACAATGGCTTTTCAAAAGCATATTCAGCAGCCAGCTATAATATCAGGCTGGAGATTTACATTATTAAGTCTCGAATATGATGAGATGAGACCCAGCCCCGGGTTTGTCCCTTTGCTTTCGGTTCAGGAAGATGAATACAGTTGAATAAAAGCAATTACAACAAACAACGTCTGACAAAGATGAATAGGCAGACAAAACAAAGAGGAGGGAGGCTTCAGTGAGGTGATGACAGTGTATTCTCAGTGGCTGATGCATACCTTCCAGCCATCAGTAGCCTCATCACCACACAAAGGTGGAGGGCCATTGTTAATAGAGGACTTTGCTTGTCGCCTCTGCTAATTCGGCTACAACAACACTCAACGCGGTTTTCAGCACCTTCCTCGCTCTTGCAGCATTGAGACAGTGAGAAGGCTGAGAAGTGATTGACGGCAGTCTAAGTCCTTCCTGATGCTGCTCTATTGATCCCTTTGGCTCGGCTGACAGTAGATATTAACGGCCAAGAAAACACATGCACCTGATTGCATGCCACTGCTCATGGGAAAACCATTTTCCGCGGAGTCCTGTGGAAAAGCAGTACACTTCCTGTTCAGTCGCAGTGGTGAACAGCACATTCTTTGGCGGCCCTCGGTGTCTCTGTTAAAGGGATTTGTTATGCCGCTTTTACAGAGTGGGTACGCTTCAGACCGATGCGTGCGACTGAGAGAGCCTCTCGGTTTTTGTGGAAACAATAATTGAGGTGCCAGATAATCACGCTCAGTGTATTCTGGAAAAACTGTTGACTTTTCTGTTCAAGGTAATTTGAACTTCAAGCCACCGTGGTGTAACAGAGAAATCTGAAATCTAAAACAGAAAGCAAGAAGCACATAAAAAGGTCTTCCAATATTTCAGAGTGACAGAGAAATGTTCTGGTGAAAGGTTACACAGCGAGACGTTTTATGTTGTAAGATTGGTTTTTAATAACCAGGCACATTTTTCAAATGAGGGGCACTCACGAGGTCAGGAAGATAAAGCACATAAATACAGGAGCCGGTTGGCTGTTTTTGTTACAGTAACGATAACAACCTCACAGTAAATTACAACCGGGCTCAAGCCGTGGCCACGATGAGAGACAGCCCGAGAAAGCCAAATGGAAAGATGATATAAATCTGAGATGCTAAATCTATTCACTTTAGAACGCACAAGTTGGAAATTATGAGAAGTTTTTTGGTTAAAGGGTGTGGGGAGGATGAGGTCGGAGATGGAGGTATTTTCCATCCATTAGTGGCGTAGCATGAGATACGCACATAATTCACTTTCCACATCTTCACCCAATTAACTAATCGCATCATAATCGAGCAAGCTCTGGCTGGATGTTTCACATCACTGAGAAGTTATCGAGCCCCGAAAGCTAAGCAGAGTTTCTCTCATTCACACACAAGCAGGCACACACACACACACACACACACACACTCACATATCCATAACAGGGAGCTGCATATTGTACTCTGAAATTATATGAATGAGCACAGCTGATGCAATCAAATACACTGTCTCCAAATACATTCTGGCAGACATTAGCTTCTCAGCTGAAATATTTTTAAAAGCCAAATATATGAATTAAGAATGGATAATGTGTGGTGCGGATGTGACCGGCTTTGGAAGCTCCTGTGGCTAGCAGTGCAAATTCTCTGTAACACCAATAATGTCCATAAAATGCTTAAAAACAGACTATAAACCAGGAGTCACAAAAGCGCTGTGATGTAAACATGTAAAAGGCACTTGCAGGTGAGAAACGGACATGTTAACGTTCAGGCATTTACATTCACAAAGGATGTTCTTAAGCAGTGACATTAAGCAGGGAAACAAAGAGGTTTAAGTCAGAGAAGAAGTGGAACGCAGCGACTGCCAGGATTGTGCTTATACTGTTGTACTTCTCCTTATAGAGGAGTGTTTTGATCCAGTGCCACAGATTAGTTTGAAAAGGTCACTAAGTCCTTCAGGGACAAAGAAAACACTGCTGGCTTTAGTGGATCTTCAGAGATTTACCATTATTGAGAAGGCAACTGTCTTCTTTTTCTGTTATTTGACGTCCTGTCAGGGCAGATACCAATGGGTGACAAATCAAAACCATCATGAAGTGTCTTGGAAAGGTGTTGTTCCAACTGAGCCTCCAGAACAGCTTAAGTGCTCTTTGGAGAGCACTGTGTAACATGAATCTTTTACTTTAACATTTTACATATAGTCTCTTGGCAGATGCTTTTATCTAAATCCCCCATAGCTGATTAACTGGGTTCAGATCTGGTGACTCTAAAGGCCATATTTAGAATGTTTTCATCAAATCATTCAGTGAGCCCCCGTTTGCCTGGTTCTAGACCTGTTCGACAATTCAAATAGGTCTGGTGTTTTGCAAATTCACGACTGTTTCTCAGGCTGCAGCAACAACTGACCAATAAGAGCTTTTTAATTTTGAATTGGTGCATCATCTGTCTGTGCCAAAGCCAGAGAAAACAGCTACACCCATGAAAAATAGGCACATAAAAGTGTAGATGAGACTGACGCATCTTAGGGTTCGGCAGTTGGACGAGTATGATTTTGGTTATTTTAATTTGTAATTAATGTACTGCTTCTGAAGAATAAGTGAGAGCCACTGTTCAGCGTCAGACCTGGGCTGACTGTGACCAGTTGAAACATTTTACCACCAATTTAACCCTATTGCAGCAGTACAGGTTGTTGTCTCAACATGCAGTTCGAATCCAGCCAGAGAGCAGGTTTCAGGCCTTCATTTGTTGTTTGGCTTCAAACAACAAAGATGATAGAAAATGATGATATAAAAATGTATAGAAACTGCTGTTTGCATTTTTTTAAATCAATTATGATTATTATTTTTGGGAGAAATACTGCAGTTTCTTGTGGTACTTGAACCTTGAAGGTAGGGGTTGGTACCGTTCACATTTGAACTGATACTGGTAACTAGAAATTCGGTACCCAACTGTACCTTTTTTTGGTACTTTTGGTACTCTCTGTAATAATAAAAATGTACTTACCCAACTAGCTAATTAATTACATAAAGATATGGCTGAAGTTGTCGATGCCTGACTTAAAGTTTTGTCTTACCTGGAGGGTTCAACTTCTGCGCTGGCTGCAGGCGTGCTAACGTTAGCTGCTGCTGGGGACTTTGCTTTCAGGCTATCAAACACAGTAACTTTACACTCATCAACTTGTAGATATATTTTGTGTGTGACCAGGTGTTTCTACAGGTGAGACGTGTTGCCCTAATAAGCTTTACAGTTTGCATTTGGCAGCCTGTATGCCCTGACTCACCGTGACATGCACAAACTGCAGTGGCGACGTTATGTTAGTCTCGCTGTCTCTCTTTCTTTCTATACTGTACTCTCTCATCCAGATGCGGCCTCTGGTACTGAAATGTGGCTCAGATTGATTTAACGTGAATCGGTACTCGGTAGTACCGATGTAATTTCGGAGTTCGGTACCCAACTCTAGTTGAAGGGCCCCCCCTATGAGATGACAGTACCAGCAGTGGCCCCAAGACAATCTGAGTTTGAGACCCCTTTGTTGCTTGAAGGTAAACAAATCTCACATTTGGACATTTGGCGAAAAAACTGATGTTGCCATTTTTCTTGGGAGTACAGTCTTTAATATGATAGGATAGATAAAAAAAGAAAAGAACAGCTTTTTATAGGACATGTATTTCACAAGAATGTGTGAGTAGAGCAGCATACTTACAGTTAGTTGTTCCTGTGCTCCATGCCAACAACTAATCCAAACACATTCCAATAGATTTCTTTGTCTTCTGTTCACTGTAAGTTGTTCATTTGCTTTTATGTTTTCTTTTCTGTCATTCTTGATGCTCTTTCAACTTGTGTCTCTAACTTCATAATCTGATTAGTTTGGCTTTCATTCCCCATGACACTGAACAAAGTGTTTTCATCTTGGCTGCAAAATGTCCAAAGAGTAGTTTTTGATCAGGTCAATAAGGATCAAAGAAAATAGAAAGTATGTAAGAGAACACATAGAAGGGGTGACTCTATTGTAGGATGTATTTCAATTCAATTCAATTTTATTTGTATAGCGCCAATTCATAGCAAAAGTTATCTCAGGACACATTTCAAATAGAGCAGGTCTAGACGTTACTCTGTATGAAATTATTTACAGAGACCCAACAGGCAGCCCAGCAGAGAGACATTTCAAACAGCAACAAGGAGGAAACAAACACTGGCAGAGAAAAAAATGTGCTATTACCAAGGCTGCTTAACTACTTGGTAACGCTACGTTTGAAAATGAAATTCAGCAGTACAGAATGGCCTTCTTTCTTTTGTCCTGCTGACAATGACATTCTCGTCATTGTCTCCTGTATCATTGACCTTGAATTAAGAATCAGACATCCATTCAGCCCGTCTGACCGCTCTCAGTTTCAAAGCCAAACAGCCCTTAAAGCACACATTTGACAACAATGTTCACTAATAGACATATTTGCAGAATAACAATATGAATAATAAGCCTTTTTTCCCCTCATGTCTGGATGGCAAGTTATGCAAACAGGTGCCACAAAAGCTGCATGCAGATAGTTTCTTCAGTTTCACTTTCAGGGGTTTAAAAAAGATAAATCTGTTGGTGAATAAAACAATTAGCAACAATTGGTTTTAGCAAACACAGAGCGATAAAGTTTGTGCAAAGCGGGCATCAACAATAATGGACTGGATAGGACAAATGGATTTGCCCACAGTGCTTTGACAGATGTGAGAGGGCAGAAGGAACTGGCTCTCTTCCATCATGCCTAGTGCATCCATTAGAAAGATACCTCATGTGAGCATCACTGCCACAAACTCTTACTTCTTACTTCTCTTTTCCTTTCTGCCTCTGATGTTCCCCTGCTGAAGTTTGAAATGCTGAATCACACCAGTGAAGATTTCGATTCGTCTGAAGACCGCTTATTATGCTTAATTACTCCCACTGATTGGCTGTTGTCCCCTGTCAGCCCCAGGGGCATGTTTGTGTGTATATATGTGTGTCTGTGGGTGAATGCGGTTGCAGCGATCAGCAAACAATGTGTAATTTCATGTTGCATGAAAAGATTAATTTAGGTTAAGTTTGTGTGATTGCAATTCTCACATTTACACAGCAACTACACATGCTGTGTTGTTTTAACTCACACTTGAGAGGTTGGATATTGATTTTCACAACAACAGAGTGCCAACACAAACCGTTTGGTCTCATCCCTAAAATAAAATCCTATCGAGCTGGCTGTGAGCTGGAGTTTACTCCATGTTCCCATCCTGCCTCCCTCATGTTCAAAATCACTTCTTATTTTTATCCCAGTTTAGCTGTTCACTTGAGTCTGTTTCAAAAGAGCAAATAGTTTGAGAAGCTAATCAAATCTATGTGACTTGACGAACATTGTGAACCATTTTTCCTTCATCTGGTTTTTACAGCATGATCTCCGTTTTCTCCTCTTTGACCTTTTCCTGCAGCAGGTGTTAAAGCACCTGTATCCGACCAGTAGCTACTTGGCTCGAACCTCTGGCAGTTCAGCTACTTCACACTACAGTACAAGTGTAAGAGAGTTTACATCTGGAAGCCATTGCCTCACAATCTCATTATCAAATTACCAGGCTGAAAACACACTAGTGTTATCCTGCTAGCAAGCTGCTGTTGTAGGCTGGAGAGTACTATATCAGACAGATACATTTGGGAACATTAGTTAAGTTCCCTGGTTAACACTGATAGAACCATGTCTGGTAACCCCAGTATTGATTAAAAGAAAATCAGGTTTGGAAGAGATTCCTTTTATTCATTTATTTTTTTACATTTAAAGCTGCAGTAGGTAACTTTTATAAAAAATAACTTTTTGTCATATTTGCTGAAACTTTCACTATATCCTGACAGTAGTACATGAGACAGATAATCAAATATGCAAATATTTTTATAAAAGTGACCTACTGAAGCTTTGAGCTAAATGCACAGACATATTGTACATTATCTGACACAAGAGTGCGGAGATGAGCTCATATCTGTGTGTTAAAGGTCCAATGTGTAGGATTGTGGGACGTCCTCGCCTCACCCTCCGGTTGTAGACCTGTTCTAGAGCCATTGTTTGGTCAGTTCATTACTGTAGAAACATGGCGGACTCCATCATTTTTCCTAAATGTTACTGCTAGTCTGGCTCTGTCCAAAGTGAAATTGCCAAGACATAGTTAATGAAACTTAAACTAAAACCACTGTTTTGATAGGTGTATTTTTGCTAGCCAGGCTTGTTGTTTGCTTCAGTGTCATACTTAACGCACAGCCATGAAATGTATTACATTTCTCTCAATCACTTAAAACTGAAAGCAAAAAAAGGTATGTTTAACTCTTTCTTTAAAGGATAACAATGAGGTAATAATTTGGGTCTTATTTTCATAGTTTGGCTGTAGTTCCATCAATTATAAACCCGTGTACTCACCAGAGTAATTGCTAATGTCCCCCAAATTCACTGGCAAAATACATAGTTTGTCCATGAGCTCTACAATGATACATAGAAGTGTTTTCTGATGTCATCAGTCTGTGATTTCCACAACCTTTACAAATCACTGTTGTAAAATAAATATGTTTTATGATGTGACAGTGCTATGGTTAACGGTTGTTCAGGCACAAAAATGACGGTCAGGATTAGGGAAAGATCATAGCTTGGGGTAAAACAGGTTTAAGGTAGCTTTGTCGTCATGGTTACAATAATAAACATCTGGTTAAGGTTAGAGGCTAAAAAGAGAACAAAAAACTATGTTGAACAGGAAACAAACTGCAGTCTCCCGTGTTAAAGTCCCATGTTTTGTTGACCCATCCATCCACCCCGACCTCTTCCTTATGTTGACTTTGCTTTGCAACAACCTCCCCTGACTACCTCCTTTACTCACATCATTATTCCTACGGCCTCTAGAAGGCTTCATCATTTGAATATAAACATACTGTTTTGGGACACTTGCTGAAACAACTGATGCTGTTGTCAATAGTCTCCAACGTTGCTACATAGAAGTCTGACAGGGCAAGGACCACAGGATAGCAAGCCACTTTAGCCTGGTTATCTAAACCACCTTATTTGAAGGTAAGAGCAAAAGTAAGCACATCTGAAATTTCGTTAATTATCCACAACACAAGGGTTTGAATGTATGTTTCTTGCCCTTACTGCCTTCTTTTGAACAATGTCTCCATGTTACCATACCTCAGTAATTAATTAGGTATGTACAAGGTCATTATTACCAATGGGAACGATGGCCAGAAGTACAAACACAAGCCGTAATAAACCAGAATATTCTTTCAACACTTTATGGATGAAGCTTGCAGTAAGATCTGCATGCCTGTTGAGCACCACAGTGCCAGAGCATTCAGGCTCTGTAATTATGGGAATATTACATTATTTCCAGTATATACTGTGGGGACATTCACATAGACTCAAAAATACAAAGGTTTTCTTCCGAAATGGATTTCCACTTCACTTTTATTTGAGCAATGATTTTCTGAGAGCGGACGGGAAAAGAGTCTGTGAGTCTGGCAGGGAAAAAAACACCTCCCTTCTCTCAGACTGCACTTGATCATCTCCTGCTGAAGTGGCAGGAGTGTCCCGCTAATCTCTCCTGATCTTTTAGCTTGCAGCTATCATAGACTTTTCCGGCTGCCAACCACCCCCCTGGCTATACAATGGCTGAAGCCTTCACTTGGCGCTGTCAAATCTCTCTGTTTGTCAAACTAGCGATGTTGCCATTAAAAATTGACAAACAGCATGCTACAGTGTACCGGAGACTGCAGACGAGGCATTATGGCTCATGGTAATTCCCTGACAAAGCAGTTTGGATATGTGTGAGCGATCACTCCTCTCCCGTTGAGATTGTTGACACAGAGGAAGTCGCACAGTGTGTCAGCTCAAGTGTGCACTAAACTGTCGACTTTGTACTTCATGAGGTAGCTGTATGCTGATATTTTCACGTATTGTTGGTCTCATGATCAACTACCATAATGATGTTCATCATGCTTTATATGAACTGGTGTACTTGTTGCAAACAGCCACGCTCCAATGTGGGGCAAAAGGGCCTGCTATCATAGTCTGCTGGATAGTCAGTCGCTGATAACGTTAGCTCTTGGAATCGATAGCCTAACCAAGATGGAGCCACATCGTAACCCCTGTCACAATACATTGGTTACGATTTAATATATTGTGATGTATTGCGATACTGTAAGCAAGGCGATATATTGCAGTTTCTTTCTAATTTAACTGTAGGAGAACTGTCACATTATAAAGAACACACCACGCAAATGCAATCTGAGTAAAAAATATACTTTAAGCAGTGAAACAGAACAGTGGGATCTGCATTTGAATTTATCACAGTTCTTGTAACATCAATTTACATTTACAACACAGCAGTTGGGGGTTTAAACATAAAAATGTATAGTGTTTTGAAATACGATACATTTTGATACAAATTGATATTTTTCGATATTTTCTTACACCCCTATAATTTAACAAATATTTGTTGAGATTCCTGACTTTGGAACTAAGTATTTGACCAACATAACCATCCCTAGAGTCACTCCTCTAGCAAAGCTGAAAAACTAAAAACATTATTAAACTTTTATTATACTTTTAAGTTTATTTATAGTGAATAAACTTTGAAGAAGAAGAACTGAGAGAATGAAATAAGGAAACTTGCCATCTGGTGGTGTAGTTAGTGTGAGAAATGGGCTTTTAAATGTTTTTCATTTGTGTGAATTGATGCATTGTGTCACTGGCGGTGGAACTGTAGATAGTAGTTTATGACAAGACATTCACATTGACATTAGTGCTGTAGACGCTTTGGAAATGAACAACGTCTGTACTGTAAGAAATATGAAATGATTTTTCACTAAAAATTCAGCCCATAAACTTCTAAATAAATACAGTGAAAATGTATCCACAAACAAATTCATACTGTCGTAGCACCAGCAAGAATAGAAGCTCTCAGAAAGAAACATTAAAAGGTTCATATATGTGTGTGGGGTCTGCATCAGTGCGGAGACCACTCTGTTATACAATCCCATCTGCTCTGCGGGCACACAGGTCAGACACACAAGTAGCTGAATGCCTGTCTGAGAATTCAGAGCCATTAGACACACAGATCTCTAAATTGCCTCCGCACAAATTCAACGTGAGGCATCAAAATGCACCCGAGACAAACAACAGGGACAAGAGGGAGAAATCCAGTGTCTAACTCCCTCAACAAACACGGGCTGTGGAAATGAATCGTTGTGAAAATCCGCCTCTAGTCAAGAGAGCGCAGAAAGACATCTGGTCCTGATTACACTATACTCGCCGACAGCAGGATGTCTCCTCTCCTCTTTTTGTCTCTGCTTTGTCAGTCCTCCTATCTGCCATTTCAGTACGCCCTCCACTTTTCTCAGCATCACTCTGTCTTTTTCGTCTTTTCTCTCTCACTTTCTGTCTCAGTTTTCTTTGGCTCCTGGCCAGGAGTTTTGCGAATCCCTTGGGGCTGTGTGCAGCTCTGCAAGCGCTAGCAGCAGTAGTTTTAGTACAGAGGTAATAAGAGAGGGGGTCTTAGCTCTCCAGCTAGATTGGCCTGTGGTGGTTCTGCTGCTGGGGGATGATGACCGCCCTGTCACCTGGACTCACCCGCCTGGACTCACATATCCCCTCACAGCGTCGGCTTATTTACAGCCCTACAGGTTCAGCAAGGACAGGCCAAGTCAGTGCATTGATAGCACCAGCAGGGTGACACAAGGGCACACCATCACTGTAGTGTGAAAGTTGGAACCTTAGTGCCTTTATTTTGTGGCCGAAATCATAACATTGCATATATAAGACTATAAGCCATTTCCATAATTAATAATCCAGCCTTACAGCTCTCATGTGATGTAGTCAAAATTCCCCGAAACGTTTGAACTTTAGTGGAATATCTTTACCATCATGTCCACTGTGGAATAATCCCTTGTTTACTGCAGGAGGTAAACCTCTTAAGAATAAAGTATGGCAACAGCATAATATAAGTGAGTTGGGCCAAGTAATTAGTGATGGCAAAATGATCCCGTTTAATGACTTAAAATTACAATTTGGACTGATAGATACAGAATTTCTGTCATATCTACGAATAAATTCTGTCATGAAACCTTTGCTCTCCAAAGAGATAGGGAATAAAAAAGATTTAGAAAACAAATTAAGGGGAATTGCTGTCAGGAAAGGTACAGTCTCAGCAATGTATAAATGATTATGTTCTGCTGCTCCTGACAGAAACTCCCAAACTAAATTACAATGGGAATGTGATATGGGTGTACCTATTTCCCTTCCACAATGGGATAGAGCACTTACAAGTGGTACAAAAGTGTCAAAGTATGTCAGATACAAAATTATACAGATAAAGATATTACACAGAGCTTACATTACACCTTGCAATCTGAATAAATGTGATAACACATTACCCAAATCCTGCTGGCATGGCTGTGAGGTGGAGGGTACACTAATGCACTTACTGTGATACTGCCCTCCTGTTAAGAGGTTTTGGTTGAATGGTATTGAAAGCTTGTCACGTGTCCTTAACATAGATATAAAACCCTGCCCAATAACCTGTATATTAGGTGCGAATATGGACACTGCAAAACCCAAAACTGTACAAAGTATTATTGTCCTGGCTTTTCTGTCAGCTAAACGGATCATTTTAATGAACTGGAAACAACGTAAGTCAAACTGTTTTAGTATGGAGAACTGGTGCAAGGACTTTATGGAGTTTTTATCGATGGAACAGGCCGCCTCCACTCTAGTAGAGGATAATAGGCCGGATGAATTGTGGAGCTTTTTTAAATCTTGTCTCCAGGAAACATGAGGATCCCCATGCTGTGAAGAACTGATATACTATTGTAGCATAACTCACTGAACCCAACATTATACTCCCTATTTACATCCCCCAAAGCATTATGGGAACAGTAGCTGTCCTTTTCGACAACGAGGGGAGGGTGACACAGTTGTCTTGATTTTGTTTGAGGGACAAACAACAGTGTCATTCGTGGTCTAGACCTTATGAATGTCTTACGTTAACCAGAAAAACAACAAGAAAAGAGCATGTGTTAATACAAAGTAAAAGCCAGAAATGGCATAATGTTTAGAATCCTCAGCATTGACAATAAAATGGGACATTGTCCTAAGTGGCAAAAGCCTTCACAGTCTGGCCAATACATAAAAGTGAACACACACACACACACACACACACACACACACACAGGCCCACTGACCAGTGTGGCCGGGGGTGATAGATTTTGCCCCCTGAGAGCACACATGTTAAATAATTTAGGAGTAGCTGAAATGCTTGCTAACATTTAACGGTTTTATTCTGCAAAGCGACACAAAGTTTCCTTTTGAAAAGTGCCTCTGCGCCATAGGGAAACAGGAGGTTTTTAAGCGGGTCAGGGCTTTAAATCTTTAATGAATCATCACACTGATTGTTTAACGGGTGTGGAAAGGGTAGAAGTACCAACGTTTTGGGGTTGTTGTTTTTTTTGCTAAAGTGTCTCGAAATAAAGAACTGGCACGACAGCAGATCAAGCTGATTGGCCAAAGTGCTTTCTGCTGTAAGACAATTCTTGCTGTCATTCATCAGGAAAAGACTCCACTGTGTACTCTGTTAAAAGAAACCTATTGTTTTAGACGGAACAAAAGGCACGGTAAGAGAAAAGCTCCACAGTCAAAAGTTAGCTTTAATGAAGAAGCAAAACACTAAACTTTAACACAAGAGGAGAAAGAGCCTGAGGGCTTGTTCAGACCACTAGCTGAAAAAAAAAGATCCAGTCCACTTTATTCATTAGCTATTTCTTCACTTATGTATTTTCCAGGCTTTGCTGACTTGTATCATTAATCTAAAATATTGTCTTTAAACACAGACCACCAACCAACTCACTTCTTATTGACGGTGTCTTGATTTCAGACATTTCCTCTTTGCACCCTCAGGTTGGTGTGCATAAGGTTGTCAGTTAAAAGTCAAACAGCATGATGTTAAGTGGACGTGGGGGTCCCGTCCCTCCGGTGGCGCTCCACATTGCCGCTCCAGACAGCATGAACTCACCAGAACAGCATGGTAAGCTCATGAGACGCAGGCCATAGTGGCTTTGGAAAACCTATCCCCTGACATTTTCCATTCATAAAATTCCTGGAATTGAGATGAAGGAGGGAAAATAAATCAGGCTGCAGCCTGGTGTCTGTGTTTTTTCATATATGTTTTTTTTCCCGTTGCTGTGATTGGCAGAATGAGGGTTTAGCCATATGTTTCCTGCTGCTACCATTCTCCACAGCCTCCTTTTGTTTTTCCTATTGACATTAAATTGACATAAAGAAGGGATTTGCTGAGTGTGCCTTCCAAGTGAAGTGGTTAGAAATGAGAGGCTTTTACGACATGGAAAGGTCTTCATTACTCTGCATATTACCAAGAGCCATCTATTGATGGAAATTTCCGCATCCCCTCACTTTTCCAAAAAAAACATGACTATAATTTCAAAAATGCCTCTTTAATCTCTCCTCCAAATACCCTTGGTTTTGTTTTAGTTCTTAAACACTCAGTCTCTATGATGTACAGTATGTGTACCACACTGCGGCTTATTTGGTTTTCATATTTATTGAACAAAATTGGTGAGCTGGATTGAATAAAGCAATTCAATTCCCTTTTCTAATCTGCAATTCTTTGAGGTGGTTTTTTATTCAGTAATTAAGGGCCCTCCCGCTAACAGACCGCCCCTGCTGCGCCAATAGCTGTGCACTGTAAAGATAAAAGGATCAACTTTGAAGTAAATGTAAAAAAGAAATCTGTCATTTCATCAGGCAAACAGAAGCAATCCTTTCTTCTGATCCTTTACAAACCGGATCAATCAGACTAATACTGAAAAGCTGATGAACTTCCCCTGTCACCACAGACATCACACTGAGCCAGGAGAACATGACCTGGTTAAGGTTGGAAAACAGAATGGGAAGACTTGTGTAATGTCACTGCATGCAAAAGAATCCAAGCTTTTGGATCCCATTGTGTGGAACCATCCATTGTGTTCCTTTCCACGGCTTTGTGCCTGGAGCACTGTGACGAGCCAATTCTCGAGTGTAGCCGGTCATTACCTCTGCATAGAGCTAATTAATCACCTTGTTCATTAGTTTATTCATCACTTCATACAATAGCTTTGCTCCATGAAATCCCTCCTCATCCCTTAACTCATTTATTTTCGGCACATTACTGATGCAGTGCAAAAGGTGGGCCACGCCAAGTCACAGGAGGAAAATTACATGCAAATGGAGATGCAAAAAAAAAAAAAATCAAAGCTGTGCATAAAAATCTGCAAGCCCACATCTGTGCGCCGACAC
The DNA here is from genome assembly GCF_905237075.1 of Dicentrarchus labrax. Lineage (NCBI taxonomy): Eukaryota > Metazoa > Chordata > Actinopteri > Moronidae > Dicentrarchus > Dicentrarchus labrax. Next base: position 9,384,311 of record NW_026136721.1, read on the forward strand.
AAAAGAAGACACAGATTCACACATGCAGACTGACACATATAAATCAGTCTGTGGTATAACTACACCATGATAGGCAGAGTTCTTTTTGAGGCACACAAAGTAGTGAACCTACGGCCAAGCTAAGTGAGCTGTCCATTTTCAACAAAAGAAATCAAATCAAGTTTATTCTAGAGCCAAAGTGCTCCATCGGGAACATTAAAATGAAATGAAATGGACTGAATTGATTCTGAATGCTTTGATACCATGCCCTAGATTTAAAATTGACATTTATAGATTTCAGTGTTTTATAATGTAGTTACATTTATTCTTATGGCTGTAACTAAAATGAAGTTTTATTGCTATTATACTGTTATTATTATCTTCTCAGAAACAGCTAAGCGGTCTCAGCTGCATATTAAAAAGTAAGAAAAACACATCCTTAGAGCTTCTGCTGCACTGGCCAGACCAATCCTAAAAGAGCAGGCCCTGATTTGTCTTATTAGTGCTTTGCCACTCTCCAGCCAAGATTTAAAAAAAAAAACATTTTTGCATGTATGGTTCACACATCTGAAGACGGGTTTATAATGTTTTTTTTGTGGTTCTCATTGTCAGTCTCATCCAGGTGGTTTGGCCATGTGAGATCTGGATGGAGAGATAACGGTGAAACCATCCTTTTTTCTTGCTGTTATAATGGTTTTACTAAGCTGAAGAGTTTTTATAAGTAGTGTCTGTTTAACAATTGTAAGTAAGGTTTAGCAATACCATGGTATACTGTGGTATGTTAAATGTATTGTAAAATACCATGAAACCGCAACATTTTCTGAGACAGTTATTGTAGCAGGTGAATCTCTGTTGCAACCCTAATTGTAAGCGGTTCAGAAATGTATTGTAATCCAAGGAATGTGTTCCCTTAACTTTCAGATAAAAGCAGCTTAATTTTTTTTATTAAACAATATCACAAAAGGGTATGTCCAGTCCCCATAAAAGGTGTGACTACCATTTTCCTCCATGCCCTGATTAAGGCTGTGAGGCCAAAACGTTACCATGTTTTTCTGACATGGCCAAAATAAATTGGTGTAATTGAGATTAGTCTTTTTTTTTACTGTGTGCGCTACCTATTATGCCTTTGGGTGTTCATCCTGGGTTCTACGCTGAAACTTAAGGCTTTGGTTTAACACCGCAAACAATATACTGGGAAGGCTCATCCTCTCTGAGATCTAACTACACAAAGAGATGAGATTGTCCACTCCTTTAGGGATGGGCGTATGGATTAAATCCTTTATCATGGTATATTTTATAACACAATATGGATATATGTAGCGATAAAGTACATTTTCAGGAAAATCAATTAAAAAACTTGTAATGGATTAAAGAAAATGGGATGTGAATTTTGGAACATTTCCAACAATGACTGGGGGAAAGGGGATATTTACCATGGTGTTACTGCAAAATCTCTCATGTTTATGTGCTTTATCATTATATCAGTATCATCATATTGCCCGTCCCCCTTCATTTTTTCCACTCCATAAGCATATTATTTATGTTGTAAGACTGTGATGTGACTTTTTGTCTGTTTGTAATTGTCCATTAAGGTGTTAGTAATTTGGGAAAAGTGAGCCCACAGGACCACCACAGCCTGCGGAAAGTTTGCTGTCATCGACTATTTTCTCTTCACTTTCATATTTCCACACACGTTCTCTCTTGTGTGACTCATGTGGACTTGTGGTATGTGACGTCCCCTGCTGCACACCGCTGCTAATTGGGATTAGCATATTACCCACCAAAACAATGCTGCGGTGATACAAGTCTGCCGGGTCCGGTGGCCTTTATTCACCACAGACCTAATAATCCCTCTGTCTCTGGGAGCAAAGCTCATTAAATCTCGCGGAATGGAGCCCATTATGAGTGCCCGCCGGCTCTGGCACCTCCTGCAAATCCTATCATGGCACAGATATGGAGCTGTGGCTAGCGTGGGGGCTAGTGGGCGGCTAATCACAGCCCCAGTGTTTGGACTACCCGATTAGCACTCCTCACTGATCCCTGATCCCCAAGGATTACAGCAGCAGAGCCCGACTGTACTGGACTAAATAGAAACACACAAGTATGTCCGCCCACACACCCCACACACACACACACACACACACACACACACACACACAGAGTCATATATATAAAACACAAGCTCATGTGAGCAACAAGCTTCTCCTCCATGTTTGCCTCCAGATTTATTAAAGTTAACTGGGAGTTAACAGCCAATCCTCAGTGTACAGACTTAATCAGCCTGTAGGGTAAAAGAAGCAACGTCATTACAAGTCAAATGATTTAGCAACTTACACCAAAAAAGTTGGACCAACAAGTGACTTTTATGGCATCATACGGAACCGTTTTTACTCCATGTCTCTCTTATCGACTTGTGTTTGTCTGCATGGGTTAGGTTGTAGCAATTCCTTGTGTGCCTTTTTTCATCTTGAGTACTTTTATTCTGTTTATTGTGTTTTAGTGTCCTTTTATTGTGTGTTTTTATTGTACACTTTTATTGTGAAGTGTCTCCAAACCAAATTCCCCTTATGGGGCAGTAAAATCTGAATGACAATAAGAACCGGAGCATTTGATCCATCTTTGTGGGAGACTCTAATGGGAAACAGGACACATGAAATTGCCTTAGTATTGTTGCTACTGCATAGCAACACCTACTGTGTGTCTGAATAGGTTTTACTTGATGTTTCACTGTTGCAAAAACAGTAGGACACAGAGTTGTTGGGGTTGCTCTACAGTCCAGATTAGGACTATCACTTTTTTATACTATAAATTTGAATGTATTAGAACTTTGTTGTTTATTTTAAATAATGAGAGGCAATAACTATGTTGCAGAACTGGAATGGGTCAATGCTTCAAAGACAAGCTAATGTAACTGTAAAGCAAAGTTAACGGTCTACCTTTATCCACAATTTACACTTCTACAGTGTTGAACCTCAAGATGCTTTGGTCATGATTATCTGTCCAGCTAGCTAGAAAAGATAATAACAGTAGCCTTTTTAGCTAAGGTCCTGTAACAGATCAGTGATTTAGACACCGCTGGAACATGCTGTGCTGTTCATCTGTGAATTCCTACTGATCAGAACAGATAAAATGTTTAATTTTTAATGTTTGAACAATATCAGAGAAACTCCTTCTGATTTATTGTGGCTGGTTGCCCTCAGTCAAAAGCCTTCACCCTTGTACTGATGGAAGGCTGCATGTTCTCATAATCTCTGCATGGATCTAATGTGAGTCTCCCACAGGGAAAATCACATAATAATGACATTGTAATTACATAACATGAAATGCACTGTCAAACAATTAAAGTGCTGCACACTTGAAGGCAAAAGAGCTCATGTCTTCCTTTTTATTATTGTTAGAGAAAGTAAACCGGAAGCTATGATACAACATGAAAAAGTATATAATGTCATGCATGCAACAGGTTTTGAGTCACTGGTTCATTCTGTCCTCCACAATATGAATCATACTGTATTTGCACATATATGTGCATATCTGTGAGTAAGGGTGGGATATTTATGTGCATAACTGCATATTCTTGTACATTGCCCCAATATGGAAACTAACAGCATGTTCACCCAAACACTGGAGGCGTAAGCTGTTACTCCAGATGGAATGAAGACATGATATTCATTGCTGCATTATCATGGCGAACTGTTCTTGAGAACAGTAAGGAAGATAGTCCCTCAGCCAATTCAGTAAACATGGTTGAATTTGCATTTAGATCTTCAGTGACGTTGAAGAAAAACAAAAGTAGTTCATCGCTGCGTCTGCAATGTCTCCATACATTTAAGAATGAGACAAGAAACAATCTGTGTGCTGCATTAGTTATTTTCCCTCTGGTTTTACCGACTGTTTCAAGATAGGTCAGTATCACTAGAAAGCTTTTCAAGCCTGTAAGCTACTTGTGCAATGCATTAAATTGCTTGAGGCAGAGTTGCTTGGTATCTCCAATGAATATGTATCAGGTCATGTGTTTGTGCAGGCGGCCTTTCAATTTATTGGGCTCAAGGCTCCGATGGTATCCATGAACTGTCTTCAAAGCTGTTAGAGAGGGGGAGGTCCAAGCATGTGAACTAAGGCCTTGAGCTCTGTTTACCAGAGAGAGAAACAGGGAAGCAGAGTGAAGGAATGAGTGAGAAAAGCCTCTATAGGTAATGAAAGGCAATGGTTACTGATCAAAACTAGGCAGCATCAAGGGCACCCCTAAGGGGAGGTTGATAGTGCTGCAACCCCCATTCTACATTCCACCCTTAGAAAAATGTTATGCTAAACTAAGACCTAAAAATGCTTGTGAGGAGTGGTGTTACAGACATAAGAAGGAGACTGGAGAAGGGAATCAGGAGGTATTCCAGTATTATAAGAAAGTTTACATTCAGAGACTATACACTGACTGCCCCATTTTAACAAAGGTTACGTTATTATGTGAAGTTTCATAATATCGTAATCAGATTCAAATTAAGCTATTTGTTAGTTAGGCCTAACACAAACTGTCTTTCACACCAAATGCACAGGTGCACTTAGTTTGCTCAAGGATATAGGATGCAAACTACCCCATCCACCAAAGCAGCTAACCTAACTGCTACAGATTATATTTTAATTTAAACATATCCCAATGCTTCCGATTTTTTCCCGACAGGATTGGAGAATACTGTGCCACCTGTCAATGCCAGAATGCCACTGGGCACAGGACGTGGAGGTCAGTGTGTTAGGGGGTCAATTTAGTTGAACTTTAGTCAGAAACCTTTTGGGGAAAAAGGGCAGTGTGCACTACATGGCTTGAGCAGCTGTTTAGAAGAATACTGCTACACAAAAAAAAACACCTTGCCATGCATACAGTGCAATGGGATGGATTGGTGCAAAAGCAGGGTTATCCTTAACTAATCTCCTTACAGTTGTATTATCATGGTACACAGCCAAATTCAGCTAGACTGGAGCACATTTTGGAGTGTCACCCTAAAATGTTCATCTGCTTAACTGTGGCCACAAGCCACAACTAGAAAGACTGAACAAGAAGTTGGGAATGACAGAAGGGAATGCTATCAGTAACCCAGCTCTACCTTACTTGACACCCTGTAGAAGCCCTTAGATCAATCACTTCGAGGCCATGTCAGTAATGAATTATTAATAGACTGTAAAGCCAGGTCAGACATACTGCAGTACCTTTACATGGCAAGGCATCTTAACTATTATGTGAGAGCACCATGTTGATCCAATCCATCACTATCAGCCATGCCTTACTGGCAACAGCTTGTTCAGTCAGAAGACTATCATACTTCTGAAACCAGACACAGAGCCTGTGCATATCAGTAAAAGGAGTGAAAAATGCTGGTTGTTTACTGAAAACCCAACAAACAGCAACACGAAAAAAGAAACATTTTTACTTTGTGTCAAATCCAAGTCGGACCTGTAAACGATTGGTGAGTCATGAGCAGGGAACACTACATGGTGACTCAGGGGGCAGAGATCCATCTGTCATGTCTGTCCATTTTCAACAGTTTCTGAAACATTTTCACTGAAAAGCACTAAGTCATCCCACAGGGCTGATGGCTCGTCTCTTTTCTATCTGTTCTGGCAAGCAGGATGTTCAAGCATGTGGAGTTTTTCGGAACATAAGGAAATTTCTCAGATTTGACACAATCCGCGCAGTCAGTGGCACCAGTGTGTGTAGCCAATATGCACTCTTCAAGTTTGTTTAGCAAAGAAGTTGGCTTTGCAAACAATTGAAATCGATGTAGAGGACATTATCAATGCTATTTCCCAATGCAACAGAATGATGAGACCCTGACATGATGCTGGGACTGTAGGGTTAACTGGTCGAGGCAGACGGCCACCCACCTAGAGCTGGGGTCTGCTAAAGGTTATTTCCTCTTAAAAGGAAGTTTTTCCATGCCACTGTCGCCAGGTGCTTGCTCATGGTGGTAACTGTTGGGTCTTTGTAAATAATTTTACAAGGAGTTGGTTTAGACCTGCTCTATTTGAAAAGCGTGCTAAGATAATTTTGTTATGAATTGGCGCTATACAAATAAAACTGAACTGAACTGAAAAAGGTCACATGTGGTGAGTTAAGATCAAATGACATCCGCCAGCTCTAATTTTAAAACAAAAGACATCCTAGTAATGTCCTAATTTTGCATTTTGTGACAAATTAATCTGGCCACTCCCCTGTTTCCAGGCTGCTTCGGCTAAAGACGGGAATAGCATCACACAGCATCCCGCCCTGGTGTCTATAATGGAAGAGGCCAAGGAAATGAGACCAATTTCCCCACAGGGCCCCAGTAACCAGGAGAAGCCAAACAGGTTCTACATAAAGGAGCCATTAGACTACAACCTAATGGCAGCTCGGACCCACCCACTTCCTGCCAGGTGTCCCCCAAGGGTGTAGTCTTGGACTTATGATTTTCCATCTGGGTGTTTTCCTCTCAGTTAGCCTGTCTTTCTGCAGTTCATTGCATTTAGCTTATCTGTAACTGTCTGTTTGGCTCTGCATGTCGGTCTGTTCCTGAGTAACATCATCATGCTTCTGATCTGTTTTTAGATTAAAGAGGCTAAACAAACAGTATTTGTAATGAACAGGAGTTCAAGTTGGAGTGGTGACCTCAGGCTGGAAAAAAAAAGAAAAAACACTGGAAGTGAAATGCTACAGAGAGGCTACTGTGTAGGAAGAGAGGATGCTTTGGCCAGACGACTGGGGCCACCTGAGGGAGGCTCACTGTGTTTCCAGTGGTAGTAAAAGGGAGCAGGCCTGAGCTGCAAGCACAAAGTGTGCAGGGCAGACTGGAAGTTGAAGAATTTCCGTCCCTGCGTTGAGTGTGAGAGAAAGAGAGAGTAGGCTAGTGTCTGCCAGCAAGAGCAGCACTCTCTTTTTCCACAAGGGAGAAGTTATGGCGTGAGTTGCATGTCATCCAAACCACACCATTTGGCGGGAAATTGGTGCATGTGTGTGTCCGCATGTGTGTGTGTGAGGCCATCTAGTTAGTGAAATCTACCCAAGTGAACGCACACACACAGGCACGCAGGCATACGCACATCATTCAATTTCCCACCTCAACAAGTGCGCGATCATGCTGGGAACAGTGGAAGGAAGGCAATTCAAAAACCAGCACTTGACATATTCAGCCGCAGAGTCCAAACTGCTACGGAAATCATGCACATACCACGGTCAATCAAACACTAATAATAGCTTTGCCTCGGCTCAAAATTACAGTTGGGAAGGGTTATTTTATGTCAGTCAGCTCTGATGTCTTAATTTCATATCTGCACGGCTGACCGCTGCAGATAATTGGATGCTCGCAAGTGCATCCGTGACCTTATTGGTTGTATTTCAACATCACACCTCAGTTGCTTTCTGGCACACACAGCGGTCACCATGCAGGGTTGCAGGGGCACACCGGTAATCAGGTAAGTAAATACAGTGTCACGACAGCAAAATAAAAACTGTGTCTGAGGTCTGGCATCACATTCCAGATTCTATTAGCTACACTAATATGACCACTAATGAGAAGGCATTACAGAGGCCAAAAATAACCTGGCAGGCTGGTGAGGCTTCATCCAAACCCTGGGTGCTGTTGGCTATAAGAATATATGGACTGTAGCCATGGCCAGCTCAGCTCTCCCTCTCCTGTTCGCCGGGCCTCATTATCGCACAATCACGCCTCACCAGCTACGAAGCTGCCTCTGTCTGCCTGGCTGCTAGTCCAGACAGGTGGGAGGGAAAAAAGAAAAAGACTAAGATGAACAGAAAAAGAAAGAGAGAACAGGACTGAGAGGATAAGGTAAATGAGAGAGTGGTAAAAGGGTTGAGATTAAGGCCAAGGAGGTCACAACAATGAGGAGGTGGCAAGAGAGGAAAGGGAGACAAAAGAGGCTCAACTCACGAGAGGAAGGAATATGAAAAAAAGCTGAAAAAACAGAGGAGAAGGTAAAGGAGAGGGTAACTGAGACGGAGGCCAAGAGAGAGTGAGGGGGTGCAAGAGAGAGTGGACGACTGCAGCAATGTTTCTCTTTTTCCTCCCCCTCCTTATTTTCCGTCTGAGTTACATGGTCATTTGGCGGCACTGGCTGGGACCACCGGCGTGTTTCCACTTGGCCGTCTAGTCGTCTGCCTGTCTGTTTATCTGTCTGTCTGTCTGACGACAGGTTCTCACTGTCTTCCTGGTCATCTCCTCAATTTCTCTTCCTGTCTGTCTTTCATCCAGTGCGACTGTTTGTCTGTCTGTTTGGCTGGCTGACAGTTTCTCACTGTGATCAACACAGGAAAGCAGAGCCCTCATTTCCCCTCCACCACAGAGTCAGGACTTCTGTGGGGCTGAGCTGATGCAATGAATACACAAACACACAGGTCATTTGAAACAGCCTGACATATTAAATGCATATGGAATATTGCTGTGCATTTTCAGCATCTGAATGGGAAAACAATAAATAAATAACAAAAAATGTATTGCAGTGATCACATATTGTTGACACAAGTTTTGTCTGACACAGTGAAATAACAGGTGTTACTCTAATGGTCCCTTTGCAGAGCTACTGATATCTATTCAATGTTAAGTGGAATATGCCAGTGGAACCGGCGCGATGGAATCACTACAGAAGAGTCAGCTCTCTGTTAGTCTTGTGGAACTGCAAATGCACAGTCCACTGATTGTAGAGTCATGTTACAAAGTAATACCATACCATGACACCAGCTTATGAGAAAACATTAATCAAGCAACAATTTAATTTTGGCCTTTTGGCTAGTTACGTTAATTATCTAAAGCTCAGACAGTCTGCTGTCTAATGTTTCAACCTGTGAAAGTGACAGACAATATTAGCTAAAAACGAGAAACCTGCTTCCTTAATGTTTCGTAGCTATTAAGAGCAAAATTCAAATTTTCTATGTATGTTCTGAGGCTAATACATTCGTTAGCGATCAAATTAATTGTTAGCCTCAGAACAAAGGAAATTCATTCAGAACACCAAAAATGTGGAATATGAGCTTTTCACAGATTTGGAACCCGATCCGGAACTGACTATCAGAATCCACGACAACAACTACTGAGCTCGTCTTACCAACCCACTTCTTAAGTGTTTTTAAATAACTGAAGGTTGCGAAAAAACTGCATTCTGCCTCAAGCTTTTGTTTGGCAGGACGTCTACATTGTTTGGAGGCTGAATGTCACTTCTGTGTGAATAGGTTGTGTACATTGTGTCTGTGTGAGGGCTCCATAAGAACACACTGACAGAAGAGATCTTACGTCTGTTTGACATGCGTCATACGTGTGTGTGTGTGTGTGTGTGTGTGTGTGTGTGTGTGTGTGTGTGTGTGTGTGTTTCTTGCATGTGCAGCAGCATGCCTTCTCAGATAAGACTAAGTGTGTTTTGTCCAGAGTGGATGAAAACAGCAAATACGGTATCTGCCAGCCGAAGCAATAAATTGTGAAACCTCAGGCTACGAGCCTGTCGTACATTCTTTCAATGAAAGGTGTTTGCTTCAGTTATTTAAAGAGACACCTTAAATAACAGCCAAGTGCAGCAAACAACACACAAATGTCCAACTTATGATGGAAAAAAGTGAGTAAAAGCTGCCACCCGCCTGGTGCCAGCTATGCTGTGTCTCCATTAATAATTATGTTTTGGATTTTGGAAATGAGGGAGACTAATGCCAGGTCAGAACACACGTTTGCACACCTACTACTCAACACCCCAAACTCTTAAGCATCTGGAAACATTACCCAAATATAGCTCATTATGGTCTCATTAACATCACAAACAGAAGAAACATGAACTCTGACATCCAGACAGAAAGGCTGGAGTTTGTGAACAGTTAACCATGCATTATATTGGTTTTATACAACCAACAATCCATTCAGAAGTGTCAAGGTCTTGGTCTTTATGGCATATTTTTCTGTATAAACCGTAGTGACATCACTATGGATCACACCACAACACAGCAACTGCAAGACATTTTACAGTAGCATCTGTGCATTATATTTGGCATTGGATGCAGTATAATGTGCCTTTTTGGTTCCACAGCATTTCCATTAGCCAACACTCTGGCTGAGCAGAAAATGAGAGACAGAGAGAGACACGCAAAAGAAAAATCTGCTGCTTTTTTTTTTGCTTTTATAGTGGAAAACAACTGAAGCACCCAAAATCACACCACAGAGCATAAGAATTTACAACCACCAGAGAGGCGTTAGAGGGGGGTCACAAAGGTAACGAGGACAGGGTCAACAGTCCCCTGGACACGTAGACTTTATAACTGAAAAGCAAACTCTGTGATTCAGATAATACAAAAACACAACCTGTCTGAGGTATGTGACTTGTGTTACATTTTCAAACACCTATTTGAATTTAGTTTTCCTTTCCAGCCTCCTGTTCTACTCCGCTCCACTCCCTTCCATTTGTATTTCACCTCTCCTCCACATTCTCCATCAACTTGATATACTATTTTTATTTCCATTTCTCCACGCTGTCAGTAGGTTCGCAGTAGATGATGGAGAGAACGTAATGAGAAGAAATATAGACGTAAGTGAGGAAGATCAGAGTGAAGGGACCAGGCAGTAGTTAGCACAGTGGCTGCTTTGGCTTCCAGGTGTAATTAGAGCTGACAGCTCGTAAGGCTGCCCTATGTATTCCACTTTTAATATTAAATACTCCAGTACTTCATTCATCTTGTTTTTGTAACGAAATGGTCATGAATTCTTGAAGCCTTTTATGATACAAAATTGGCAACACAGATCTGGCAATAGGACAATAACCGATCTTGATCAAATATACAAATACCACTATTAATAACCATAAGAAATGCTTTCAGGTATGCCTTAAGGTGACAGCAAAGATTTTTTCCTCATCAAAGAGTACAAACTATGCTATAGATTTTAAATGATATTCTCAAAAAGTATGAGGTTTGGAAGGAAATCTGGGAACTTTTGGGAGTTACAAATAAGTGAACTGTCCTCCAACTACATAGAAACAAGGCTGACAAAAGGTTCTTGCGATATCACTTGCAGTATATATTTTTTTACCAGTATGCACAAAAGTCTTTATCATTAAAGCACTAATCTAAACCTTTCCATGTGAGCATTCTTGAACTACTGATGTTGGACAAGCCTCTGGTGTTAGTGTTAAGGTGTCAGAATGCTTGACATTCACTAGGTAGTACGCTTTGTCATCTGAGGCAAAAAGCCTGCTGTCTTAGAGAGAGGCGGGAAACGATGATTGTGCAAACAAGCATATAAGGGTGTTCACACTGTGGCAAGGCATTCATGATATTGCATTTGGTTGTACAAACCACAAGTGTTGAAAGCAGTTGTGTGAAGAATGACAAAAAAATTCAGATCTGGTCAGTCGCTGTTTAAGATGGGAATGATTGAAAAGGTCTGTTTCAGAAAGCTGACAATTTGTTGTTGAGAGTTTCTTAAGCTGTTGATTCAACAAGCACTTTGTTGGAAGCATACTGAGGCCTTCTTCAGAAGTGCTGGTCGAATGAAACCCACTCTCCCCATACCTTTCCAACGGCAGACTGGGGGGGCCGTGTCTGTGAATGTCGGATTGAAGGTTTCAGAAAGTTACATAAATGGTCACTCACTCTATGATTGGGCAGCTTTGTGGAGGCGAGAAAACAATCAGGGTTTGTCATTCTTTACAGAACTATTTCTGTCACTTTTCATGTGAACAATCCAGCGTCTTCCACGAGAGCTTGTCTGTTGTGTGTAGGACAGGAACGAAAACTTTACTGTCCAATATGTTACTGTGGCTTTAACATCACTGTGATGACAGGATTAAAAAGAGAAGTTGCTCCTGCGAAAATGTCACTTTTATCGTGGCTTCTTCCTGTATGGGTTTTCCCAGTTGATATACTTGAATATTCTACTCCAGCTAATCTTGCAGCCAGCAGTTATGTTTAAAATGAATAATCACCTGCAGAATAATTCCTCTAATCCCTATGTGAGCTTAATGCAAAGGTCAAGACTGTCTTTCATGCTGATCTCAGACAACCTATAGCATTTAAATCTGGCTACAACTGTACCACTTAAAGTGCTTTTACACTTGTGTCACACTGTGATCTTTTAGTGACTTTGTATAGTGTCGGACCACCGGGGCCGTGCCAAGACTGCCACATCAAAAAGCATAATACACCAGGAATAGGCCATAAATTAACTCAAAAACCAGAGAACAAAGCAGACGGAGATGCCAAGAACTACTTTAAAAGGGAGAATCAGATTTGTTTGGGTCGGGTTAAAAGTGCAGCTTGGTTAATTTAGTCTTAAGAGGAGAATGGTATCAGTGATTCACCGATCCAGGAAATGGATCACTGTGCTGTTTTGGTTGGGTGCTTCAGGTTAAAACAGATATGGTACTGAAATAACAGCAACAGCGGTAGCAGAGAACAGCTTGTTTTAATTGTCTCTGAAGTGGAACAGATGGCTGTGATACTGGGCCTCACAGCATAAGAGAGAGACAGAGAGAGAGAGAGAGAGAGAGAGAGAGAGAGAGAGAGAGAGCAAGGGAGAGAGGGATTGGTGTCCACAGCCAGGGGTTGAGGCTTGGGCCAAAACTTTCATTCTGCTGTTCAGAACTAAAGAGTTTGTCCTTACTGACATTAAGATTACTTCATAGGCCTTCATGCCAAACTCAATACAGCTTCCACTGGATGTGTGATTCAATAAAAAATACATCGGAAAAAACACTTTAGCTAAACACAACAGTCATTTATAGCGGAGAATCATCTGTAGAGCTGCTAAAACAATTCAAATACAATAACATGTTTTTCAAGTAACAGCAAGCATCCTACTTTAGACACAGCCCATTGCTACTGGAAAATGGACCAAAGCTGTGACTTGAGCCCGACTGAGCTACCTGCTCATTTTGGGGAAAGCATCCAGTGGAGAGGCTGAACTCATTTACTCTTGCTCCTGTTTTCTGGTTGCTTTCCACGCCACTGCAACAACTGCAGGCAACTCCTTGGAAAGTGACAGTTCAAAAATAAAAAATAATCCTCAATATGCTACTGAGAAAAAGGTGATTCTGTTTCGGTGCAACCTCTATCTCTATGCTATCTCTTCAGCTTTAATAGTGTTAATGAACTCTAAAGTACTGGTTATGGAGCACTTTCTTAAGTCTGGTGATCTACTCCTCCGAAAGGTCAAACTAATCACATGTTCTTCATAACCACAGAGGCAAAGCTTTCTTTTTTCCTCTGTGCCACACTGTCGTCTTTGTTATCAGCGGTGCACAGGAGTTGCATGAGGTGCCATGGCTCATTCCACATATTGGGTTTCACATGTGAAATTCATTTTTCACTCAAATGGCCCTACTTTTAAAAAGGCTGTGCTCTGATCTGGTGCACTTCATGGGGCAGATAAAGAGGTTGTTTTTATTGCACTGTCAAAACTGGTATTGATGGTACTACTGTATGCATGTCTGTCTGTGGAAGACCATTAATCATAAATGCTCATACATGTAACATAGCGTCAGGATGGCAGGGCTTATAATGACGGCAGTTGCTGAAAGAGTAACAATGTCTTTGTGAGATTGTGTGTATGTTAAGGATTAAAATACATAGATACTGGTCCCTGTATCTCACAAACACAGTGGGATACAGTATGTGTGAAACACAGCACAGCAGTAGCTGCTTGAGGCATCCGAACATAACATGCAACTGACAGAGTCACAGAGAGTGCAAAACAAATGACATGCCATCACTAACAGAGGACCAGCGATAGCCAATGAGATGCTTGAAAGAATCTCCACCCTCATTCCTGGACTGGACACCCTGTGCTCCAACCACAGTCTTTGCTGTCAGTTGTGGGTCATGATGCTGGAAAGGATCAATCCAACACACCTCTATCGGACCGTGATAAATAATGTTCATTTGTGTGGTGTGGTCCTCAGCATATGTCTGAATATGAACATTACAAGAGGCAATTAGAGATGCTGCAAATGGGACATGCACATTTGAAAACCTTATGAAAGAGAAAATAAAAAATACAAACTCACAACTTAGTTTGCTTCCTGCTACACCTGACCTGTGTCTACATGTTTACAATGGCTTGGAACCTAAGCGATAAAACTCTGTTTCATATAAACAGCAGATAACAAATGATATTCTTGCAAGGAGGCACTTCTACTGAGTATTTAACCTGATATATTGCACACAGACGCTGCTGAGACCAAAGGCCTCTCTGTTCCCCAGTCATGAATATTCAATGAGATGTCCAATTTGTGTTGGGGAGATTATTGGAAAGTTACAGAGGCATGCAGGATTCTCCCTAATGTCTGGTTGAAACCATGTTATGCACTAGACTGAATGACTTGCTGAGATACCAAGTCTTAAATTAAAGTGGAATCTCCTCCCTGCTCCCTTAGAAAAAAAAATTGAGTCAGCCTGTTGGCATTTTAAGCCTTTGGCAAAATCCAATATGTCTGCTGAGTAAGACTTTCTGAATTCTGCTCGGCATGACAGAGCTTTACGCAACTGCTGAAATCTGAACTTTAAAAAAAAAAAAAACAACCCTGGGGACAAGAAAGTGAAGGGGAAATTGAAGAGAGCCTTTTCAAATGTGTATTATGTTTCTCTAATGTAAGAAATCAACCTTTGTGAGGGAGAGGATTTTGCAGCACTGACATCAGAAAGGAGTATGACTGATAAGATCATGTTGTGTAATCACACAATATGAAACACATGCTTATCTCTAACTTCAACTGGATTTCCTGCTGTGCTTGTTGTTAGCTTCATCTACTTTATAAATTATGTGCAGTACAAAGTGTAGCAAAGCCAAGAGCCAGAATATTATACATAACACCTTGTTAATATATCTATAGTGTTTTATTGTAAAAACCCTTTTACTGTGCAATTTGGCAAAATATTTATCAGATTGTTGAGACACACCTTTCATGGTCCACAATGAAAATCTAGTCAGACCATACCATGTGTGTATTTTCACACTTTGCTGTGGTTTAATTTCAGTTACCTTGTTCCAGAGGCTAGCAAAATGTACAAAATGCACAAAATGTTCAACATGTTCTCTTGTATCTCTTGATCTCTCAGTATCGTCTGTATGAGACGACTTTGTAACACATGGTTAATGTTGTAAAACTGTCGCAGTTTGGTTCGGTTTAGCCGACAAAACTACTTGGTAATGTTTAGGAAAAGATCATGATTTGGGTTTGAAAAAATGTACGTTATGTGACTAGTGTTACGTACGCAACGTAAAACTTTAAAACAGCAACAAGAACTTTCAGTTTGTATCAATTCTGGCGGCCCCAGTGGACAAAAGGTGGCTGGCTTTAAGAATATCTAGAAAGAAATAACCCCAGTCTCATGAGTGAAAGTCCTGTGTTGTTCCTCCTCAGTGGACTTTGTCACTCATTACAGATGATAAAGGGTAAGTTGTGCAGTATGACACGCTGAGGGAAGAAAAAATGTTTTGGATGGTTTTTGAAGCTTTGAGAATGAAAAAAGCCTGGATTGTTACAGTAAGAGTAAATGAAGCCCCCCTATGTTCACCGTAAGTCATATTTGACAGCAGCAGTTGACACATTTCATGCTTGAGTATTAAGGATCTTCAGACTGAGGGGAGGATATTGGCTATTGAATGTTTAGATTGATTATTTAAAGAGTACTGTGATCTGATTGGTCAAAATCACTGGACTAAGAAAACTGAGACCTTTAGTCAAACAAAATTAGGATAAGAAAAGAGGTCCAGAGTACAGAAGATAAGTCACCTATCAAACGCTAAATCACACACAAACTTTTAGTCTTACATGCTGCTTCCTGTGCAAGTCACATAAACAAACTGTCAAATCTATTTCAGAACGCGTAGCTTCGAGAGGGTTGAAGGCTGAAAATATCATGACAAACGTGGTTTTTCTCATCTGGAAACTTCACACGTTGAAATCGTGACATTCACACACGAAAGCATCCCCAATGTCCCCCACAGATACACACACACACACACACACACACACACTGCAGCACACACTGAGATGTGAGTGCTAATAACCTGTGTGCTTGTGACTCACCAGCACCCAGACATGCTGGTCTCAATATGAGAGACCATTAAAAAGGCAACAGCAGCCGTTTCCTGCACCCTGGAAGACTTATGATTTATTGCATATTATGTGTGTCTTCTGTAGGTGTGTGTATGCATCGAACTGGTTATTTAGTGTTTGTACATTTGCGTCCAAGTCTGTACATGCCAGTCACTTAGAGCTCTCTTCTCCTGCCGCCTCACATCCCTGCAGACATCACTTCACATAGAGCTCTGCTGAACGGTCACACACATCTATCTTGCTCGCAGCCCTTCTGTGACTCACTGCACTCGGGCCAAAGAAAAGGGTCTTGTGCATTCATTATCAGTTGTACAGTACGCCTACACTCTGACTGTGGAGCAGGAGTGAGAGCAAGACAACGAGGGGCGATAGAAGAAGAAGAAGAAGAAGAAGAAGAAGACAGGAGCGGAAGCAGAACAGAGCAGAAAGAAAACTGAAAGTGAAGACTACCAGAAGATGAGCTCACTTTGAATGTATTGGAAGACCAAGCAATGCATTAAAGTGAACAGTGTTGAGAGGTCTCTGAAAGCTGCACCACCAGCAGTTCAGCTGAGGTAAACCCTGTTCCTGAGAGCTGGGGAAAAAGAAAGAAACAAAGAACAGGCTCGGAGGCAACTCGCAGAGAAGATGCGTGCAGAGGCATCACAGCGAGGCTCTGTGGCGAATGGGAAAAGCTAATTTGCTGAACTGAAGCAATGCCCGCCAGATATAACCATTACACTGAACAATGCAACTGTGCATGTCGCAGGAAGGAACAAGGGCCAACCTGGCACTATGCTGCCTTTATGTTAAAGACTGCAGAGTGACGGCGTCATCCGCCGACATATATAGAGACGTAAATCAGAAGGAGAGCGGGGCGATGTGTGGGAGGCAGACACATTGTAATTCTGGTGTGTGTAATGATTAGGTGGTTTGTTAGGTTGTCATTAGAAAATCAGCAGACTATTGAGAATGAATATGTAATCAATATCTTATTTCACAGTATGTTCATGAGTCAGGGCACGCATAATTACATACGGACTTCATACAATACTGGAACCTGCTCCATATGTTTCCTGCTTGTAATTTGGACATTTTGTGTTCTAATGACATGATCAGTGAACCTGATCAAGGATGCTATCCACCAGTGTGCAAGTGTACGGGAGGTAACATTAGTAGATGACCTCACTGTGTGGCTTAGGCTTTAGAGGAACACAGTCAGCGCTACTTAGCTGTGGACATGTTTGTTCATTAAATGTATCACCCATAAGTTCAAGTTATCATTGTACCATGCTAGGGCTCAAGTCAAACTGTAAATCCACATGGAGCTATGATTGTGTTAAATAACTAACGTAAGATCTGTCATAGACCTTCATGATAAGGTAGAGAAAACAAAAATGAGAAGTCTGTTAACGTTAACTGAACCTTTTATTTGTTATCTTCGGAGCGAGTCAAGTATTTTCCAGATCCAAAATGAACTCAGCTATTGTTGTTAAACCTTAACCTAAGCAAGGTTATCTCCAGTGACATAGTATAAATTAACCCTGTGTTGGTGAAACCTTCCAACAAAGATAACTCATTCAACAACTTTTGTTTAACATCCAGAATTAGGCCATGAGGAACCAAAACTTTAAAAGTTAAAGTTAAAAACTTTTAAAATCACTTTTAAAATTACTGTAATATTGAGTTATTTTTATTTTTCTTTACTTACTGTACTTATTGTAATATTGTGTTTTTGTTACTTATTGTATTCTATTATTGTACTTAATGCGTCGGTATCAGGGTGGATAGCACAGCAAAGAAAGAATTTCATTGCACAGAGGAAAACTTACTTTCTTTTGTTTCATATGACAATAAACATCTTGAACTTGAAAACCTTATTTAATTTTTACTTTTTGGTATATTGATCAGAAGCAATACCGCCACCAAGTGCAATTTATGGAGACACTACAACATATTTATCAAACACATTTCTGTCCACACAGATTATCTACCATTGAAGTGTTTACAAAAGACTCGTTTTACTCCTACCATTTCTACATGCACATTTGTATGTGCCAAAAAAGGGTTATTGAAGTGCTTTTCAATATTCCATGAAATCTCTGCATTACTGGTTGCCAGGTTCTTACAGGCACGGCCTATTTAACGCGGAGGAGGAAAAAAGGAGGAAAAGTAGCGCAACTGTCACTTTCTCTTTGTGTACTTTAATGGAGCTCCAGATTGAGGTGAAACATTTTTTAACTCTATTTCTCAACTATCTCTTACAAAAATGTAATCTAGATGTGCAGTAGAAAGAGTTGACTGAGCTGCCTCCACTTGAGACATTCTCTTGGCTGTCCTTAAAACAACATACACACACGCTACTGTTGGCTCTATTTATTTATGGCCCCTGTTCCTCACATCAAAAGAAAAGAAAATGTCCCCTTACTTATTTTTAATTAGATTCTTCCCCATTTAGCAGTGTAATATCACTGACAAAGTGCAGGCGAAGTGCAGCTGTTATGAACAGAAGGATCTTTCTACAGTACAGTGAACGGTGCACATCCAAGTGTAATCATATTTCAAAGGTGCACTGCGTTAGGACAGGACAGATGAGTGTTTGGCCTCATTGAGTTAAGGTGCACTGCAAAGCTTTTCAAACCTAATAAAAGACAAATCAGACATACAGAGATGCACCATTGCCTTGAGTAAGAAGTAATATGCAACTACTTTGTGCTGGATTTAACCTGATGAAGAGAAGGTGATTTTATTCCATTGCCAGACTTGTATCCAAAACCCACGGACAACATACAACACACGACAGACCCCACTATTATCACTGCTGACATGGAGGATACATTCATTGTCCGGAGGTTTGGTACGGCTTGAGGAATCTTTTAAAGCATTTCTTCATACCCATGAACTACTGCACCGAAACATAAACATATCCCATGACCGTCTTTGATATTACCATTTCGATATTATTTACTAAATGTGTGTTTTGGCACAAGTGAATGTGGTGCAACAGATTCCACCTCTGTACTTCCTTCTTGGTACTAGACTTCTTTTCACCTGATGGTAAGTGTTCTTCTGTGGTCTTGTAACCACTTCATTGAACAGGAGAGAAACTGAGATATAAATACCTGGACCTCTATGACTCACAACCCCGGCATAAGAAACATAATATTGTGAAAAGGCTGTGGAGTCTGGCTTTTGAGTTGGTGAATGTGTCACTGAAGACTCCTGGATCCACGGCAGCACCCCAAACTCACTTGATATTGCTACATATTGGTTGTTGTGCCACAGTAGGGCCTATGGCTGACAAATGGAACGCGTCACAGGACGCCACTGTGCTGCAATGTGCTCTTAGCCTCATCATCTAACAGAATCCACACTATGGATAATAGTCAGCAGCAACTGAGGTCAACAGTGGGGAAGAATAATTCAGTTAAACCAACTCTAAGCAAGCCTCTTTTGTGTGAATTACTCTTGTGATGTTGCCCATCCAGACAGCTGTAGGGCTCCACATTACTCCTCAGATGGTTAAAACTTTAACAAAAAGACCAGAACATATTCACTTGTCCACTACTCCTTTTTTATAAATAATAGTGAGCAGTTAATTAAAATTTTAGACACTTATTAATCATCACCATATTGCCTCATTGCTGACAGGTGTAGATACGTACTGCAGTGATAATTTGTAAAATGGGGCACATTGCATTGTGGGCTTGTTGCCACTGAGGCTGATGCATTGACAGCGATCCAATCCAAGGTCACCATGTTGAACCGCCCTGTTTGTACAGTAGCCCAGAAGAGACAAACCAAACACTGGCTCTAGACAGGAGCGTTTGCATTTTCGTACATTGGAAAGGGAGGGTGAAACGAATGAGTTGCAATCTGCAACTATACCACTAGATAGCATCTTGAACATTCATTCACTGGTAAATCTGACCACCTCTAGTGAACAGGGAGTGATTTCACACACAGAAGGTCTCAGCTGCTGTTGAATTATTTGCTAATATTAACATAAAAAACAGGCAAGTACAGTAAAGAGTCCTGATGAAGGCTACTTTATGAATGAACAGAGCCATTTTTAAACTAGCCAACACAAACTGCACACTCACATAAATCCCATTCACCATCAGTCGTTATTGCAAACAGTGATTTAAGCACCAACCCTCAAATGTTTCCAAGAATGAGTTCAGAGCCAGAGTTCAACCTCTACAAGCTGCTTGACTGTAAATGTGGATTTACAGCAGTAGTGTTGATAGTGTTTACAGAAGCCCAGCCACCCTGGTTCAGGGTTACCAAGGTTCATCCATGTGGGCTGAATGTTACAAACAAAGTCAAAATGGTAATTGAAGATAAACAACCCCAAAGTGGGTTGAGAAGCTAAAAGTAAAACTCACGGGTTGCAGGATGAACATTTCCAGTCTCCACTTTAGTTTTTTAATAAGATAAGATACGATAAGATATTCCTTTATTTATCCCCCTTAGGATAAATTCAGGTTGACACAGCAGCAATAGGGCAAAGTAGTGCAAAAACAGAGAACAAAGAATATCACAATAAAAATATTACTAATATTGTTAATATTAGAAGATATAAAACTATAAATTAAAGTATATACATACTATCTATTTGAGATATTCAAGCTCATTTACATTTATACTCCCGCACCACTCTTACTCATTCCCACTCCTTTATCTTCTCTGTCCTGGGGACATACACATTTTGTTTTGTAATACACACTCTCCTCAGTTTCCGCCACTGTCATATATATCTATTTGTCCTTCTCAGCTTCATCTCGGTTTTCCCTCCCTCTGTTTCTTTGCTCCTTCTTTCCATTTGCTGAACTGTGCTCCAATTAGTTTGGCCCCACAAGGCAGTAGTGTACCAGTGAGGACACTTTATAAGGACATCTCCACATGCATAACCCCCCCCCACACACACACACACACACACACACACACACACACACACACACACGCACACACACGCACACACACACACACACACACACACACATTCATACACACAGCGCTTCATTACCTTTTACCCTGACCACCTTATTGTTGGACACTAGGGATGTAACAATACAGTCAGATCTCAGTACAATGAAACACTGCGTTCATGATACAAATTTCTCACTTAAAAAAATATATATAAAGCAGGTTGACAACTAATGACCAATGACTTCTTTAATGCTGATGGAGGGTTTACACTGTGCAGAACAATGCACAAACCTTTTCTATTGCTATATGACACTGCTTACGCCACACAATACTAAACTATACTACTATGGTACAATATACATACAATTCTTAACTATATTACTGTTACTGTTATCACGCAACACTATTTCTGAGAAGGAGCCTGTCACCGTATGCTCTATTTTCAGATTGACATAAATAGGACATAAGCCCGGTGCAGTGGGTTACAGATTACATAACTCTGTTCCCATTTGCCTAGAAAACACAGTGATACCATACAAATATGACTCATATGTCAAATCTTCTGTGTCGCTGACAGGAGAGGGGTGATTGTTTTAGGTTTCCTCAGCATACTACGAGATTGGCCTACATTGTCACAACAGCATTGTTCTGTTAATCAAACTGAATCATGCAGGAGGGGATTATGGTAGTTTTCTGTTTTTTTCAAATAAAAGAGGAGGGACAAGTTCTCAACAGCACCAATGTTGGTTTGAGTAAAGATATTTAAATGCAATGAGATAACTTTCTAATGTGTAACATTCAGGAGGATCTATTGGTAAAATTGGAATATAATATTCATAGGTATGTTTTCATTGAAACCGAATATAGGAAGCGCTGTTTTTGTTACCTTAGAATGAGACATTTTTATCTACAGATACCACAGAGTTCGCCGTATTTGGAAAAACCAAACACTAGCTGTAGATAGGGGCTTTCGTATTTTTTGTGAGTTTTGCGGCCACTGTAGTTTCTCCCACACACCATTATTATCCCTAGATCATCAAATACAGACGCGAGCAGTGTTCAGTTAGTTGCAAACTGAAACTTCCCCAGTAGATGCCACTAAATCCTACACACTGGATTTTTGAAGAAAAGTACATTCTACAAATCATACCAATTCATACTGCAATAACTGACAGTAGTAGGAGTAGTTCAACATTTGAGGAAAGAAGCTTATTCTCTTTCTTTGTGAGATGTGAAGAGTGATTCCACTCTCGTATAAGCATCAAGTATGGAGCTGAATTTGGAAGATGGTTAGCCTAACTGTAATTGTACTGTACATTTCTGTTCTGTTTAAATTTGAACGTTGGACAGAGATGGGCCCCCTGCTTCCACTCTTTTTGCTAAAATAAGCTAAGCTAACTGACAAAATATCTAAAATCCCATCTGCATCTTTCAGTGAATTATATATTTTCTTCTGTGATGCTTCCTTTGCAACTGTGTGGTCAGCAGTTTGGCTATAAAAGGTGAATGAGCTGAGATTAACAGAGCATTGCTTCCTGGATCAAAACTGCAGTAGAAAACCCATCCAACCTGAGGTCTTACAGCTCATCAGACTGAGAAAGGGCCTATTTAGTGCCCAAGATGTCGTGTGACAGACAGCAGCATCTATCCTAATACAGAATTTCAATAGCTCTTCAATAGTGCTTCCCTCTCAGGTCCAATCAGGCAGGCTGAGAGGCCGCAGAGGCTGCACTTAAGCAAATCCACATGTTTGCTGAGTGGTACACACAATGCATTTATTTTGCTCTCAGTCACATGTCCGCTGACACCTTCAATTCCGCTCCCTCTTCTTCTTGAATAATACCAATTACTAGGCAGTGGAAGGAGAGGAGAGAGAGGAGAACACTTGCGGTGAGGAGAATGAAAAGACAAATGGCAGCATGAGGACTGGATTATTTGCATGGTTATTTGCATGTCGGTCATGCCTCCATGTGCATCTTTGGTATTGGCCTTGATCTGCCTACAGGCTTAGCGCTACTTGCCAGAATCAGTTGCCTCCCAGTGTATAGCAGCTGTCATTCTAACTGAGACTCCAAAGCACATTTCAGCTAGCGTTTCTCATTTCCATATGTCTTGTGTGTGGTGCAGGTATCAATATGTATGGCCACGCAGTCTCGAATCACATAAACATGGAGCTGGAGACGTTTATGTAGGCGTCTGATAACAAGAGGGGCTCTGCCACCTCTGTCCATACATGCATTAATGTGTGGTTGTTGCAGATGACATCATGTTGCAGACAGTGACATCATCACTGTAGAGTGGGTAGAGGCGTCGCTGCTTTTTCCAAGTAGTCAGAATATCATCTTTGTGAAATAAGTGTTTCTAGAAGCTTGGTGAGGTAGTGACTACTTGCAGAGTAAGATCATTGATGTATTAAGGAGGAATGAATTCTACGTTTATATATGGCACCCCACCCATTCCTAAGAGTGGGGAATGAAGCTAGCTTGTTTGCTAACTGCAAATTTGTGTGTCAGAGTGGAACTGTTTTTGTGCAGATTTACTTTGCCTCTGTGACAGTTCCACTGAAATGAACTGATTTCACTGCTGAGCTTTTGTGTTTTGAATGCTGGTGTGATCACACCTCGAAAGAGAAAGGTCTGTTGACAGGACATCCTGAATGACACACAATCCCAGTGTATTACTCTTTGTACTCTGTTTTTAAATCATGAAGATTTAATATTGTTAAACTTCGTTTCAAATTTAGGAAAGCTAGTTGTATAGTATAGTTGCTAGTATATGACATCTTGGCAGCACTTTAGTGTATTTATGTAAAAATACACCAGTGTGCATGTGCAGCACAACATGGAAGCCAACCAGGAAGAGGACAACTTTTTTTGGCGTATGGACTGGGTGAGCAACTTTTATTGGAATGAATGGACGCCATCTCAGAACATGATATTCAGTTCTCTTAATAAATCCATGGTTATGAGCCAAAAGTAATTAAATTTATAAATGGCGGTGGCAATATCTGGATCAAAAACTACTGAGCTCTTCCCTGGCCCAGAACCTCTCAGCAGATTTCATCTAAATGTGTTTACCAGATTTTGAGATATCCTGCTAACCACCAAACAGACTGAACCAAAACATGACCACCTTTATGAAGAGGTCAAATGTCCTGACTGACTCCGACTAGCTGAATGGTTTGAGTTTCTCTGTGGGAATCACCTTTCAAGATTAACTGGGGACAATAATGCTCAACATGGTCTAATCCCCTGTGAAACATCTGAAATACACCAGTGCATACTCAGCAAAAAAAATCAAAAGAATGTTTTTAAACAACAGTGGCGCAGAGTTTTTACTTTTGAGATTAAATGCAGGACTTAATGACTAAATAATGATCTAATGATCTTAAAATACCAAAATAATATTTTTTACAGTGTAAATATTTGTATTAGTGAAATGTGAGCAGCTTATACTTTACAGCACATGTTCTTGTTTCACAGGTGCACAGGAATGATGCAAATGTAATACTGAATCACCATTTAATCTGCCTAAGCAGTTCATCTTTTTTTCCCCAGAGTTAAGTGATAGACATAGAACACACTGTTCTTTATCAAATGTCTTTAAAAAAAAATAATACTTTCTGCCAAATGCACTTCCTGTTTCAGAGCCTTGTGTGTGCTGCAAGCCTGAAGCTTTCAGCCGAGCTCCAGCTATTCTGGCTGTCAGTGGCAGAGGCACACAAAGACAGGGAGGGGGTTATCACTCAGCACCTCGTTAGACACTAATGGAAACATATTTCTGAAAAAGAAAAAAAAAAGCTCTATTGTTGTGCTTCTATACAGAGGTTATTTGGCATTCCTTGGCATGTTGTAAGCCACAGGAGAAAGCAGGGGCTTCTTAAGGTGTGTTGTCAGTATATGCACTTCAGTGTGTGACATACTTTAAATCAGGGCTGCCCAGGATCCCCAATTATGAGTTATTCATCATAATCAGAACATAGCAGAAACTCACCCGTTATACAGGAAGTCAGTCAATTAAGGGATCCTGATACCAGATTGTATTTTAACTAAACAATACAGTCTAATAAGTGTTTGCTTTTGGCCCCCCATTAAACTTCAGTGTTGGCCCTGCAGGGAAAAAATTTGGACACCCCTGTTTTAAATCCATCTCTCTCATATTCTGGCAAGAAAAACAAATGTGACACAAAAACACTTGGGAAATATAATCAAATTTTATTGGCCAAAGATTGGATAAAAATTTTGTACAGCACTGACTAAAGTTTCTCCCAATGGCAGGTTTTGTTCGTTTACATGTAATGAAAACCATTTCCCTCCAAATTACAATTTGATTGACTGTTTTTGCTATAAATTCAACAATATTGTGAGAGCAAGAAGACTTTTTTTCAGTCCATTTGAAGCTGGAAATTGTTATATAAAGTTATATTTGTACAAAAGAAATTGCTTCCACCACAGCCTCTGGTTTAATTCCTTCCCTTTAAATTTTGCTGTAACCTCGTATTGATACAGGGAAAGTCAGCCACACAGCTGTGGGTCATTTAAAGTAAATACATTCTTTAAATTAAGTTCGTCATCTCACTTATTGACAGCATTGGCGGCTAGCATATGATGGTAGTTAATTGCCCAACAGTCTCACACAAGGCAGTTATATGACACTTACTGTAGCGTCCTCATCAATGTTTCAGCAGTGGACAGATCAGCACGTTTCACCATGGCAAAAAGAAAGAAGCAGCAAGCTATGGCTGACACTGCCGTTAGTGCCCTCAGAAGGACACACACACGGTGATACACATACTGTAACGATGATGATATGCCAAGCTTTTGAGGCTTCAGACCCGAGGCTTCCATTAACGTGCATGTTAATAATTAAGAGACGACTGCTTTGGGAAAATAGCTGAGGGGCAGGATGGAGAGAGCGAAACTTGAAGCAGTGACAGGTTTGAGGAAAAAGGGTCAGGAAGTGAGAAAGGGCCTGAGAGAGACAAGATACTGTGTGAGAGGATAACTTACATCCAATAATCAAATGAGTAACACTGCAATGGCCGAAGGCTGGCTAAAGTTGTAGTTCTATGTACAGAGTGCGCATTTGCTAATTTTAGCAAGGGTGTGATTTCCAGTGGGGATCTGGGGAAGATGTCTCTGTTACCGTTTCAGGTTGATTTTTTCACTTACAGTAAGTCTCTGTGGACAGCATCCAGAGTCGCCATTAGTAATTACCATTTTTATAGCAACTTGGGACCAGTGGAAACTATTTGCAAACACAACACTGACATTACCTTTTCAGTTAAAATACCACGCAGCAACGTTTTTGATTCTGAGCTCTTTTTGCTCAGTTTTTGACCTCTGCCAGTTCCTGAGCATAATATATTGCTATTGTATCATGACTTGTGAGTGAACCAAAACAGTAAAAGTTGTGGGTAAACAATGAGCTGAAACTCAGAGTCAACCCGAGTCCCCCCTATGTCTGACTCAACCCTCAGGCGTGGCGGCCCACTTCAGCGGCCTGTGCAGCTGCTGTGTTTTGGTCTCCTGGCAGGTCACATGGTGCAGATGACGAGATGTGTGGCGGTGGTGGCAGTGGTGGAGGGGGGAGTTAGAGGGCGGGGGTCTATTTTTGAGCACTGCCATTCTGTAGCATGAACCCCCACCTCCTCACCATCCCTCCTCTTTGCCTCCTCCATCCCTCCCTCTTTTCTCCCCTGGCATCCCATTTCCCTGTGTAATTAGGCTTCTAATTAAGGCTGTGGATGTTGAGAGGATGAATGCCCACTGTCGGCCCTGCCTCTCTCTGTCTCTCTCTGTCTCTCTCTCTCTCTCACTGCATGGAGCCTTAGTGCTGCACTGTAAGTCTGCAACACAAAGACCCAGAGCTGGCTTCTCTGACAAATTCTCTTTTTTGTATTTTTGATATTGAGCTGTGGATTGGTACATTGGTACACATGAGCAGGCTGCTCATGAAATGAGCATAATGTCGTAAAATGCAAATATGTTCTGCGTGCATCAAAAAGAGAGAAATACAGCATATTTCCTCACCACCAAAGGATTACATGGAGGAAGCACAACTAGAAACAGGCAGCAGTGCTATTTAAATACTACAAAAAAGTGTATGGGGGTCGTGGTGGTGGATGGATGCTTTGATGTTGCCTTTTAGTCCAGCAGCCTCCAGTTCCAAGTCGATTCTCAAATCATTTCAAGAAGCTCCCTAGTGAATCATTTTCAGAGAAAATATAATTGTTTAAACATAATAAAATCATGTACCTTTTCCCTAATCCTAGTTTATAAACTGTGCTTATAGTTGTCCTTTCAAATGACAGGTGAAAATGGCCTGTCCATTTCTACAGTGTCACCTGTCAGGTAGTGCTTACAAGGTGGACAAACGTCACATATCTTCACATCATTAATGTCTACAACATATACAACTAGACATGGATATGCTTATGTCAGAAATTGCATGTGATTGTACACAATACTTATTTAGTCATGCACTTATTATTTATAACCAATAAAATACATTTCACTTTCTTAACACATCAAGTTTCATAAAACAGATTCATCAGTGATGAAGATATAATAAGCAATAAAACATAGAATGGGCCTCATCTTCACTCTCACTGAAATCATAAATAAAGCCTTTTCCCTTCAAGGAAACCATTAAACCTGCCTGCTGGTAATGTACCTAAACATAACACAGATTTCTTTGACTTTTGGTTACATTTTTCCTCACATAACATGAGTGATGTGATAATCTAGCTTTGTACCCTCAACAGACCATCTATATGTAAGGAACAATTTGCACTGAGCATCACAAATTAAAAAAAAGATTTCACTTCAGTAATCCAGGGATGTTCACACAAAATGTCACATTTAGTGGGCGTTCAGACCGAAAAAAGGTTGGGGCCTATCAGTCACCACAACACAGAAGAGTGGTCATCTTAAACCTTTTTGCCGAATGACTCTGCTTTGGCACCCCCACTGCCTCTAAAGACTCAACTTATTCAAATGAAGTGGGGTTATTTTTAATACAGTGCTGTTGCCTGAAAACTGTTTTGTATTTTTTGGCATTTTATGTCCTTTATTAAAGATTGGACAGTTGAGAGCTGACAGGAAATAAGGAAACGGACAGCGGTTGAGAATGGCAGTCAACAAAGGTCCCAGCTGGGGCCAGGAACTGATTATATGGTCAGCGCCTTTAAACCCTAGGCCACAAGGGCGCCCGATCAGGTAACCTTTTGACATGACAGACAGATGAAAATGGCCTGTCCAATTGTGGATACTGCAATGTGTCCCAGGTGGACAAATGTCACATACCTTCACATCATTCATGTGGCGCAGCACACACATGTGAATATATTGCCAATATATCACCCAGCTCTATTGTATACACTATGTATGTGGAGAAAACTGACAGTATTTCATCATAGTTGAAGAAGCCAGAAGAAGGTCCTTCCCCGGCTTTAGTTAAAAATAAGGAGGAGGTGTCAACAGCTGTGAGGAGTAGAAAGACCAGCCTTAAACCAGACGACCCAGCAGGCTCCTAACCCTGTGTCCTGCTGACATGTCCTTGAGGAAGACACTGTGTCCCTGCTATCTCCAGGAGCACTGTTCAGTAGCTGACCCTGCTCTCTGACCTGAGGATACTAAATACAGAACTTCCTCATCAACATCAAAAAAGTGTCCTTGAGGAAGAAAATAGTCTCACACTTTCCAGCTTACACATTGAAATGTCCCACTTGTTTGCTGAACATTTCTATTTTCAATCAACACAGAGATGAAGAGGCTCCTGTTTGTTTTTATGCTCCACTCTCACAGTGCAGATCTGTCAGGCTGTAAACAGCAGTAAAAAGCTGTAAATAGCTCTAATAAACAGCCGAAAACATGAATTTGCCAACATCCACCTTGTTTATTGCTGCTTGATTTCTGCCATCCAACGCCTCTAAATCCTCAAGGACCGAGGGGAATAATCAGGGCTGAGGTTGAGTATGGTAGATATGTGGACTCCTAGGTGGAAGTTGTCCATCCATTATATGGATATTTATACTCCCAGTCAACAACCACCCACCCCCTAACCCACCAACTGGTTCAATTAGCTCAAAGGCACAGTAGAAAGCCACTGTCAGTCATATGGAAGGTGACCAGTGACAACACACACGGGGAATGTGCATGCAGAGTGGATGTATGTGTATACACTGAAGGTGGTTGGGTGGAGTGTGAACAGATGGATGGATAGTTGGATGTGCATATGGATTGGATGATGTGTGGGCTTGAAGTGTGTAAGTGAGTGTTTGTGTGCCTGGTGGGCGTAGGCATGAGTGGTCATTGGGTAAGTATTTGTTTATGTGTTCATGTAGTTTGATGATCCATTTGTGTGTGTGTGTGTGTGTGTGTGTGTGTGTGTGTGTGTGTGTGTGTGCGCATTAATGTGGTAAAGGGTGCGAAACAGCTGATGGGTTCACGTTTAATGCGTGACAGTGAATGTGTGGGAGAAGCGATAAAGGCTGAGTGGCCTGCCAACACAGACAGCTGCCTTTCACATTCAAATCACATAAATCACTCTGTTAACATGATACATTCGATACTGAGGAAAATAAAGTCTGTCTCATTTTGTTCTCTTCTCGTTTTTCTACGTCCAGTGTTTGTCATATCAAATGTTATCACAAAGAATTCACAGGCACGAAATATGTCTTTTATAGTCTGCAGTCACTGCCATGTTCATTGTCGCAAAAAATCAGTTATGTGTGTCTTTACATTACAGAAGATGAAGGTTATTTCTGTAGTGACGGGGTAGGTATCCGACAGCCCTAACAAAGGAGCTAGTCCAACCGACAGTAACGCTGCATTAAAGAACACATCCTTGTTATTCATTTCAAAGAGACCTTCAGTAAATGCTAGCCCATCTTGCAAAGAAATTGCACCAGGCTCAACTTTGCTGTATGTGGCAACACACTCTGATGGACAATCAGATACATGCAAGCACACATTCCTGATGGATTAGTTTGTATTGTTAGCGGTATAATTATAATTCTACTTACCTTGCAATCATCAAACAAATGTTAGAAAGACTGTACTAGTAAAATCATAGTACTATAAACCTCTGTGCAGCCTTCAAACTTGTGCTCAAACTGACCCTCCTGCCTAACACTTCCCCTTTTCAGTCTTTAGTCAGGTCCATCAGTATGAGCTGATGCAATATGGATCTCGAGTAATAGATCCATCAGTCTGAAGATTTATCAGATGCTAAATCACTCCGCATTGGCATGATAATGTTAGGAAGGATTTAACAACTCCAGAAAGGAAGTCATTTTAACAGTAGAAATACATTGCTTACATTACAAATTAATCCAGCAGGAATATGCATGCATTTAATTGGCCAAAGCATCGCCTTGCCGGATGACGCAATGTCTGTCTGGACACAACCTAAGGCTGCAGCTCCACTTGTCTTTTGGCAGTACTGTTAGTTTTTATGAAGAATTTTTTTTATTCGTAAAAACCTGCCACACATCACTGGCACACAGGCATTTCACAGGCATCTCGGGGTAGGTAGGGAGAGTTATAACAGTGTGCAGGCTTTATTCTTGTCATCCAATCAATCAAACACAGCCATGAAACAGCACACAGTCCATAATGACAATGTGGAGACTATAAAATGAGTTTGGTGTGTTGCTATGTGTCTCAAGGCAGTGGAGTGGAGCTGCAGCCTCCCTCTATGATTTACCATGGCCCTACATAATGATCATGTGGAGCAGATGTGAGCCGGGCCCAGCTGAGCCTTTGGATGTGCTGTGCACTGAGAGAGGAAGGCACACACTGCAGGTGGGTGAGGTACTTCTGCTCCCAGCCCTCCCAAACGCCAACATTTCCATTCATCATCCCCACCACAGAGTTTGTTCATTCACGGGCCCAGCTAGGTACGATGTGCAACCACAAAGGGAAGTTGTAGCTCATTCAAAATTGATTCAAAATAACCATGACATTTACATTGAATAAATATTGGTTAAAAAAGTGCTGAAGAGCCACTTCCTCCCTTCATATTCTTTATAATTGTTCCTTTGCAAGTATTTTTGGTCAGTGCTGCTCTCAAATTGAGAACATGCCTTCTCAGAGAAAAAAAATCTTTGTCGTGGAACAATAACATGGCTGCTGTCTGTGGAGCCTGCGGGATCACATATGAGGGCTGTTTTTAACTAGTCCTCTGTGTCCCAGTTTAATTAGAGAGAAGGCCAGTAAGCACGCAACTTCACACTGTGTTTACAGCACCATAAAAGACAAAGCTCTTTCTCTCTGTCACTGATGGGTTCTGTCGTAATGAGTCCTGCATCACATTTGTCCTCAAATGGAGGAATTGCTAGAACACACACTTAACACACAATTTTCCCTCCCATTTTTTAACCAAACCTCTTGAGTTCTGAAGAAACAGCAGACACCATAACAATGTAAAAGTTTACAACAGCAAATTAGCTGATTGTAGAAAAAGCTAGTCTGGAGGTCTTGAATTGTGTAGCCTAAGTGTGTAAAACGGTGCATTTAACAGCTCTCAGCGGTAGTTTTACAACTTGACTCGCCCATGACAGACAAGTCTTCTAGACACTTGCCCACAAAGACGTGGTGCTTCAATCCTTGTAAACGCCTGTAAGAGCAGTGGGTGGGCCCAATTAAAAAGGCTACAGTGAGAGTGTGTGATAGAGCATGGACCATCATTAGGTTACAGTGGAGGAGGGCCTGATATGATGCAATTTTATTCATTAGTGGTCTGATGGATGTTCAGCTGCCTGTGATTAGAAGGGGTAAACAGCAGCTGTTCACTGGAGTGAAAGTTGTTCCGCCGGGGAAGGTCATAACTCTGTCGACACTGGGGAAAAATAGAGCTCAGGACAGGATACAGCTGATTCATGGGTAGAATGACGAATCTGACTGCCTGACCTGACTCAATTCATTAGTGCAGTGATTCCAAACCGGGGGTACTTGTATCATAGGGTTCACTTCTGTAGTTGCCAGGGGTAACATGGAAAGAGTTTTTAAAAAAATGCAAAAAAAATGAAGAAATAGAAATTACGATTTGATTAGCTAAAAGTTATAGATAAATGGTTGAAACGTCCATTCCAAGCGGTAATAGTACGAATGCAAACTTGACCAAATCAACTGACAGTTGAATTGTATGAAAACATTATTGTAGCCTGATAGTATCCACTTCAGTAAATATTAATTTATTAAAACCAGTATCTACTTTTATAATTATAACATTAATTACAAATTTAGAAAGTGCTAAATAACACTGAGTTTAGCAACAATTCAGTATGCCAGGTGGTGTTGATTCAGGTGGTTCATCAGACAAAAAAGGATGGGAACCAGTGGTTTGATCATGTATCGATCAAAGCTTTGATCTCAGCTCTTTCTCTGCAGTTCTGTGGGGATTTTGAGCTTGATCTGATGATAGAAAGGCTGACCTTCGCACTAAACAGCACAAGCATGTTCAGGTTAAGGTACAAAGGAAAGGTCAAGGCTGGAAGACCCAGAGGAAAGGAAGGCAGGTCGGTCGTTCAAGACGACGGAGCATAAGGCCGAGGATCAGAGGCCTTTCAGGATGAAGCAGCAGATGGTTGACGAGGAAGCTGCTTGGCATGCATTAACGTTCATCCAGGTGCACAGAAAGAGAGAGAGAGAGAGACAGAGAACAAGAGCAACTTCTTTCGTTTCTTCTGCTGAGGCACTCAATGTATGCATAAGTCATGCAATCTGTTCAAAAGTCATTATATTCTTCTATTCATGAGTAGCCAGGCAGAAGCCAAGATACAGGATTACAGAGTCTCTCAGGTTGAAAGATTATATTCATTGTGACAGAAACTGTATGGTATACTGTTTGGCTACTTCTCATTCAACATAACCCGCAAGCTTAAGACTACAGTGCTGTCAATGAATTATCATTCATTCTTCTGATTATCTTCTGGATTAGTCAATTCAATTTGAGGTCTATAAAATGTCAGAACAGCGCCCATCATTGCCCAAAGTGACTTATTCAGATGGTTTGTTTTGTGTGACCAACGGCCCAAAACCCAAATTCAATTTACTGTGATAGAAGATTCAGAAAACCTGCTTCAATCATCAGTGACTCTTTTGCCTAACAAGTAGTTTTACATTTTGTTGGCTTTCTTGATGAGAGTTATGAGAAGATTGATAATTGTAGTCTACGAAGCTAGAGCCAGCTGTTAGTTAGCGTAGCTTGAAATTAACAAGATATAACATCAGTGAGCTTTAGAGACCCATTTTGTTCCTTTTGATAGAGCTAAGCTAGCCATTTCCCCACGTTTCCAGTCTTTATGCTAAGCTATGCTAGCGGTAGTGGTAGTACTCAAGAGAGACAAGTTAAGGTATCCTTTACTGGTCTCTGTAGGGAAATTCCCTCTCTGCATTTGACCCATCCTATCTCAAAGTACAATTATGATAAATGTTCTTGTTGTATTAAATAATCAAACAACAACAAGCAAGCATATTTAACATTTTTATTACTTATTTGACTACGATGGCTTTTGGAAGCTGTAATAATTTTCACATTTGTATTTAACAGCTATTTTATCAGTATATCTAACATGATTCAGTAATGAGGGAAATAGGCTGTGTAAAAGGACACAGTGCCAAAGCTGGAGTATGAATCAATGGAGCACGAATGCAGTGCCAACAGAAAATGAATATCACATCGATCCCAAATGGGACAGAATATGTAAATACTTGTAAATACTGTGATAACCTAAGACATTTAACAGCTGGGTGAATGGCAGAAAGCATTTACAGTAACATTTTCTCTACAGTGTTTTCACTAATGAACAGAAAACATCTCATTCAAAGTAAAACAAGGCACTGGCTCCAAGCATGAATGGAAGATTTTTGTGAATGACACATTCTAAATAATCACCCTTTAAGGACACGGAGGCAAAACAACAAGTTAAGCCAGACCTGGCAAGTTCACTTGCCAAAGTCACAAAGGAACAGAACCGGTCAAAACAACCTAACCCTGTAAGAAGTCCTCTGTAAACCCACGTCAAAACAAGGCCGAGGAAAAATCGACTCAATTAGCAACAGAAACAACAAAAAATAGGACAATGTGGGATTTTAATACATGCCAGCTGGGAGGGAGCTTTTTCTATTTTCCACTGTGTGAAGGTTTCATTTGGCTCAATGGGTGTTTTTCAAAGGGCAAACGGCCATTCTAAAACCAGAATAGATGTGTGAAGATGCTATGTTTTGGGTTCACTAAAGACTTGCCTCTGACACTTCACATCTGACAGCATACCTGCCAGAGTCCTTGATGTTAAATAAAGGACATGTTGACCATATCTGTTGCACAACATAGACGCACATCATTGTTCAGTTATTCTAAGGCACAACAAGCTGATTCCTGAAAGCAGGATGACTAAAAATGGACAACCAATTTCCCCAGTGGTATTGCGCAGAGGTGTCATGGAGAAGCCCCACGATGCCTTTTGCTGATGACAGCACTTATCAGTTTAAATGTCAGGAAAGTTAGAACAAGACATTGAAAACAACATTTCTAGAGAGACCTTTAAGCAAGCTGGAGCAGAAGAGGAGCCCTCCTGCTATCCCTGCTCTTTCAGACACAAGGTAGGCACCCCGCACTCGACACCAGCTTGGTGGACGATTGATGCTTTCACTGTTCAGAGTCTGACTGGTGGCACAGATGAGATCCAACGGTGCAAGAGATCGGTCGCTAGTTTTCAGTTTTAAAGTTTAGTTTAGTCGTGCTTTCAGTTCACTGGCATTGGTGAAATCTGGCAGACAGATACATGGAAATTGTCCCTGCCTAAGTCCCGCCCTTTTTTCTCTGTGCTCCAATTACAGTTGAGCAAGCCCCCGTCAGAACCTCGGTCAACTTTCTCCTTCCTGTACTTAAACTCGTCTGTGCTGAAAGGAGTTGAAGTTGGTTGAAGTTGGTTTAAAGATAAAAGCCACATATATAGTTACAGCTTCAGTTAGCTAATGTAAGCAAAACATTAGCTAACTGAAGATTGTTGTAAATGAACCAGCTAGTTGGCTAGCGTTTTGCTTACATTTGCTTTCGGATGTAACTAGCTAGCTGACAACTGTATCAAGGAATAGGTTTCAAGGGTTTACAAGCATACTTAGTCCGCATAGTGTTAAAGAAACGTATATGCAGGGATGAACAATGAAAAAACAGCATTATCAACAAGGTATTTAAAGGTCCAGTGTGAAACATTTAGGAGGTTATTAGCAGAAATTCTACAGGGTACAACATCTTTTAATTTTCAACATTGCTATAATATTGGAAAACATTCCTAGGAACTCAAAATACATCTGTAGGAATATTAAATCTGTTACATTTCTCAATTGGTATCACTATACTGGGGTATGTATACTGTTTGATTTGTTTAGTAGTTTACCCTCCTGTTTGTTTCACCAACTCCATCCACAGGTCCTCCAAATAAAAGGACAAGGGATTTGTTTGCCACTTGGCTGTCACATGTGGTAATGCACCAGTCAAACTGGACTATTCATAACACACACACACACACACACACACACACACACGAATAGTAGAAAGGTGGCAGAGGTAGAGAAATGCAATAAGATTCAGACTACAGGGAAATAGTGTATATAGACATGTAGCACTCCTATATTAACTTATGATTTACTTCAACAATTTAAAGTGAAATTATATGGAAATTCCTCACTTAACCATTGTCATACTGGTGGTTTTGGGGTATTTACGAACTACACTACTCCTTAATCATGACAGGAAATTGGTTAGAGCTGAGTGTGTGTTTAACGACTGGCTGTGTCTTTAATTTCAATTTTCCGCAAAGGAGAAAATGGATAAAGCCTCGCAGAGCGCTGCAAGCCACCGAGAGCACATGGGAGCTGCGGAGAACAAATATGCAGAACTTATAGTTTGAGGATTAGATCTAAATATAAGTTATGAATAAAATCTCTCATTAAAATATATTTAATTCGCCTATAAAACCAATAACGACGGTTGGTTTTCCATCTCCCTGCAAACTGCCAAGAGCAATAATTCTACTTCACAACCCTCACCACCGCAGCCAGGCTAAAATATAAATTACTTTGACAAATATTTTTCCAAAAACCTCAGTAGCCATATGTAGGATCCAGCTCCAGCAGAGCAGGAGCATGACTTAATCATTGTGACAAGCCAGTCTGATGGAGATTCCAACAGAGAGCTAATACCCAGAGGATTTCATCAATGAACTATCAATATACATCAAAGTACAGCTCATACTCCTGACTTGGAAATATATTAGGAGAAAAAAACATTTGCGGAGAACATGACTGCAAAAGTGCTTCATCGAAAGCCTCTCACAATGCGCCTTTACAAAGAACACACTGATGGCGACCAATTCCTCTGTCAACATACCTTTCAGAACGCTTTCATCTATGATATGTGATCACGCTACTGTACTCCAATCTTTTCTCTCCGCAGTCAAGCTAGCCTATTAAAAGCCCGAGTGGGTAATATGACCCATGTGGTGCAGTCATTTCAGCCACTCTGTTATTCCAACAAGCAGCTGTTGTGTGTTCCTGCTCAGCTTGATTCCCAAAATCCAACTCCCCACCCTACCCACCCCACACCCCTTCCTCCCTCCCCACCCGACACACGAGCTGGCACACTGTGGGGTCAAGCTTATTTTGTAAAGACAAACACTTATGGGTTGATTTGTCGAGCGACAGTCAGACATGACTTGGCAACCGAAAGCGATGGGCAGCAGCTCAGAGTCAATTTAACAGACTTATGTTGGGATAGTAACTGACATTCAAGCTGCTGTCTGGGATTCCTCTTGATTTAGGGGCAGGACACAAGCTTTCTCACGCACAGTCTGTAACGCAGTCAACATGATTTTGAATGGACATGATTTAACGTGAGGTCGCAGAACATTAAGTACAGTACAGTTGAGATACCGTACTGTATGTAAAAAGTCTAATGCTGAACCCGTGGCCTCATCCTCCCTTATGGTCTATGAGACGCTGATTGATAATGACAGCAACTGGTCAGAAACACACACTCTGACTGCTCTCTCTCTCTCTCTCTCTCTCTCTCCCTCACACATTCATTCACTTCTTTATACCCTTCAGAGCAGCAACTCCGCCTAACACTAGTACACAGATACACATTGGTTTCAGCTACCGGTGTGATCATATCTCCTTGTCTGCAGCTCCTGTCAGAGCTTATAAAGAGGGAAGGAACCAGGACAGAGTAAACGCGGCACAGTTTAAGAGAGAGGCCACCTTTCAGCTTTGATGAAGAGGTGAGAAGAACAGTAGTATTATTTTATTGACGAGGTACAATAAACACAGAAGAATCTGACTAGGTGATATGCTTATGTCAAATGTTTACACACATTTAAAGAAGTTCAGTCATGACGCAAACCTGGACAAAGGCCATTTTCATTTCCCTTATTAAAGCCAGAGCTGTAGAGTTCAGAGTCACTCAAGTCAGAAATGTCTCCACTTTATGTGTTTTACATTTAAAGAATAGTTTGACAGTTTGGGGACGACATTTAATTATCACTCTTGCCGAGAGTTAGATAAGAAGATTGATACCACTCTCATATCTTCACGCTAAATATGAAGCGGTTAGCTTAGCTTACAACAATGACTTAACCGAGAGGAACAGCTAGCCTGGCTCGGTCCGAAGGTACGAACCTCTGCCGGGCAGTTTCACACGTCTGTTTTTGTTTGTTTGTTTTGTTTTTGATTAAACATGTGATATAAAAATGTAATAGGTGAGCTTTAAAGATAATGCCAGGCAGACTTTGCTACCTTTGGACTAAACCAGGCTCCCTGCTTCAACTCTAAGCTAAGCTAACCACTTCCTGGTTGAAGCTTCATATTTAGCATACAGGCATGAAAGTATTTCTCTATGCAAGACAGAGAATAAGCCTTGTTGAACCGACAAATGTCCAGGAAATTATACCCCGTCACAGCTCTACACAGGTTTTGTTGCATCTTTTAGCTTATTGTTTTGGATTTCCAGCACCTACAGTCCGGTTCAGATTCACTTTCTTATCAAGCTAGTTTCCAGCTGCAGCAGGCAGCTGTTTTCAGTGAGAAAGCTTGGATAATCCCACCAACCGCACCGTGCCACGTGCCAAGTATAACTAATGCTATAGTGTTTATCGTGTGCATTTTAATGAGTCTGTTGTGCTGCCATATATAAAAGAGTGCAAGCTGCAGTTGTTTAGGAATCATCAACAGGTTTTATGATGGAGCATTAGTGACAGTAACAGCATTTGTGTAATTCATTTTCATGATTTGTTCTTATTGACAATATGCCAGTATTTAACTGCATTAACTGCTGCAATAAGAATTAAACAGAATCAATGAGCTACTGTTAAAATTTAAAATGTTTCAAAATAAATGGCAAACACTTTCCCTGCTGCACCAAAAACATACCAAACAGTGGCTCCAAAAACGAGGTATATACCAAACCCCAAATTTTGTGCGTCGTTACACCTCATTGTGATGTTTGTGATTAATTTTACTTCAGAGTTTAGGTCCCTTTCTAAAACATGCTGACATTATGTGTACTATACATGCAATGGAATTATGAGAGGCAGCTGTAGGAGCTGACATAACACTACTGAAGGAAGTGTTATGCATGCACGCACACACACTTTCTGCATCTAGATGACAGAGGACTTGGCCTGAGGTGACCTCGGGAGCAAACTTGCCACTAATGTGTTCTGACAAGTCAGCTACAAGAAAGTGCTAACGGAGCAATGTAATGGTTAAAATCTCCCCAGCACTTGTCCATACCTCAGCACTTTAACCTCAGTCCTGTAACCCAGCTGACCAGTTTCCAGTACACGTTGTCTAAATAAGAGACTACATTGGCCAGGCCGTGGCTGTGTGGGACTGTAAGCCTTGGAATAGTTCTGGGGACTCTCATTGGTTCAGTACGCCCGAATGGGGGCATGACTATGGGAAAAAATTATGGTTCACCAGAAAATATGCCTCCCTCTCACAGAATTCAGACTCAGAAATGAGTTGACCCCCTGACACTTGTGACTTGCAGTCATAAAACACTAAACTATGAGTGGCTAGGCTACGGCAGAAACAACAGCAGGAATATAAAAAAATTACTGATATCATTCAATTTGAATAAATGATAGTTCAAAAGACATTTGGCAGCTCGAGGCCTGAGTACTCTGCATTACCTGGTGATCTTTACAAAAACGTACTATATTCTGTTTTGCCTAAAAGCTGGCTGTTAGTTTTGGAGTTGACTGAGGTTGCCCTTCATGGAGGTTCCCACACTGAGCTTTTTATGTTCCCAAACAGAGGGGCTGTGTACGGGCTCACTGCTTGATGGGGCAGCAGGGGAGAGGGCTGATATAACATTTTTCTGTCTGCGACAGGAAAGAGAGGATAAGGAAATAAAGCCATAGAGCTGTAGTGTAAATGCAGGAGGGGGCAAAAGAGGGGATGGAGAGGGCAAAGCAATGACAGTTTTTTAATGTCATAGAATGTAACAGTATAGATTATAATTAATTTATTGTAAATATTGTTTTCCTTTATTGTTATTATTATTATTTTTAATTCCAAACGCTTGCTTTGGCAATATGTACAGTGTTACGTCGTGCCAATAAAGCCATTTAAATTGAATGTAACACAAACCAGCCTCTCAGGTTCAGCCCGCATTAACACACATACAAAGAGGCAATCTTTTTGTCACACAGAGGAGGAGAAGCCAATTCTGACGGCATTTAGGGTTAAATTCATGGGGAGGGGGGTGTTTGAGGGACAGGCTGGCTACCCAGCTGCAGTCCTGCCCCTATGGGTAAGACAGGGAGGTCAAAGGGCCTCTGGCCTGTCACCAACTACGCTGCATCGTTACCAAGCTCGTGCCAAGCAGAGTGCCGGCAGCATGGCCTGGTGCTGTATCTCCCTGATGTGCTGCCCTACATGGCCCTTTCCCAACCCCAGGACCCATCTTCAGCATATACGCTCGCCCTGGCTGTAGATGTAGATGGTAAATCCTGTGCCCTTGCATAGAACCCCCCACCCCCTCACATTATGACTACTGTAACATGAAGCCTACGTCACACTAGAACGAGGCGCAGTGGTGCTATTTTTGAACCAAGAGTTCCTTTCCTGAAGCTATTTGATGCTGTGGGTCTTTGGATGTTAGCTGCACTATCATGTGAAGTTGGCTGTGGCTCAGAGGCAGAGTGGGCCGTTCCTTAATCGGAAGGTTGTGGGTTCGATCCCTCGCTCCTGGTGCCACATGTCGAAGTATCCTTGAACAAGATACTGAACCTGCATCGGTGTGTGAATGTGTATGAATGCATTAGTTTCTGTTGATGGGCTTTGCCATCACTGAGTGAATGTGTGTGAAAGGGTGAATGTGGCACGTAGTGTAAAAGCGCTTTGAGTGGTCGGAAGACTAGAAAGGTGCTATACAATTACAGGTCCATTTACCATTTGTGTAGTCTTTAACAAGATTACGGCTTCAATGCTTCAAAGCCATGTTTGTAATGTTCTAAATCTAAATCAACGTCCGAATGTTGCGCAGGTCGATGTTAACATAGCGACCAGGTTGCATCGCTGTCTCCGTCACTCTCCTCTGCTCTTTGTCTGCATAAAGGGCTGTGGGGCTGTGTCTGTTTGACCGAGGGCCCGAATGAGCTACACAAACACACAGCGGGATGCATCCACACAAAATCCAGCTAAATGTAGCTCTTTCCTGCAGGGTTGTGCGGTGGTGTTACCGTGTTTATTTGTGCATCTCTGATACACTGCTTATTCTGCTTTTAAAGACTAATTCATTCAAGTGGTTAATCACTTAATTCAAATTGAGTATTCTGTTTCCTTTTTAGGGTGATGTCAATATGACAGCTTTGTTTAAATACCTCAATAGAAGCTTTGAATGTAAAAAAGAAATCCATTCATTCTAGCCCTAGACAATATGGTGTGATATATGTGTGATTTTCATTCTATGCAAAATAAGCTATTTTTGCAATGAAAGTGAAAAAAGTCACATCCGGCATCCAAAGTCCACTCACTGTAGAAGCAACACAGGAATAGAGAGAGTTGGAAGAAATGTACTGTTCAATTAAAAGACCTGACCCATGTGACGGGTGTTCAGGGTTAGCTGTGTTATTCCCAGAGGGACATAACAGGCCCACAGACCCATGAACTAGTTGCTGCATGCCTAAATATAGCATGGTAGCAGTGGCTAGGGCATGGCTTGTATCAGCCATGACTAACTGCTGGCCATGGTGGCACAGCAGTGACCACATGGCCAGTGGAGGCGACACCGTCATTGAATGACAGAAACACACAAGAGGCAGGAGCGCTCACTCTGATTTATTTTTGTTTGCTCATTGAAAGCCACCAAAGACGTCTTTATTCTTTTAGTCTTGAGCGAGCTCGAGAAGGCAGCATCAATTGCTATGGCAACACAAGCACTCAGAATTGCCCTCTTCAATTTGGGATTTCTCAGACTCTTTGAGGGGTTGCTGGTGTTGCTTACATAAAAATATATTAGGAGGCTGATTCTGTGTGTGTGTGTGTGTGTGTGTGTGTGTGTGTGTGTGTGTGTGTGTGTGTGTGTGTGCATACATTTTGCATGAGGCTCGCTCTAAAGCACCTCAGCCATCGGCAGATAAACCTAGTTATTAGGCTCCAATCTGCCAGCGCAACACTCTACATCAGATGAACTATTACAGTCAGATCTGCAAACTACTCAAGCAGCCTGCCTCCCCCCGTGTCGCTCCCCTCAAGGCAAGCATCTGCCAGCACATTTGTGATTAAGGCTCAGAGATCAGGAACGACTAAAACAACAATAAAAATAGGCTAAGAAGAGAGGCAGAGCTATGAGAGGTCATACTCTATGCCCCTGTCTTTGTTCTGGAGAGCGGCCTCAGCACAGTGCTAACACAGCTACAGTGATGACAGAAATGCAAACAAGCAGCACTGTCTGCACAGGCCACAGGGGAGAGAGATGAAGGGAGGACAAGTGGGAAGAGGCGATGAAGACTCTAAAGAGATGTATGTTCACTTGAACACCACTCACAGCTGATGGTGTAGGTCATTCTGATGCAATGCCTCAACAATTCTGAGATGAGGTTCACTCGAGGCACTGCAGCAAATATGAAGAGGAGAGGCAATAAGGAGAAATGGTGAAAACTCACTCAGTGCTTTAACAGACACACTACAACCTGTGAAATGAGTGGCTTGGACAATCAGCCACAAAACCTTTTCATCAGAAAGTGAGACTCAGGAGTCCGACCAGGCTGGAAGCTGGATCTGACAAATAGCCCATACTATCTAGTAGGTATCAGGGCATTGAAGATTTGGAGGAAAGGGTGTACAAAAAACAGCAAAAATGAGCCTCACATACAAGTGACTAAACTCCTGATGTATCACTGTGGGAGGCGTTAAAGCGAGGCAGCCTTTCAAGGGAGGCACACAGGTGCTGTTTAGGCAAATTATGTTTCTCTTAGCTGCAGCACAATACCCACAATGCTTGTGTACAGGCGTGCCCTGTACCAAGGCCTTGTCTTTGTGTTTCCAGAAAGGCCATCTCTGAAAGAAGAGCCAGGGGAACTCCCTCTGAGTAAACGCAGGACTGAAACATGATACCTGCAGCAGGCGATCCCCATCAGCTGTGACTGTCCTGATTGCATTCAAACAGGCACAGTGATTTACATATACATACATTCATACAATACGCACACATGTGAAACCAGAATTTATTCATTTTTGTTCCAAATGATGAAAATAATAAGGAAGAAGATCTGTTGTCCTGATTTATTGGTGGAGTTTTGATTGAGCTGAAGATGTAAATAAGCAACCATGTTGAAGTGAAGTCACAGTAAGAACATTGTAATAACACATCTTTAGAAGCTTCACCAGCTCTAAACCTTCTACACCTTCTACACATTGATCCTACTGTCAAGAATTCCCTGTGCATCCAGAGCCTGATATGTCCTATTCCTCTGTGCCACAGAGCTCCATTACTATCCAAAGGTAACACACCAATTAGCCACACTGTTGATCTGGGTGACCATGAACCTGGGCACTGTAGTTTATTTTGACTCAATCCCACATACACCATCCTGCTGCAGGAAATACTCGTTAGGACACCAAAAGTATATAAAGCCGCAGCTGTATATAGTCCCCCAAAAACGCGTTGTTTACTCCTGTTTGAGTAATGTTTGTTAAAAACTACAGAGCCCAGCTGTTTTAGGTCATTATTGAGCCTTTCATTAAATAAATTAAATTATGTATTGTAAAGGGGCGCCCTGATAGATCACCTAGTAGAGCTGGCAGCCCGTGTACCAAGGCTGAGTCCTTGCTGCAGCGGCCATGGGTTCAAATCTGACCTGTGGTCCTTTGCTGCGTGTCATCCCCTGTCTCTCCCCACCCATTCTGTCACCGAGGTACATTACCAGCCTATCTTACTTTTATCTCCTAAGTAGGGGTGGGCGATATGGGCAAAAAATTATATCTTGTTATTTTTGGGGATTTGGGCGATAACGATAATCAGTCGATATCCTTTAAAATGTGATTGGAATTGTCTGAGTTAGGGCTTGTGTCCACCAAACGCGTTTTTAGCGCTGAGAGTGCTCAAAAACACATTTTCCGGGCGCCCAGCGGTGTTAAAAGTTGAACAGGTTTCAACTTAAAGCGCTCTGGGCGCTGCGCTAAAAAAGTATTTTTGAAACCAAACCATTTCCATGCCAGAGAGGTAGACCCACGTCTCGGCACTAAATCATCTGAAGTATCGGTAGCTTCAGGGACTGGAGGTGTTTGCATTT
The DNA here is from genome assembly GCF_905237075.1 of Dicentrarchus labrax. Taxonomy (NCBI): domain Eukaryota; kingdom Metazoa; phylum Chordata; class Actinopteri; family Moronidae; genus Dicentrarchus; species Dicentrarchus labrax. The sequence continues at coordinate 9,428,079 of NW_026136721.1, forward strand.
TGTCTCTACCATCACAACGCGCTGCTAAACTGTTGCAAGGAGGATGCTAGCGAGAGGTCATGTGATCACGTCATGTGATCACGTAGGCCCACTAGTCCTGTGACTGAATCCTGCCATGCTGTAGAGAGCGTTGCTGCACCGTGTATTAAGTGGATGTGAGGAGTTTCCGCGTGCGTTTCAATATTTTTGGACGAAGTCATTCAAATACTCGATAATAGAAATTTGCACATCGTCAAAACAACAATGACATGTTGATATTATCGCAAACGGTATATATCGCCCACCTCTACTCCTAAGTCTTCAAGGTGGTCTTCATACTGCACTGAAATTAACTGAAACCAAGACTTTGGGAATGGTTTACAATAATGTACACTTATCCATACAAATTATCATCATCATCATTATTATTATTCACTAATAGGTAGAAAAAGTGTTGGGAATCAATGCTTAAGACATACCCAAACACATAGTGAAATAAAGTATAATAAAACCACACTTAAATGCATAAATGACCGTAGAAACCGTCTACATTAAATACACAAATTCTGTCCTTGCATGTCTGAATCAGACTTTCTCTTCTACTCAAGCTGTCACAGACAAATTTACACGAGAAATGCCTCCACAACGCCCATAACCATCTTGACACAGCTTCCGCGACTCACCCTTGCACTGACAGTGTCAAGCAAGCACCATCTGGACAAAGACATCTCACCTCTGCTTGATGTCTCTGCGCTGATCAAACCAGTCAGTTTCTCTTTGACACTGATGCACACAGGTCTATGCTCTTGTTTTTAAAATGCTTCTTTCCCTTGAGTCATACACACTCAGAATGTGACAGTGGACCCTGACTAAGTGCTTGTGCAAAAAAACCCTAAATGTCACATAAAGTTGAGAACATATACACTAGACGAAGGGAAAAACAGGCACTTTTATGAATTTCTGCATCTACAGAGAGGTCTTTCTGAGTTGAATCTACAACAGTACTGGGACTTATTTATTTATGTATTTACTTATTTCACACCAGAGGACATAAGCCCTTCAATGAGACAATGAAGACAAGAAAAACAGATATTTCTTAGTGACAGAATCTCAATGGCTGGACAATAAACCATAGCTCAAAATATAATACAAGGCACTGGGAGTCAGAGCAGCGTCTGATTAGTCATTCAGATGTCTACTAAACATTTTATTGTGTCTGTTGGCTTCAAATACCCAATAATGCCTATCAAACACAGCTTTCTGGATGAGCCAACATCCTTTACTGCAGCCTATAAATCCAAGTATTCCTAACAATAAACTGACTGATAGATATTTAACAAGTGAGAGCAGAGAGTTCATGTCACCACTCCGTGCCCCCGCGTAGTTCAGCGTGCCAGTTCAGAAACCTGAGATGGAGGCATATTGTACCCCCCCCCCCAAAAGAAAACACTTTCCTGCTCCTAAACATACTTGCAAGGATAAGAGCTTGTTAATCTAGAGGTGAGATGAATGGCAGCACTGTGTATGTGTCTGCGAGCAGGAAGGAGGGCAGGCTGGGACCCCAGGCGCAACTCAACTCCGCACAAAGACTGGCTCAGTGCTGCTGCTGTCGCACATATATAAGGAATGGATAAAAATATACATGTATGCAGTAGCCATACAGTATACAGTGCAACAGCTGAGGAAATACCGGGCAAATGTGAGCGAGGTATTTGCCTTTAGCTAGCTATCAGCAACCAATATACATGCCAACATCGCCTTCACTCCGAGTATTCGCAGGGACTACACAACTGGCTTTTATTTTGAAAAGCTAACATTACACAGCTAACACACATGATGAAGCTGACCCTGGTGTTGTTAGTTCTTCGTGTTACAATTTTCAAGAAGTAATTTCACCTGGAGGCACATGTGTTAGAAAATGGAACGCAGTTGAAGGTGAAATATCACTTTAAGCATCAAACCCTATGAGGATGTGCCATGTGGGCATGTCAAACAGAGGATAACCTAGCGCTGCGAGGGCAGGCTCGTATGCCTATTTGCTCCTCTGACCTGTTTCTAATGTGTCACCTCAGACAAGTCAGATAAGAAAGGGGGATTTTTTTTTTTATTGCCACCTAAAAGCAGCGGATGGTGAAATTGAACTTCTGTGAGTTATCCAAACAGAACTTTAACTGCTCAAGCAGAGCAACTTGGCCAAATTAGTATCGAACACACTCATCCTCATGAGGAAGAATGTGAACACACACACAAAAACACAGATAAACACAAGTTAAAAAAGGGATAATACTGTCTATAAAGAAGAGAGGAGGTAGATTATTATAAAGCAAATAAATAAAGTGTCCTTGGATAAACCTGTTTTTAAAGTACTGTGCCTGAACAATGACTTATTCAAAGCATATAATACATATTAAGTCATGCACTCAAATTATCGAATTTTGAAGGTGTGTACCAGCAAGTGTGCCTAAAATGTGCAAATACTGTGATACAAAATATACAAAAATATTTTGTTTTGTTATATTGTAACGCTTTTTGTGTTTAAATCCCCAACAGCTAGATAGCAGTGTTGTAAGAGTAAAGTAAGCTCTGATGTTGGATGCTACAGGGACTACAGCCATTTTCTGACAATTAGGTTAAAAGAAAAAATAAATCACAATATATCACCTTCCTTACAGTATCACAATATTCAGAATCGTAACCCCTGTATAGTAATACATATCATATCGCCAGATTCAGCCCTATTGGCGAGACATGTGGGTTATATTGGAATTTTTACTTTCCATAATGCACAGAGGTAAGAATAAAAATGTATTTCCCCAAAAGATATTTGGGGAATAAAAAACATTTATGAAAACTTACACCTATGAACAAAGTTCATATACATATACTCAATACATATTTGCTCTACAAATCTGGCCTGGGCTTAGTTTACAGTGGTTGCTTAAAGCTGCATTCATCGATTTATTGGCCACTTTGATAAGATGTAAACACAACACTGACATATTATCACCTTATAAAGTAGATATGACAAAACATTAGCAAACCGTTATTTACAGGTCAATATATAGAAAAACCTGGATTCTTGTGGAGTTACTTATTTTCGGACAAATTTAGGTCCAATGGTCAACCTCCTTGTAGCTCTGCTTTTGGTCTCTACCACATTCTGAGGGAAATATCTGGCTCTTTAACCTGCCCGTCTGCTGTCTGGTGCTGAGCAGGTGGCGAGCAGTGGGTTTATCAGAGCTGTCGCACTGAAAACACTCAATGTGAGCAGTCAGTGTGAACAAAAATGGTGACACTAACAGTGCCAACCGCAGTAGAGACCAAAGACAGAGATAAAAGAGATGGATGCAAGACTGACAGTCATCAGATGGCCAGAAATAGGAATCCAGTATCGGCACATCAACTTAAAAGGCGATCTAATGCCAATGCTGTGGTCACAACTTGTTTACTCTGCCCCCAAGTGGCCCAAAAAGTTATTATTATTGCAGGTTTAAGGATCTTTTCTATGTCTGTATTCTGATTCTTGCTTGTGTTGTATAGACTGAAGTACACAGCAAAGAAAACTACAGGTTTCGTCCTCAATGTGCAGCTCACTGCAGGGACATCCACTTCATTGTTCTTAGGCACATGCGATAAAAAGGTGTTTTGCAGGTGGCCCATGGAGAGCGAACACGTTAGCTCTAACACATTCAAGGAATGAAAATGTACAAAAACACTTGTAACAATAAATCAATGCTTATATAATATTTTAAAGAATAGAACTACTGAACTGAGTTCATCCTACTAATTGTCAGCCTACCACTCATGATTACAACAAGCAAGCTTCTTGCATAACAAGTTGACCATAGATAACTATAGACCATTTAAAGAAACAACTGCCTTTTATGTAAAAATGCAGCCATGATTCCAGTTCACATCACACAGCAGCACAGCAGGAGACAAGAGCATCCATTTCTTCTTAACGGAGATGATGCAAATTTGCCATTTGCCTCAGGGACATTGTACTGTCAGGTATCATTTGGGTATTTAGGGACTGAAGACTTTTCACCTAATGTGGGTGTCAGGAACGCCCTGTGGCAAAAGTAACCAAGGCAACCAGCTCAAGGCCAAACCCACTGTGCAATAATTACTGCGCAATACCATACCATATTCATTGAGCAATCTATTGCCTATGTGCAACTGCTGCTTCTATTTGTGTTATCGGTTGTTGTGGATTCTTACTGTTTTTTCTCTTGTACATAGTGTTTTTATTTATTATTTCCTTACTCTTACTGTTTTTGTACTGTTTTTTCTCTATCCACTTTGCTGCTGTAATTTCCCCATTGTGGGACTAATAAAGGAATATCTATCTATCTATCTATCTATCTATCTATCTATCTATCTATCTAAGGCAACACTCTTTTTGCAAGGCTTCTTTTTTCAAATTAGTAATATAATATTACACACATCTTTCCCCAAGTAATGGTGGTTAAAATGTGATGGAGTGGCTTAAAGCAAAATCTCACCCGGGGGGGGACTATACTCACTTCTCTGAATTTCAGTACATTTCAGTTTGTTACCTTTGTGCAAACTTGCTCCTAAATAACAGTTGCAGAAATCTGGTTTAAATACGCATTGATAAATATGCTCTTGAGGTTTTTAATAGCAATAAATATGAACCACAACTAGTTTTATCGTCAGCTGGACATAGACATCATCTTATTTTGAAGATAAAAACTGTGACAGTGAGACTCTCAACTGCAAAAAAATGTCAAATCAGCTACTCTCAAGGCCACTAACCATCACCAGCATTCATCACAGTAGAGAGAACAAAGAGCTGACTGGGAGTTCGGTCTCTCCATTTCTCCCGTTCAAGCTTGCTGCCACAGGGATGAAAGAAAATCATTCACCAACTTCCCAGCCACCCAACCGTGCGTTCCTAACGTCATGAGCGCTCATGTGAAGAGAAAAGAGTGCATGTCCCAGGATCCTTGTGGGTGTGCGTGAGTCAACACTTTCATAAGATATGTAAATTTTCAACCTTTTGGCAAAAGTGCAGACCAAAAATCCAGAAAACCAACGGGGACTCTCTTAAGTAATGGCCCCAATAAAAGAGTATAAGGAAAGTTATCACTGAGCTGGATGACCCCCATGGTGGTCACATGGTGACATCATTGCATCATTACTCTTTAACCCCACAAAGTCTGGACAGGCCTCATAATGAACAGGGACTGTCTGCAACACACACCACAATAAATGTAATCCTCCTCTGTAAGGAACTAATACACTACAGTAGATAGATCAGAGAGAATATAAAGTCTCTTAAAATGGGCACTGCGTGAAAAGTTAATTTAAAGGATATGCTCATTTACAGCAATTATGTTTCCAAATGTAGGCTACACAGCTCTGAAAAAGAAAATGTTTCCCATGATACACAGCAGTTTAGATAAACGGGTGTTTATCAGATGGATATCTTGGATTTAAAACAAATTCCTCCTGAGCAAATGCTGGGTCCCGATTGTTCGGAAGTACCAGTTCCTCTTAGAAAATAAGTGAATTTAGGATGTTCCAGTTTATGTCCAAACTGGCCTGTTTGGAAAGAGAAGGCCCAGTCACACGTTCCACACTGTCTAACTTTTAAAACACTGAAATTTTGTGTCCAAATCAATAAGTATCATCACAGTCAGTGGATTCACCAGCGGGTGCTGAGTAGCCTAAATCTCTCTGTGTGGAATTCAGCTTTGATAAACCAGTGCTAACAGTGCTGACCTGTGAGGTGACAGGGAACCAGACTCCAAATTAAGACAGTCTGCAAAAAATGGTACCAAACACGACGGGAAACACAGCAAATCTTTTCCATCACCAGGTAACATCAGAGCAACCACACCTTTATTTTAATAAGTTAAAAGGAAAGCTAACTTGCATTTATCTGTTAAGGCAGAAAAAGGGTTAAATGTTTACATTATGATATGCTATTATTGATCTTAATAGACTGTATTCTGAAGTTTAACTAATGAACCCACTGGTTTCTTCAGGCATCATTATCAGGATACTCTGCAGCAGTATTATCAAATTATATATCATAAAAAATATCAATCAGTCAACACTTACTGTGATTATTATTTTTATACATATTGCCCAGCCCCAACTCAAAAGATCAAAAAAAGATGTATCCTATAATCCTGAGAGCAAAATGCCAGAGGGAGCAAACAGTGCAGGGAAAATAGAAAGAAGCTACAGCTTGTGAGTACGTTCAGCTTTTAGAGCCGGATATAGTAGTTCACCAAGTAGCACTGTGAGTAGTCCTTACATCAGCATCCTTCCAATACTTCCTATTTCACAATTATTGTCACTGTCTGGTACAACTGGGCCTATATATTGCCTGTAAAAAGCAGAACTTTTGAAACACGTAACAGTTCATTCCTGCAGCTTCTAAAAGAAAAAAAATCCAATTTCAAAAGTGTCTTTTGTGAACATCACAGCTCACACATCACACGCACATAATCTCCCCCGACAGGGATTCTGTTGTCTGGTGCAAAATTTGATATACAGGCTACTTCAAGAACGCTTTACAAATAAAATTGATCAGTTTCATGGGCGGCTTGAATTAAGCTGCCCTCCTCTCTTTCAAACCACTCCCTCCAGCGCGCACACACACACACACACACACACAAAAAGATGGTGCCTTAGAGCATGTGTCTCAACTTCCTTCTTCACAGATGCAGTCATGATACCAACAGTTGCATGTGGGAAATAAAAGGCAGAGGAGCCAAGAATGACAGAGAGCAGACAGACTTCACCTCTGAGGGCTTCATAAATGCACAAGTCAATACAAAAATCACCAGACCTTTATATTTACAACTGCATATTCTGGCAAAACTGCAACTGTACTCGGTGTACTAGTGTCTTTGTGTCACATTTAAGCTCCACTGAGCAAAACATAGACCCCTTTACAGCCATCAAGTAAAACAATGTTTGCAGAGGGTTGCAGTAAGCCTCTCTTTGTATCATAAACCTGTAGATGGATTTCAGTGGGTTCATTCTGACTGCAGAGGGGATTTTCTTTGCAGGCTGTGAAACTGCCACTGGTATATTTTTAAGATGCATTCACGACACCCACGGTTTCATCATATGCCAGCCATCATATAGAAAAGAAACAAAGTGATGTATCAGAATATGTGAGATTCATGCAGCTGGCGGATGAACCACGGCTGTACCGGTGTGTGTTCCTGTCATTCTGAGCTGAAATGTCTGACCCTGCAGTGAGCAGACAGCATCAACAGGTGTGCAACTTCACATCTTCACTCTCCTACATGCAAATCAGGGACATAAACTCACACAAACGCATGGTAGATGAACGCCCAGGTCCTCGGTCTCTCCAGCACGTTGTACAGGTAGTTTTGGAGCCGCCGGTAGCGCACGTTTCTCCGGCCGCTCTGCGCGCTGTATATGAGCGGCTTCCCGAGCAGGCTGAGCCGGGCTCCCTGCTTCACCCTCAGGCTCTCGGACCCGGCAGCACCTGCCGCGGCGGACGCTGACAGCAAACCGTCTCCTGCGTTGTTCATCATCCTTCGTCCGGACTCCACATCTTTAAAGCCGTAGCCTTCGTTACGGTGCCCCGGCGACGTCCTCATCCAGAGCCCGGTGCCGCCGCCTTCGTCTCCGCTGTGGTTCCGGGGCATGGCATCACCAAAGCGGGCATCAAGTGCGCGGAGTTCTTTTCAAGCATGCGTGTCCCGTGCCCTGGACGGAATCAATTACAAGTGCGAGACGCAGTGGGCGCAGGGTTGAGAGTGAAACCGCGGCCAGAGCAAGTCACACTGTTAACCGTCACACTTTGACCGCCCTCTTTCCGCTCGCATCAAGCTCTTCTCCAACCATACACACAGCTGCCGCCGCGCGTAAAGGTATCCACTGCGCCTGGCCTGTGCGCGGTGCTGTCCAATCTGACGAAGCAACAACTTCTACCCACAGTGTGTGTGTGCGTGCGTGTGTGTGTGTGTGATATTTTTAGTGTTCATTTTCAGCACAGGCTCACTTCCCAGCGCGCTTTGCCGCCTGTTGCTGTCAGCTGCGCGTTCGCGGCAGATGCACATCTGTGCTAGTCGTGCCCGCGTGTGACTTTACCTCGCTCGTCGTGTCACAGTAAACAGTTTGATATGTTGTTGTTGTTTTTTTTTAATCTTACCTCCACATCACTTAAGAATGAAGCTTTCAGCCTCCTGGAGTTGTTTTTTTTTTTAGGTGGCAGCAGAAATGCAAATGAACAACCGTCGCTCCTCGTGTAATTTAATTTCCCGAAAAAGTTCCAAATTACACACACATTTTTTTAAAAAGCCTATCAGGTAACATGGATTCTGATGAATTTTCCACTTGGTCGGCTGGAAAAGTAACCGCTGAGGACGGCTCGCTGAACATCTGCAGAAAATATTATGGTGTAACCAAAATGGCTTTTAATCCGGAGAAGCTTTTTTTTTTGTAATATGTGTTGTGTAAATATGGTTTTATGAACAGTTCCTAAGGTTATATTTGATCACATTTGCATGAGAAAAGCCCTGCAGTGTCGGCTCTGTCATCTGCTGTCCTGCTGTCACTGCAACCACGTGGCATTAGACACATTTCCCTTATGTGAGTTTATTTTGAACCCATCATGCCTTCTGGTGTCTCATGGTGCTGCTGTGCTGCTTTAACATTACAAACTCAGAGTTGTTTATGAGGCATAAGACATTTGGCCCACAGCGGTGTGTGTGTGTGTGTGTTCAGGGCTAACTGTGTTGATTAAGGAACTTGATGTAGTGAAAATCCTGCTTCCCCTTTTCTCAAGACCTAAATTGAAAGTGGTTTGAAAAATGTGATGTCAGTTGGACTTCCTTTTCACAGGCATACATTAGGCATATTTTTACTTTACAGAACATTCTCCTAAAGCTTCCTCATCATCAGCCTTACTTCTTACAGTTCTAGTGAGTGAGGAGGGGAAAGCAGTATGTATGTGTGGCTGCCTTATCAGCAAGAGTCAGCATCCTGTCACAAATACTGTGTGTATGTGTGTGTGAGTGAATGAGGGTCAGAGAGCATGGAAGTGTGTATTCTCATGTAATCTATAGAAGGTGAGAGAGTGTAAGACTTGGTTTTAGCTGCTGAGGTTTGATAATCACTGACTGAGCGACTCCTGCTGTCCCCAAACAAAACTACACCATCTACTGGTGGCTGCAGCACCAGACAACCTTCCTGAGCACAATCTCACAGGTTCTGAATGCAAATCCTCTCTCAGTTCTTCTTGCAGTTTACCCACAAGTCACAGCAATATCTTTTGGGCACTAGGCTATAGCTTACACAGTTTGATGAAGCTTGGTGGGTTCAGACATTCCAAACTCGAACCTCATCCAAACCCAGAGAACTTGATTTTAAATTTTGGTGGAGATCCCAGCGTTTCCATAGATACCAGATATGTCAGGCTGAGCCTGGAACAGAACTTTCTCCAGTATCATTTGTATCACCTGTGCTTACCCTACTATTTCATGTCAAGCAATTTCATGGCTGCTGTGAAAAAGGTCTATTATGCTTTAGGAATGCCCCAGACCTCATCTGTTCTATGTTCATATAAAACAAAGAGGAAACTTTTTTTTTTTTTAAACAGCTAAAATATACTGTAACTGTAGTTAAACTCAACATGTTCCTCTTGAGGAAAAGCAGTGGTAAGCTTACAAGCGGTATAGACTATTCTTGTCATGTGATGATGTGGTTTCCTGCGTCAAGTTCACGCACCCTGTCATGTGTCTTCAACAAGTCAAGACATTAGAATGAAGAAATGCAGCCTCACAATGAACACCTCTCAAAGTAAACAGTCTATTTCATGTCAGGAGACAGAATTCAGCTTATACGTCCCCTTACCCAAAGTCTCGGTTTCTGTTTACTGTTTTACTTCGTTTCTTTGGGGGGGGTCATGCTAATGTTTAATATTAAAAATGAACTTCATAATGTTTGTATTTCACTGTTTCCACCGATGTTGTGAACTTTGACCTGATCAGATAGATTAATCCATTTCCTGGGAGCAGCATGGAAATTTTAACTTGACCTCCGACTCCAACGATCTGCGGTTCTCCTTTCCACCATGGTCCGTATCCACGCTTTGTAGTCGGAGGTCGTGACCCCTGATGCTGTGACGAGGGGAACCGGGGGCCCGGCTGGCACGGCAAGGCTGGTGGGAGGGTTAGTCAAGATTGCCTGCAGATGTTGTTTCGGGGGGCCCTCTGCTTATTTAACAAGAGGATGTGGAACATAAATCTCCCAAGCCCTCCGCTGCACTGTATCACATGAGAGGTCACACATGAGGCCATATTGGCTCAGCTTCCTCTTCAGTGAGGCGCGCTGTAGCAGCACCCAGGGCAGAGAGTTATAGTGTTATATTGTAGCAGTACACGGCTGTCATGCACTTTTATCAACAAATACTAGATAATAAAACTTGCTTACCTCTACTATATGAGATTCTTCTTTCCTTACTTTGCTGAAGCTACATGGAGACAGAGCAACCTCCAGCTTGTGAAAGGATAAAAATGATAGTAAAGGCAGCACTGTGAATGGAGGAGCCTGGCCTGTAATTGATAAAAATGATTAAGGGATTTAGAGTGTAGGAGCCCAGACTGACAATTATCCAACGCAACAACAAACAGGATTCATCACTTTAAATGAGAAGGAAGAGATGGGCAATCAATATAACAGATAAATAACACTAATACTGCCAGCAAGTGACTTCTTCTAATGGCCAGCTAATAAAAAAAACATTGGTGACAGAAGATCTTAAAATTAATAAATCAAGTAAACTTTACAGACATGTTAGTTAGGAAAATAAACAATAAAGGAACAACTACTCTTTCACAAGTAAAGACATCTTAGTAACACTTTATAACAAGGATACAAATCATTTACTTAAAGGACCAGGATTTATTGGCATCTATTGGTGATGTTTCAAATTGCATCTAACTGGACACCACTCACATCTGTATTTGACAACCTAGGAATGAGAACGGGCTGTGAACTGTGTAGGAGAAAGTAGAGTGGCTGCGAAAAAAAAACTCACGAAAAACATGAAAGGCCCTATCTACAGCCAGTGTTTGGTTTGTCCCTTCTGGGCTACTGTAGAAATATGGTGAACTCAAAGTAACCAGTGGCGTCTGTAAATAAAATAGCTCATTCTAAGGTAACAAGAACACAACAATTCCTATATTCAGGTGATTATACACTAATAAAAACATAACTATGAATATTATATTTAGTTTCTGCCAACAGAGCCTGAATGTCACACACTGGACCTTTAATTGATGTTTAACTTAACTAATGCTGACTCATGATGATTTAATTAAATTGCTGTTTCTCATTGACAAATGATCCAGTCACTATGACTTTATGTGATAAATTCACTCTGTTTACATTTCTATAAACTGATATCTGAAGGCAGGTACATGTAGCTTGCTGTACATGCTGATGCATATCAGGCTTATATGGACTCGGAGAAAATCACTCTAATGGCTTACCCCTACCTGATCTTCTAGAAGTTATAAATACATATATAAATACAGTTGCATAAATAGCCTAAATGTTTTCTGTTCTCCCTCCACCAACTACGGAGGGAAATATCTGGCTGCTTAGCTGCTAAATGCTGCACTACTGTGTGCTCACCAGCTAGTCACTAACTTTGTCTGTCTGCTGTTTGGTGCTGGGTTGGTAGCACTCAGTGGGTTTAACGGAGCTTTTTTGTGAAAACAGTTGTTTGTGCTGCTGGACACAAGGTCGATGAGAGCAAAACAGCAAAGTTACAGGGGGTAAAACCAAGCTGAGGGGAGCTGCAGAGCTGTGTGATTCTCTGGGGGTTTGTCACTATGAGCAATACCTTTTACATTCAACACAGTCATTCAGTCAAAAACATTGATTAGTGCAGCTTTAAATCTCCACAATGAAGACTAGTTCCTTTCCGAGTATCTCTTTTCTCATGTTTTAATATGTAAGCTGTATTTTAATGTTATATTTATAATTGCAATATAATTGGTAACCACAACTGCTATATAAATTGAATAAAAAGCACAATATTTCCTTCTGAGATGTATTGTTGTATATAAACTACATTTTCAAAAAGTACAGAGCAGTGACTGCAATGCAAACTTAGTTCTTGTCCATTATTTTTACCAAACAATGTGTGTAAAAGCACAAGATTGTTTGGGAGCTGTTAAAAACACCACATATTCTCCCCAATCTCATGCCTCAGAAACAGAGGCGGATCTAGAGAGGTGGTATTAAAAATGCCTGGCTAAGATGCCACCTAGTTTGTTGTCAAATGCTGTTGAATTTAACACATTCATTTAGAATCATTTTGAAAATAACCTGTTAGAAACTGAAAATGAACTTAATGATCTGTTATGGTCACATTTTGGAATAAGTCATTTCAATATCATCATTTGTGGGCTTTTCAAGGCATATTGATGTATGTGATATTTCTCCATGTCACCCTCTTGCCACAGCATGAATATTTCTCTAGACCTGCCCCTGAAGATACCCCCACCATCCTTTCTTGCCCAAGTTAGATTGAGCCAGCAGACGATTAGCGTAGCTTAGCATAAAACTGAAAGCAGGGGTAAACTTTTGTTTTTTGTATGGATTAAACAAATAAAATATAATGTGTTAATGAATGAGCTATACAGGTGCTGGTAAGCAGATTCTTTTATCTTTGGACAAAACCAAGCAAGCTGTTTTTCTCAGTCTTTATGGGAAGCAAAGCCAGTCTCCTGGCTGTAGTCTCATATTTACTGTACAGACATGAGAGCAGTATCTCCTCATCTAACTCTTGGTAAGACAGCGCAGAAGTATTTCCCAAAATGTCAATTTATTTTTAATGTAAGACCTCAAAGGAATGAGTCATTTTCTGGTTATTTGATATTATTTTGGCAGGCTTATTTGTAGTTTTCAGAACTGGCCACTTATTTTGATGTCTGCTGACGAGCAGTAATTTGTCACTATGTGAAAGGAGAAACATGTAGATATATTCATCTTATTCATGTATCTGACCTACATCACATTGCATTTAAAATGTTCAGTCATCCAGTGACACAAGTCAAACTGTTCTTTATCTCCTCAATTTAATGTGACTGAGGACATTTACAGGACTAAAGAAAATATTAACTTTCCCAAACATGAGCAGGGATCCCATTCTGAAATAAGTTTTTCACTCTGACCTTTTGGCATTGTGTCAAAGGTAACCATGGGCTGAGAGAGTCATACAAAAATAAAAGCATAAAAAATATGATTATTTTAGAGATTTGGGGAGACATTGAAAAGAAAGCAGTTTTCTTCCACACATTCTTTTTATTTGTAAATAATAAAAATGAACTTTTTTTTAAATATAAAACATACACATCATTTGAGCCACATCTGTTATACAAACAAGAAATGTTGCAGTGAATGCTTTACTTTTTTCTAATTTTCTTTTTGTTTCAGTGGAACACAGAAGTTGTAAACAATCAGCAATTTTTTTTCCTGTTAATACTGACAAAGAAAAAAACAAAAAGGAAAACCAGCTTCACCGGACGATGAAAATAAAAGTCAACTCTTCTGAGAGTGGGACTGATCATGGTTCAGACATTGGGTTTGAAGTGTTCAGATGCCAAGTTTTAGAATACACCTGTAGTTTTCGCGGCCATGTTTGTGGCCCAAGTCCGTCGCCTTGTGTTGTCCCACTGCATGGTCCCTAATGACATATTAATCGCTCCTCTTTATCAGACTTGGCCCCTTTGCAAATATCACCGAACCCAATGAAAACCCAGTGAATGGCTGTTGAGTATTTACAGTGTATGACTCTCTGTGCATCTGCATTTATTCTTTATATAACTTAACAGTTCATGTGTTATCTGAAATCATTATGTTGAAACATAATTCATATTTCCATATAAGTGAATCTGATTTGTACATATTTATTCATACATCATCTCAGCCCCTTGGAGGTATACTATGATGTGGATTAACAGTAAGAGGGCTGTGAGGTCTGCTCAGTACTACTGTACAGTACAGTACATCTTCCAGAGGGTCGAGGAAAGACATCAACGTAATCTTGGGATTTAGTTTGAGAGACATTCAGCACCGGACTGAGGGACGTGGAATAGACTGCAGTTGAGTTCAAATGTCTTTGCGTAATGGGAATGGCTTCGGTTTCTTGGTTTGATCTCTTTAATATTCAAGTACGAGCAAACTGTACAACTGCATGCAACATACAAGCGGCCCTACAGTATGTGGAACTAACACACGTATCTAGTTCAGTATCTTTTTTTCTGTATCTGTTTCGTTTTACAAAAAAATGTGCATGCAGCTTGGAACAGGTTCCAAAGTCATGCTGGCCCCGCCTTCTTCCTGGTGGGAGGAGTCTGCGGGCCGAACAGAGGATGAGCATTGGTGTTGGTGTCCCGACAGATCAGTCTGATTGGTTACTTTCACATTCACAGAGATGCACAAGGGAAACTGTGAGCGATTCTTCTTTTCTGTTTGTTTGTCTGTTTCCTAATACCTAGACAAAGAAATGAACCGAACCAGTGACGGGATTGTTTCTTTTTTTCTCCTTTTTTTAACTACATGTTTTCTTCAAAAAGTTAAACTTTTTGTTGTAAAAAAATCAAGCTCTTGTGCTTGTGTTTAAATTTCAAAAGAATGTAAACTAAGGGTTGGATAGAAACCTGAAACGTGCTGGGGCGAGGGAATGCACTCCCGAAAAATGTGAAAAATTAGACCTAGGTCCTATCTTGCTCTTGCTCTTTACTTTTTTTTTAACTTTTTTACAGTGATGTTGTACCCTTGTGATATTTCAAAGTGACATAAATTTCATTTATTGGTCAACCTCCTGGGAGGCCTAATATACATCTATACAAAGACAACTGGCCTGGACATTTGCCAGTGGTGGAACAAGGAAAACAACGCTGCACGCTAATCTCACTGTCAAGTGTAAAAATCGAAGCTGTGGCATCATCACCAGCCCCCCGCCCCCCCACCCTGCATAACACTTGCAGACATTTAATAGTTTTTATATCCTTTTTTTATCTCTTGTGTTTAGTTTTTTTTCTCTCCATGCACACACCAGACTGACAACATTATCATGAGCATTTTACGCACTGTAAAAACATTTTGTGCCAGTAGTAACAAAGGGAAAGAAATGAACGACAAAGCAAACACGCTAAAACAGTGTGGCTTCAGAGCAGCCATGGTAAACATATTGAAAAGAGGATTTTTTTCGACAGAGAGAGGGACCAGTGATGCGGCTCCAAGGTCTAGGCACCAGAAGAAGGCCCTGTGCTTCCAGACTGAATACCCACACGGGGGCACCCTGCCTGGGGGGGGTGGGAGGGGGCTGGGCAGGAGTGCCGGCAGTCTGTTGGGGTTCTGGAGGAGGCCACTGCAGAGAGGACTGCGCCACCTGCAGGTATGGAGGGTGATTACCTCTGTCTCGAGTCCATACATTCCGATGCTTACGTACATTTCTTTGCTATTATTGATTCAGTTAAAAACCACCCTGCTTCATATGATTCTCTGACACCTTATCGCCTCCCGTCTCGAGAGCTACTGCTTGTTGTCTGTCGGCAGCCCTGCTTCTTCAGCATACACAGAGAAAAACGATGAGATTTTTCTTTGAATGGATATGAAACACTGAAATGTGGCGCTCCCTACAACAGACAAAATTAACCGCGACAGAAGTGATTGTCAGATCTCAACAAAGCTTTCTCGTTGTGACTGTTTCTGATTGTTGTTGTTCTACGTTTCCGCCATCTTTTTTTAGTTTGTTTGTTTCTCTCTACAGTATGTTTCATGAGTCTGTTTCTCGTCGAGCGGCGTAGAGCGGTTGGTCCACTAGGATCGGACCCCGGGAGGCCCGGAGGAACTGTCAAGTGACGACTGGGAAGCCCGCCGAGTCAGGGAGGCAAGCGTCGGATCCACCAAGGAGGACGGTGGGAACAGCTTGTACCAGCCAATGACTGTGCTTGATAAGTCCAGTTCCTCCAATAGGATTTGTGCAACCCCCATGAAGCTTTTATGGTCCATGCGGCCGTAGTCCCCCCATACAATCACCTGAAGGGAAATCGTTTTCTGTCAAATTACACAGCAGTCTAGTTCCTCGTGCTAAAACATTATTTTTTTTATCAGAATAGATTTGGAAAAAAGCATTTAACTTTGTGATGAAGAGAAATATATCTTCAGCTCACCTGTAAGACTTTACCCTGTGGGCTTTCCTCGAATAGCAGTGCTTGCTGGTACAGTGGGTCAAGTGTTTTCCGTGCAATCTTGGTTTTCTTTTTGGCTACGTACGCTCCATTATTCAGCAGATAGACCTTGACATATGGAGCTGAAGGCAACAAAAAAAAACATTATTGAGGAACGCAGCGACTCGTCAATATAACCTAGATCAGATCTCACAGCTGGTTCTATCTTTATAGGAAGCTTCAGCTGGGTGTATCTACTGGATTTCCCTGCATGCAGCGTGTATTTCATATCATAATGTGAGGAGTGTACGAGTGATGTTTTGAGCGGGAGGGAGGGGGGATGTAGTCGCTCTTTGGTATCTCAAGGTCAGTCAGGTTCTCACCAGGGAGGGATTTGGATCCTGGCTTTTGTACGAGTCCCCGAGCTCTGATGACCTCCACCTCCAGCTGACCCTTTTTCTCCATCATACCAATCTGGATGTCACCTGGGAAACGCAGAAAAGTGAAAAGATGACACACCAGTAAGGCATCAATGACGGAGAGTCCTGCAGAGCTAGAGCAAGATGAACATGCAGTCAGAAAAAATAAAGGGTTTGTAGCAATGACTGTACACTCATAAAATATATGACATGAGACCTTTTATCAGCACTAATGAGAGCAACATGTTTTGCTCAGCAATTCATCAGCTACAAAGGGTTAATTATGTGAAAACAACTAATTCCTTTAATTAATTCCTGATATGGACACCTCAAAGGGCATTATCCTGCTTATACCATGGTTATAATATTTTATGTTATACTATATTATGATAGTCAGTATCTTACCTATGGCAGGGGTAGCCAGAGTTTGCCTTCCCACTAACTGAGCTGGTCCCAGGCCATCCAGGAAGTCACTGAACTGACTGCTGGCACCCAGATTCACTCCAGAGAACTTCAGACTAACAAAGAAAAACACACAAGCATGAGTTAATTATGACAAACTTGACAAATATCACCCACCAAAATCAACTTAAAGACAGAGGAGATTCTTTGAAGGATAAAAGCAGTTGTTGTCTCTCTCCTACATTACTCTCGCTGTCTCTACACAGTCAGCATACTTTAAGACTTAAGAGGTTATTTTGCCGCCTTCAGGAGAGTCCATTTGCTGCCAGTCATTATTTACAGCACGAAAAACATAGCCAGAATTGCCCAAGCGAAATAATCCATCACAGAAAACAAAGGCCTTAATTTGATTCAGTCAGAGTTTGTGTTTTATCATCACCTCGCTGAGCTGAGTTTATTACAGTGTGCTCATTGTATTACACTCTGTTTACTGTCAGTCACCTGACACATACCTGCACGTATGGAAATGTCAGCCTGGATATAATCACTCAGGACATGTTGGCATACAAACTTTACTGTCACACCCACGTCATTTTAATAATTGAGGTTTAGTTTGGGGGGACAGAAGTTAATTATAAGACACAGTAGCTTTAACAGCCATCTGCCAATTGAAAAGCAAAGAAAAATAAAATATAATAATAATAATAATATATAAACTCTGCAGTCTGGTGGAAATGTGAGATGGACATAGACAGAAATCAGTGGACCATCATTTGCCATTCCCCTTGAAGAGAGGAAGAAAATTATAAAGGAGGAAGATGTAGAGAGTGTGCAGATGGTTGGTAGAAAGTGATGAGAACTGAAAGTGTGTGGTTTACTGACTTTCCCTCAGAGTTGTAGCTGTTCATGCTGCCATTGTTGGACTCTCTGCTGGGCTGTCGACTCATGTTCCTGGTCAGCTCTACTGCCATGCCGGTCTCTGTGCTCCGTTGGATGGGTGCCCCCTTCTCCTTCTTACTCTTCCCCTCTGCATGAAGGAAGAGGAGAGACAGGAAAAATCATAATATTGCAATCAGAGATGCTCTTCAATCTTACCTCAATAAGCATTATAAGCAGAAAGGCAAACATAAAGTAAAGCTGGATAAGAAGAAGAATACCACCCCCAAGTCTGTATGCTCTTATGCTATGGAACTGAAAATTCAATATTATGAGAAAATGAGACACAACATCCACAACTCTTTCTCCTTTGCTGTTGTAGCCAAATTGATTTAAAGGAGGCCAGTAGGTCTTCCAGCTCTGGGCTGAGCATTTTGTGCTTGTCAAAGTGTGACTGACTCGCACAGCAATCAGCTTGTCGTGCTAACCTCAGCACATGTTACTAATGGTGTATTAAAAGTTTGGCACAAACACACAAACCTTTACAGCCCTAGAAGTCAGGCAAGCTGTTTCCACCTGTTTCCAGTCTTTGTGCAAAGCTAAATTAACCGGCTGCTGGCACCAGCTTCATATTCACCGTACTGACATGAGAGTGGTGCCAATCTAATCTCTGCAAGAAAGGAAATTAGCATATTTCCAAAAATGTTGAACTTTTCCTTCAAACCGATGCCGAAGTGTTTTACTTAATGTAGAATAGAAAATCACAAAGGATTAAGAGAACGGTTTCCTTTAACTCTTGTTGTGGTTAGGGAACAAGATACTCTGACTTCTAGTCACTAGTATAGGTCAAGCTGGCAAAGCAGTATTTATAATATAAGTATTTTAATTTAAAGAATTTTAAGTATTCTGAGAATATTTGAAAATTGGGAGGGTGTGTGTACCCCCAAATATTCAAAAATTGACACTGTTGATCTACATTTCCCATGGTGCAACTAAAAAGCATCTTTTGTTATATCTTTTGTCTCCCAGGCTTTTGGTTATGGATTTATAGTCTCCAATTCCAAACTGAAAAAATAACCCCAATCACATCATCAGAGTTATTTTTTCAGACCTTGTAAAGCTCCTCTAGAGCCACAAAAGATATTATACCACTTTTTCCACAGGCTGAGCAGTTCTACACTGAAACAAAACTTATCTACTGAACTTTATCTGAACTGAACATTTTCACAAAATGTTTCTTTTAGATCAAGAGAAATCACAATGTATCAGGATTAAGAGAAAGACTCCCTTTAACCCACATTGTGGTTAGGAAACAAAAGGACATTACAGATAAATGGACTAACTTCCGGAGCACATTTATCAATGGGGTAAAGCCTTTTTCATATGAAACAATTCACCAGTGGAAAGAAAAAGTAGAAAATCTCAAGATCCAGATCAGATCCAGTTAAGGGCTCTGTGATGTGTCCGTCTGAAGCACGGCCAGAGTCCAACCCATGCCCTTCTGAATCTGCTAATCAGTGGTACACAGGAAATTGTTGGGCAGAAAAACAAATCAGACAACACTGCGTGGCATCTTGGACTGGGGTGCGTCCACCTTCTGACTCATAATATTGGCACGGTTAAAAGAGAAATATGTAGCTGCATTTTTGAGCCTATCATCATCCCTTGCTGCTGAGCATTAGATACATTCTTACATCTAGCAGGTGGGGGGTCAACAGCATTTACCTAGCCTGAGCAATATATAACCTACCATATAATGTTAAGTAATTATTATCTTGTAATCACGCTAAAATCCTACAATGTAAAAACTAAAAGTCTTACCTGCCTTTATTCTCACCCATCATGAACAGGAACGATTTTTCAAATTAAGGTTGATCTCTGCGCTAACTCTACCTTCTCTCTTCTCTCCACATCAGGGGGGGGGGGGGCGAGAGACCCCCTTAGGCCCTGTGTTCTCTAATAGCCTTTTATGTCCGCTACAAAAAACAGAGTTTGGCTTTCATCATGAGTCTTACCCTGCCCCTGTATTAAGAGTGCATGCTTGACCAGACTGTGTTGTGTGACTGGGAGCAGAGCTACAAGCGGCTCTCAGCTGCCCACGATGTTCTGAAACTCTCCGAAACATATTTGTTTGTCTTTGTAAAGAGCACTGGGGCAGCAGAGGTTTGTCTTTCATTGAACAAAAGGACAATTTGTGGCGCTTCTGTACAGTCTGTTCCTCAGGACAAATCTTTGTCTCTATGTGAAACAGTCTCATCAGTCTGTGAAATAAGTACAGAGACACAGATTGCATGTTGTGCCCTATTCTGAAAACTAAAGGCATGTAAATCTCTGTGGAGGCTCTGTGTTTTAGTGAGAGTTTGCAACATGCCTATCAAAAATCAACCTGAATCAACCTCCCCATTGTCCAGTTACTGTGTTATGAGTTGTTGCTCCAACACCTGTAACTATGGATGTGCAATGTCTGCTTTAGTTGCCACACTGAAAATGCCCAAATGTATTATTCTCCAAGTGTGGCATTTCCATAAAGTTGGGGGACTGACAAGAGACGTATTAAAAAACAGACTGCCAAACAAAAAGGCTGAAATATCCAGATTTTTAGTCCCTGTTATGGGTCTTAAGCACTAAAAACACACCTCCCATAATGCAACTTGATACCCTCTCTGCCTGGTAAACATCCACTTAAATTCCACGTAGCCTATTTGTAACACAGGTTACCTTTAAAACATTTTTTTTTTAAAAGTCCCAAAGTCCAAATAGAGATAACATTAATGACATCGCTATGACATCATCAGGTCAGACGGCAGCTGTTGACAGCTGTTTTCACAAGCTGAGTAGCGTTTGCCACGATGACTTAACTTAAATAGGTGGAGGGGTCCTTTAAGTGAGCATTCCATTACTCCACCATAAGAAAATAATACAGTAACTGGACAAAACATTTTGCTCTATTCCTCAATGAAATGCTTAGGTAATGGTAAGGTTTAGGTAGGTGACAAAGCACTATTTAAATGTGTCTGTGATTAGGTTTGGTGAAGGTTAGAGCATTTTACAAAATAAAACTCTAGACTCGACTACACTGAGAGCTGAAGCTCAACACCCATCACTCCACACCTACACACCTTTACTTTCTATAGTGTCAAATGACAGTATTGTTGTGTCTCTCCTCCGCTACACCCAAAACATCTCAACTGTCCCAACAGCAACTCTAGAAGTTGATGAGGTCTACTCCATTGCTAAGCAGGTGGGTTGTTTCTATCTACCTGTGATATCGGTGTTAATAACTCTTAATAAGTGAAGAAGGGGCCTTTTAGACATGTCTTTGGCTGAATCTGGCTCACAGGTAGTAGTTTGAAACCCCTGCTGTAAATGGATGTAGCATGTGTGACATGACCCTATTATTTTTAATTGTCACTGAGACTAATGTAGCCCCTGCAGCCCTGACACCACCACAGTATCAGGGACATTTACCATCCAATAGATGAAATAATATTCAGTATCCATCATATTTTTGGGAGGCAATTCTCATCACACATAACCAGTGGGATATACAGTCTCTGCTGAACATTTTAGGGTTGCCATGGCAACTCACCAGGGCCACTGATCTGTGAAGTGCTGCGGCTGCGACGATTGCCAACGATGGCTACCACCCGCGCACTGAGGCTGGAGCGCCTCTTCTTGCTGCCGCCGCCCACCGTGCCCAGCGCTGTGTCTGATTGGCTGCCGTCTGTGCGCTCCTGGGTGTAGATCTCTCCGCTCACACTGGAGCTCTTCAGCATGCTGCGGCCCACCGATCGTAACTGCCGACTGGGGAGAGAAATCACCCTATGACACTGGTGTGATGGGGGGGAGGGGGGTGTTACTAAGGTCTCTGTAACTCCCTCTATACTGTACCTTCATTTTAGAAGAACACAGACACAGCATGGAGGACAAGAAGTGGTGGATAATGACGTTTCAAACTGACTGTGGTGGAGGAGTGCTGTCTAATCAAACAGCATGTGACTCAAATAACAGATGAGTAAACATCTGGGATCCCAAATAAAGCAAATGATGATGACAGACATATACTCATATCTAAAATTGAAACATTAGTGTTTGATGTTAAGATCTCAAGAATCTGGTTAAAATGGGATCAAATAAGATAAAATAAAATTATAGCAGTCCAAAGCTGACATTCACATCATGCATTAAAGTTCAGTCTTCTCAAACCAGCCACTACACGTGGGCAGAAGCTGCCCAGCACTCGATGCTGCCTCCTAGGGGTTCGGAGGAGCCGTCGCATGTCCATCCCCTCAGAGGGGGTCAAAGTGCTGCACGAGAGCCCAGCTACGCTTCCTCTATCGCCCACAGACTGCACTCCCAGTGGGCCACGGACAGCCACAGTCCAGTGGCCCAGGGGAGCCAGGGAACAACTGGGAAGGGGGAGGGTGGTTTGAGGCCTCTCCACCGCCCCCTGTAAGGGGGATTAGGGAAGGGCGTGCAGCAGAAGGAGAGGATGGGAGGGGAGGACCCAGGTCTGGAGAATGGACGGGGGTCCTGGCAGTCACAGCACAGGATGCATGCAAGGAGGGATCTGAGACATGCAGAGAGGATCGCACAAACATCCACAGTCACAGGCACAGAAAACAAGGGCCAAATATAACAAAAAGGACACATAATGTTGCGCAAAGTGCTAATTTATATGCATTTATGTACAGTGTGTGATATATTTGTAACATAGCCTATACAAAATATTAATTCTTTTTGGCTGAAAATCTTGTGATTTGTGTGGGTTGCTGTAACTACTACTGTCATTGAAAAAATGTATATCAGCAGGATATTGTTTTATTCTGAAAGGTGAAATATAACATTTTTATCCAACAACAAGTGATACTGATATGCAAACAAATGCAATGACAAGAAGGCAAGACATTTGAGGATTAACTGGAGGAGCTAACATGATCAGCATCCAATTAATTATTTAAAATTGAGAAGGAGCAGTTTATCAAACATATAGGAATATCAAGAAAGGGGAAACAGCTGAGGGTTCAATGTGTCAATGCAACCTCAGGAATCCTTTCCTCTGTATGTACTCAGTCACTTCCACAACCTATCATCACACTGGCCTGCAGTAGATGTGAGAGTATCCACTGAATACAGAGACCACTCTGAATGAAAACTGACCTGAGGCCAGCCATCCTTGTTCATCACTAGATTACTAATTCATCCCCCGTCTCTCTAAAAACTGAGTTATAGATAAGCTACATTACAGGTCTTCAAAAATAGACTACTGACCAGTTTTCATGAATGGTCCCTGACTCCATTGTCTGCTTTTTTGCATCCGGACTTGTGTTTTCACTGCTTGTCTGATCACAGCCCTAGAACACAGACACATGCTCGCCTCTGCCTAAGAACTGATATAAGCCTCTGCACAGCCAGAGGAGCGCTGTTTATTTCATGCTCCTGCATCCATTTGATGTGATCTTTGTTATTGTTATGTAAATACTCCATGTTATGTAAATACTCCATCTGTATGTAATGTAGGCATATTAACCTCATATGAACAATTGGAATTGTTTATATGAGGTATACATTTTACCAATATATCTATAACACCTCTTTTGTAAAGATTGTGAAGGATAGAGATTCCCTCACATGCTTTTCTTTAGTTGATCACTTGATTCTGTTTATATATATCTGTACAGCTTTTTGTCTTTTATATTTGTTCTCTCTCTGTAATCTTCAGCCCAAGTGTACACTATCTGACCAGAAGTATGTGGACACACCTATCCGCATACTTTTCTGTCTGGGTTGTTTTTCATGGTTTGGGCCAGACCTTTAGTTCCAATTAAAGGGGAATCTTAAGGCTACAACAAAAGACAAAAATGGTTAAACAACTGTCTGCTTCCAACTTTGTGGCAACGGTTTGGAGAAGGCCACTTCCTGTTTCAGCATGATAATGTCCCCGTGTACAAAGCCAGTTTGGTGTTGGAGAACCTGACTGGC
Organism: Dicentrarchus labrax; assembly: GCF_905237075.1. Classification (NCBI taxonomy): domain Eukaryota; kingdom Metazoa; phylum Chordata; class Actinopteri; family Moronidae; genus Dicentrarchus; species Dicentrarchus labrax. Next base: position 9,451,942 of record NW_026136721.1, read on the forward strand.
CTGCACAGAGTCCTGACCTCAACCCCATCCAACACCTTTAAGAATGAAGTGGAACCAGCCTGGTCCCAACGCCCAACCTCAGTGGCTGACCTCGATAATGCTCTTTTGGCTGAATGGGAGCCACTCCCTGCAGCCAGGTACCAACATCAGGTCAGAAACAAGGCGTTCGCACATGGGTATAGCAATTTATAAGATTTATTATATTTCTGAGTGTCCATATACTTTTGGCCATATGTTAATGATAGTGCTTGTTTTTTAAGACTGGGAAATGCTCAATAAATAAGAAAATCAATTTTCTCTCTCTCACCTCCGACTTTAGAAAGTGTGTCAAAGGCCGTGGGGCTGTGCTTTTATAACGCTCTGTTTGGATTGATCTGTGGTAAGGCCATAAAGAACGGGGCCCTCTCTCCTCCTCCCAGACCTCAATACATTAGCCAGCTAATAAGCTGCACTACATCACCACCTGGCCCACTGAGGACCACTGGGATAGGGTCATTTGTCCATGTCAGCACACTGCTACTGGTCAGCCGGGGATGTGTGTGTGTGTGCGTTTGTGTGGGAGTGTGTGGTCACATGAAGAGAACGAAAATGATCTATTTATTTCAGCTCAGTTGGACTGGAGAACTTTTTAGTTTAGGTGTTATTTCATTTTGATTTTTATAGTTTTATCTTTTTCTTAGCAATATTTTGGAGGTGTGTGCTTTTAAATTTCACATTTATTTATATATTCCTTAACAAATATAAAGGTGGGATGTCTTCAGGTTTGCAATTTTATCATTGTCATTTTATGCTGCATTAACAAAAAGATTAAGCTGAACATTATTCATGCACATAGTAATGAGTAATACATAAATAAGAGTATTGTTACTCAGTTATAATTTAATTTCAGCTCAATTAATACTCATTGAAGATCCTATCCAGACATGTATTAAGACATCTACAAATAATCTGCTTGGAACAATAATGTGTTTCTGATATGAAAAAAAGGCTACTTTTCCAAATTTAAATCTTAGTCATATACTCCTTCAACCTCATTAAAAATTCCACAATCTATAAATATGCAAATTGAGTTTTCCTGCTGGACACAAGATGTCTCCTCCTTCACTGTAAAGTCCATTCTCAGTGGAGAGTGGTGCACTGGTGGCTCACACTGTACAAGTTGCATACTGGACCAGGGTTTGTGAAAAAGCACTGACTGAGACACTGGGTTCAAAATGTACTCACATTCCATTCAACCAGAAATCCCCATGCGACAAAGCTAACTGCCTCAAAAATAAGCAAGGACGACATCCTTCAGCTGGAAGACTAACCCTGTTTTAGTGAGTATCCATCCCTCATGCTGTATCACTACAAGTTGAAGCTGACCTCCCTTCGGAAGTTGCAAGCAAAAAGAAAAGAACTTCCCTTCAGAGATCAATAATTGTCTATAATTGCAACCATTAAAACGTTTCCCTAGTGCGCTGTTGTCTTAAATGAACGGGGATTCAGGGATTCTATCTTGGGGATCCAGACCTGGTTGTACAGCACGAAGATGGATCGTCTGCCATCATCAGTGAATTCACCATTTGGGATCTATTGATCTTTACCTGGACTCTCTTGTGTCTCCAGCTACAGTGTGTCTCCTGCGCTTCAACTCCTCAGAGAAGCGTCTCTTTCCCGCCGACCTCCTCCTATCCTCCTCTCCATTCACTCCCCACGAGATCCTCCTGTCCTTCTTCTCCTCCTCTAACGACTTGGATCTGAGACCAGTTTGTTTGGATATCCACCGTTCATTGTGTGTACCCGTATGTTTGTTTGTGTGTGTGCGGGGAAAGAGGACATGCAGAGGACAGAAACATGCAGCAGTTGGCATGCAGAAATAAAACAGAAAAGGCACACAGTGATTAGCATGCATGCAACACACCATTTAACACTGAGGCTTATTTCAGAAAGGGTGAACTGACTGAAATCCACAACAGCCATAAGATATAAACATATGACCAATGGCCAGGGAGGACTGACCTGAGTCGTCCCCCGGGTCTTTCTGATTGGATAGACATGTAGCTGGTGCTACTGAGGCGGGAGGCACTGCTGGCACGGGAGAGGGCCGACACATCGCTCATATCGCTGTCGGACGATCTGGCCGACATGTTGTCACTGCTACGCCTCTGCTCTGCATACATCTGCAGACAGAGATGAAGATAGTTGAAAAATAGACATATATGTATAATTTAGGAGGTGGAGGAAGGGATCTGAAGAATGACTGGAAAACACGGATGCTGACCTCCCGTTTGGTCTTGAGGTCCGTCTCAGGGTCGTGGGAGGCTGAAGACTGGCAGGAATGTACTTTTATCTGCAGCTTTCGGGCTCGCTCCTCTACTGCGAGGGCTGAGACAGAAGAGACGAAGAAAGAGTAAGATATAAAGAATATCGACAAAGAAAGAACAACAAAAAAAAGCAGAACCATTGGCATGTTCTCAGTAAGGGATTACAGGGAGTCGGCTGGGGATGCAGGATCTGGTTTCTGACACTAGAGGGTGCATGATGTGCACTGATAGCACATCAAGTGATAGATTCTACAGGGGTCGGAAACCTCACAACCTGGGAAAAATTATTAGCTGGTTTGCCAAACTGTAAAGAAAAATTATATAGGGATGTTAAACTGACAACTACGCCTGCAATTGATTGTACATTAAGATTCTCTGTACATTAAACCCCACCCATCTGGCAGCTATGTAGGCTAAAACAAACAATATATAATATTTTAAAATGTTGTTTGACCCAGGACTGCTGAGAAAGGTTTGGGGATAGAGTGATCTGTATGTTTATGAGGCAGTAAAGAATCATCTAATAGTAGATACACTGAATTGATACACTTTTCTAGATCGCTTCAATTGTTAGTTTTTTTCTTTTTTTTTAAAGTCTCAGCTCTCTACCAGGAAAACCAAATGTAACGTTTCTGTGACTAACACAGCAATAGAATTACTATTTGCCAACGTGACCCCTCACCCATGACTTGCCAACTTCTGAAACCAAACCCACATCCTGGCCTTCAACATACCTTGCTCAATGCTGCTGCTTTTTGCAGGGAGCTGAGGCAGCTGCCTGCCCCTGCGACCTGATGAGGGAGTCCCCGTTGGACAGGGGCTGCCATGAGGGTGGGCTCTGAGAGATAAAGACACAAGGATGTAGGAAAGGATATTACTATTACGGTATTCATCACTAATTAAAGTGAAGCCCAATACTGAAACACAGAGACAATTAGCTGATGGCCGGTATAAAAGGTAAGAGGTCACGTTAGGAGGGGAATGGATCAGAGGAGACGTAAAGGAAGTGGCACTGAGTGTGTTTACAGACAGTATGCGCAGTATCTCAGTATTTCTATCTATCCCAGTCATTGTATTATGTTGAGATGGTACATTTATACAGTAAACTTTACTATCCACAGCTTCTTACCTGATGGTAGCCCAATTTACACAAACTACATAAACCACTATTACATGGATATCTAAACTCTTGGGATTGAGCTATAATGTTATTTTGACTTCTTGTGACATAACATTTACATGTGGCACATGTGCATACAGTATTACCACACTCGGTGAAACAGAGAGGAAGTCAGCACACAGGGGAGTAGAGGCATAGTGCTGGCAGTAGCATGCACCTGTCTAGCCGTGGCGAGTTTGGGCAGGACCCAGCCAGGGTTGTCTGGCCAAAGGGCCTCAACGGGCCCCCTCTCCCCCTACTGCCCCTCAGGATAGAGGTGGGCTGGATACGACTGCCATCAGCAAATAAAAAGAAATGAAAATACAAAACCTTATAAATGCAGAAAAATTAAAACAAATGAAAACAATAAAACATATGTAACTTATGGCGAGGCTCTGTGTGAAATGCTGGTCCATAATGAAAATAGTGCGTAGGCAGTGTACACCGGGCGCTAAATAATCATTACTCAAATACAGCTGGTGCACTCTAGACCAATATACAAGGAAATATTTTCTTAATTTTCTAAGTGCATTGGCTAAGCTGTGATAAATACAGTAGTTATATTTTCTTAAGTAAAATAGTACTATGCTATAGTATACTGTAGGTCAGGAGTTTTTCAAAGTGTGAGGCAGGCATCCCCAGGGGGTCTCAGTTTCAAGGGAGGCTCAGCGAATGGAAGTGAACAAATATTACATTAGTTATCTAAAGGAGATCACATAGAATAGCCTAAGTGTGTGATCTGGTTAAAGAGATGCAGCAGTTTTGGGGAATTGTACTGTTTATCCCACTTCACCAGTCAGAAATTAATAAATGCCTTAAGAAAGACCTTCCTTTATGTATTTGGTGTAGTCTAAAGTCATATTAAACAGCCATGTAAGGCTAATGTCTATGGGATCCAATAACATAATCATGATCACATAGGTATCTATCAAGTGAGAGTAACTAAGCAAATAAACTAAAGAGGAATGAGGGGGCACCTTTTTCCATGCTTTGTCTGGGGGGGGGGGGTCACAGTCTTTTAAAACCCCTGCTATAGGTGATCTACCAACCAGCACCTCTAAAGCTCACCAGTTAACATGTTATACCTCGTTTCTTATGGGGGCTATGTGTTCCTGCACTTGGCCCAAAACCAGCACCCATAAAACCAGAAATGAACACCATAATGTGTTAATCAGATTTTTACCTTTGGAAAAAGCGGACTAGCTGTCTCTAGGGATCATGCTAAGCTAACCTGCAAGCTGTAGCTTAGAGTTTTTGAAGTTAATGCAGTTTAATTCCAATCATATAAACCAGCCATCACAACAGTTAAGCACCTAGAAACCCACACAGTGTCAGCAAACTTCCATTAATATGGAAAAAAACAGTCTTCTTAAGAGTAAAAATCAAATCAGCTAAAGTGTTTCTGCATGGTGTGACGAGTGTTAGGGTTTTTTTGATTGTCAGCTAACATTAAAGGCTACGTACTGCGTGAGCCACGACTTAAAAGAAAAATCAACATTGCAGCTTTGACAACCAGTCACAGACGGTATCTTCCCTCTCGAGGACAAGAGAAGAAATAACAGTAATGAGAGGAGAATAAATAAGGTGAGTGAGTGAATGAATGAATGAATGAATGAATGAATGATCTTACCTGTCCCCCTCCAGGCTTTTTTTGCTGCCCCTTTGACAGTTTGGACTTGATGAATTGCTACACTGCCTGTTTTCAGCAAACAGCAACCACACAGAGAGAGAGAGAGAGAGAGAGAGAGAGAGAGAGAGAGAGAGAGAGAGAGGAGAGAAAGGAAGAAAAACAAACACGATATGGAGAATGATGACCCACAGAATGGCAAAACTGAATACTGACTGATGTGTTGGATATACTGTAAAAGGCTCAAAACTGAGACTTTGGTTTTTGAGGTTTGTAAAAGCAATATAGCTGAGAATTGCACATTCCGTGAACTTTTTTTCCCCACCAGCAACATTGTTACAGAAGAGAAAGCGCTTTCAAGCCAGAGAAGTGAGGAGATTCAAACAAGCGCTCAGCAGAAAGAGCAGGTGCAGCAGAATAAAAGAGGGATTACACAGTCTTAGACCACAAATATTAACAGGGAAAGGGAAAGAAACGGTGCTGATCACAAGATCTGTGCAGCGCTATCATCTACAGCTCTACAGGAGAGGCTTTGAAGTTACAAGCAGGGCAAGCAGAGCCGTAGCGTGGTGTTTTAAGAGGTGAGGACAGCAGGAGGGGGCAGGCCCGGTATACCTGTCTTCCTCAGGGGCCACGTGTTCTACTAAGATCCTGGGGCTTGGGGGAGTCTTGCGGGGCAAAGAGTTGGAGCACCTAGAGGGGCGGAAGGGTGGGAGCAGGAGCATCCCAAGGCAGGAACACCAGGAGAGTTTGTTAGTGAGTAAAGGAACAGTCAAGGCCTTGAAAGTGTAAAAGTTTTTTTTAAATATTACATCAGTCAAAAGATTCCCCCTGCCTCGACTTATCGTACATTTCAAATCATGTTGGAAATCTAAGAATTACCAGTAGCAGCGTCCCAGGGTTCGAATTCGACCTGTGGCCCTTTGCTGCGTGTCATCCCCTCTCTCTCTACCCCCCCGGTCCTGTCTATCTTCAGCTATCACTATCATAAAAGCAATAAAAGCCCCCCAAAAATGTGTGGTTTCTGTTACGTTTGGACCAAGCCAGGCTAGCCGTTTCGCTCTGTTTCCTGTCTCTGTGCTAAGCTAAGTCTACAGAATGTTGGCTGTAGCTTGATGTTCACTGTACAAACATGAGAATGGTATCGATCTTCTGATTTAACTCTCAGGAAAACAATTGATAAGTGAAAACTGCACTCCGCTAACCGTTCAGGGATTCACACGAATATGTTGGCTCCATAACCTTGTCTCTCAGTATTTAGAGCACCTCTGCTCTGTGCTGAACACTACTGACTTGTTTTCTGTCTTAAAGATATTTCAAAGATTCCAAATTCCTACACCAGGTAGTTTTTTTTTTTTTTTTTTAATGAAAGTGTGCAATGGTAAATTCATTCATGTATGAAAGGGACACATGACATGAACTGGAGTGAAGACATGCAGCATCCTAAACCCAAAATGTTGGATGATTGAAACGTGCAGTCTAGAAAAACTGATTTGAAAGCTGTCACTGAAGACCATTTCAGCAGTCTTTGATCATTATTTCTGTATTCATCTTTTAAATAAAATAAAAGAATCTTGTGCAAATTAAATTCACTCGATTCATGATCTGCAATCAAAATCTTCTTTTTATACCTGTCTCTGTCAGGGGAGTGAAAGTTGGTGTCTGGTCTCAGACAAGTGGTGCTGGCACTCCTCACTCTGTCCAACGATGTCTGCAGGTCGCTGCACCGCCACAACATGGCAGCAGAGAGAGACAGAAAGGAGAGAAAGAAACAGAGATGGAGACAAGGTGTACAAGGACAGAGGATGCAAGCAGAGGTGTCAGGGAGAAGAGGTTGTGAATAATGCAAGAGAACAAAAGGCCGATGAGTAGGAGGCAGACAAAAGAAAACAGAGAAAGTGAGAAAAAGGAAGATAATGTGAAGTAAAGTTAAGAAAAAGGGAGCAGAAAGGAGGTAGAGGTAAGGAGGGAGAGACAAAGAGAGAATAAGGAAGGCCATCAGACAGTGTAGTAACATGTAATGGCTCTGGTGCTGTATCTCCATTTATCATAGCCAGTCATTCCTCGCGGCCATACACTGTGAGACCACTCAGATGGAAGGTTGGTGAGTTGCCATGGGAACCAGGTCTAAGTGGGAGAGGGGACTGCTGGTTAAGTGTGTGAGGGGGTGAATGAGTGAGGAGGAGAGGAGCAGCCAGCATCGCTCTGCGCTGCATACGCTCACAGCTGCATGTTTGTCACGTCATGCAGCTCTGTGGCAACAGTTAGTTTCAACAGATGGTTGGCTCCCTGCCATCGCATGACATTGCACATAATGTTTTCAGGCCAAACGCTTCACATGGACGGCAACAAGGGCTTAGGAGTTTGTTTAATGCTCTGCCAGTATGTGCTTTAAGCCTCTGCTATACGTTGTCAGACAAAAAAAAGGGAGAAAGACGAGGTTGTGGGCAGAGGAAGGACGAGGGAAGAGATGGTGCGTGAAGCGGGCATGTTCTTACCTAACAGTGACCTCATCAGTGAACCTGAGCACACGGTGTGTAAGGATGCTACGAGGCATGGTGCTGCCCCCTTCGTGCCTGTGGGGCGGCTTGCTCTTTAGGCATGCGGGGAGGGTGGAGCTGTGCGCCAGAGCCCCGCCCACGAGAGGCGGGGGGAAAGACCCGCGTGCAAAGGAAGGCAAAGGAAAACAAAAATGACACATGCAAGTGGCAGAAATGAGCAGAGAGAAAATATGTGGGGGCGGGGGGGAGAAAACACAAACTAAGCAGGCTTCTTGCAAATGAGCAGAAGACATTCACACTATCACACTATGGAGCAACATAAAATATGGTTTCCCTCTAAGCATCTCTCTACACAGTTTACGCTATAGCTTCGTAGAAAGGGAGGATTCTCAAAAAAGATGAGATTGGATAGCCTTAGATTAGAAGTGTGCCTGCTGCTGCGTGATGCCGGTGATCACTGGAAACACCACGCGCAGCATATTACTACATGAACACATGAGATGACCTGCATCCTGTCTGGGACCTCAGAGTGAGGAATTTATGACGTAAGAGTGTAGTGACAGTTACTCTTGTGCTCCCTGTGGATGGACCCCACACACATATATGGGGAGATTACATGTAATGGTGATTATATAACACAATCTACAGATCTAAAGCCGTGGAGGCAGCACGTGGCGAGGCTACAGTAGATCTATAAAACGTATAAAAGTGCCATTAAGAGGATTAGAGCAGAACAGAGAAATGGAGGAAATTGCTTATACAGGAGGGCTGTGTGTCCGGTGGTTATGTGGCCAGGAATGAGGCTTTACAGTAAATGTGACTGATGATTATGTGTAGAGAAAGTATGCCATGTATGTCCCAATATGCACTGTTATGATCTGGTACAATGACAATTATAATGCCAGGATCAACATCTAATAAGTACGTTCAAGGAGTATACTGGTGGTTTTGCACGTTTTAGCCTGTTAACTGCAAACTCACATATTCTTTACATTATGCTGAACATTTCCAGACCATTCAATAAGTTTTGGACTGATTTCCTGGCAGTCATTACTACGAGGTACTCCAGCAAATTAGTGTTGTGTTTCCCGAAAGTAATTTGTCAAGATATCAGGCATAGACCATATAGAAAACTCAATAACGGATGGAGACAGATTAAAAAGGAGAATAGTTTTGGATATATACTGCATATTGAAAGCTACACAATACCATGGTTTGAATGGGAAACTTGACTTTTCTCGTTTTCTTTAACTGTATTATCTTGTTTTTTGTTTTTTAGGCATCTGAGTCCTTTGAAAACATCATGTGCCTTCTTGCCTGAATGTACTGAAAAAGGAAATATTATATATAATATATATGAATTCCTCTGCACAGGTGGCCTGTCATGTGACTTTATCTGTCCACTCTAATCATGTGACTACTTACATCTGATCATCTGACTACTGCCAACATGTGTAAGAAAGGCAGCCATTTTGTATTTGCCTGGATGAAGGATGTCTGAAATGCACTTGCATGTTTTTAAACTGTAAAATATAGTAAATATTTGTGCAATATTAAAGGCTTTTTGTGACTTCCACTATCCTCTGAATGCCTCGGATTTCTCTATCTCCATAAAATAGTTTAAGACACATTTTGAAAATAATTGTTAAAATAGGTGCAGCAGAGGCCAAGATATCTTAAACTTTAGTCCCTACTGTGTGTCTAACTCCAAAAGCCTAGATCCTACGTTTCCCATAATGCTACTAGCATAATAATGCTAATGCTACTAGTTCTATTAACCCAGTTACCCAGGCTTTCTGTTCCAAATGCATAATGTGTAGTCCCCAAGCCCAAGCCAAGACACAGGAGACATTATAATGTACTTTACAAGCTGTGTGGTAGTCCCCATGTTTAGTAAATTGACGCTGACATTCTAGAAGCTCTGTGAGGCAGAGTGGTGTTTTGAGCTAAATGCTAACAATGGCAATATTAGTATGCTGATGCTCTGCAGGTATAATATTTACTGTGTTCACCATCACCAGCATGCTAGCCTGCTAATTAACACTAAACACAAAGTAGAGCTGAGGCTGATGGGAATGTCATTAGTTTTGCAGGTATTTGGTTAAAACCAAAGTTGGATAAAGTGACATTTTTATACAGTTTCTATAATGTTTCCTCATTGTTGCATTCTAATAACACAATATTCCAGACTTGAGATTCCATAGTTGCTTATGGTTTAGCTTGCACGTTTGATTATCCGATAACAGCAAAATCCAGATGGCAGAGCTCCCTTTACTGAACCAGTTACTTCCTGTTCTCAGCTGTTACCTAGAAAGTAGAAAATCAGTCTAAAACCTCTGATATGCTTTGGAAAATGTTCAGAGGTGACATAAAGTATATGTGATTTGTAGTTATAGTATGTTCTACAACATGTAGAAGGATTGCATAGTACAGAGGGAAAAGCAACACATAGCATTTAGTTAGACAAAGCAGCACCATGACAAAGCAACTTGGCACACACTCCAACTGAAGCAAGCACAAGCAGCACAGTGGTCTGGGAGACAAACGGGCACTTATTGTGTTAAGAGAACACCGCCACAACTTAATGAACCACCAACTCCACAAATGAGTCTGGGAAAGTTGGACAGGCACAGAGAGGGTTACGCAAGACTGCCTTTCACGCTAAATGCTTACCTGTAAATGTCTTTATGGATACCGTTTACTAACAGGGGCATTTTGGGGGGAAGTGTGTTGTTGTATCTACCTACGCCCCTGGTTGTGTGAGTGGAGATCATGCAAGTAAAGCAAGACAAGGGAAAAAAATGGAAAAAATACACAACTGCTGTGAGTGAACACAAAATGCAAAAAAAGAAATTAATCAAAAGAGCTTTGCCTTCTTTGAGGTCAGTCAGTGAGCAGGTCTCTAATCCCCTCACACAGTGATCAGAGTGTTGTGTGTGTTTTTATGAGACAGTGATAGACAATAGTCAGACATGAATGTATGAGTGTGCTACAACTACTTGACCCTGATGTGACACTTTTGTCTTCATGCAGTTGCAAAAAAGACACACTCTAAAGTATCTACAGTCCATTCAAAATAATCAACGCGCTCTGTTTGCATTGAAAACATCAACATTAAGTGTGTTAAGATGGAGTTGTTAAAGTATAGTGAGGATGGAAATGATGATCAAATGGCATATTTTATTAAAATAAAGCTGAATGGTGGTTGTTGTCTTTGTCTTTTCTTTTTTTTTTTTTTTACCTGTTTGTGTGCAGGCACTCGGCACTCCCGCCCCGGATAGACCTGTGCATCTCCAGGACCTCACTGTCATTGCCATGACGATGGGTGAACAAATGAGAAACAACCCGAGAAAACACAACAGAAGAGGATGGCAACTCAGACAGGCAAAGTGAATTTATGAATGAGAGAAACCAGGAAATCATAATTCTGAGGTTTCAATTAAGTCTGCATCAGCAGTACAGAATGATAATAACAAACTTAGTATGTCGCAATGACTAGTTTCACACTGTTAGTAGTATTAGTAGAAATTCCCTATCACATTACACAAAACAAGATTCAACATGAATTAAAGTAAAATAAATAATAAATATTAGCAAGTCAAGGCTCCATAAGCACATTTTGGAACTGATGAAGACCAGAGCTGCTGTCAAATCATTGCTGAATGAGCCACTAGGGGCACTGATCCAATGTGTGTGTGTGTGTGTGTGAATCTTGTTTTTTTCACATATTTCTTTAGGCCTATATATTATATTATGTATGTTATATACATAGTTTTACTTTTCAAAATAAAGTATTTTAAGTAAAAAAATCTAAACATCAACAAATTTTTACTTAAAAAGTAAAAAGCCAACTAAAACACACTGTCATAACCCACCCCACACCTGTGATGATGCCCACAGATCCCAGTAACAGGTTACCTGTCCTCAGAGTACTCGTAGTCCGAGTCACCGGAGCGTTGGTGCTCCAAGTGGGAGTCATGGTAGCGTGAGGGGGAGTGGGAGTGGTGGCGGTTCTGGTGGATCTCATCCAGACTCCTGAGATGTATGATAAGAATTTTAGTTCATAAGTCTGAGGATTCAAAATGTCCATGATACTTTTTACAATACGAACTGCATTTTTTTCCACTCTTCATTCTTCAATGCAAGTGATTTGGCCATATAGTAGTGTCATTAAAAGCCTTAATACAGTAAATACATAATAACAAGCAGCATTGAGTCCCTGGTACATATACAGTAGAGTCAGACCACACAATAATCTTATTAAAAAGCAAAAATGTCACTTGTTTTGAACATAATCTGGTATATATAATGTATATATATAGTGTATATATATTGACACATTGATGGTTGATGCTGGACTACTGTCACCACAGTCAACACACACTCCACTGACAGTTCACCAGGTGATTTCTGGCAGGTGATGCTGACCTTTGCATGGGCACGTGTGCGGGCCGTGACCGAGCCCTGCAGGAGTCCTCTCTGTGAGGAGACACTGAGCGGGAGCGGTGCTGGACGGGCCGCTGCTGCTCAGGCACAGCCAACGTACTGCCTCGCTCTCTCTCCCTGGAGTTACGCTCTGCACCTACACACACACACACACACACACACACACACAGAGATCCAGCACGCATACACCCACACACAAGGGAGAAAAAAAGCAGAACTCCCACATACACACACATTCATACAAATATGAATACAATGCACACACACACACCAGAATAGACAGACACACACACACACACACACACACACACACACACACACACACACACACACACACACACACACACACACACACATACAGGCATTAGTTGTGTGTCCTCTGATAGGGATGCACCAGTCGTCAGTGTTGTGCTACTGACTACCACTACAGATGCCATTCTCTTACAGACTGTAGAACATCACATCAGGATGTTTTACAGACAAATGACCAGCTAGCAAACAGGTTAGCTGGTCATGTGAGCTAGCCTGAGTGGCTGACTGTTTCTGCAGTGTTTCTGTCAGACCTGAGATCAGTGAGATTTGCATCTCTCCGTTCTTTTTTTTCCTAACTTGCATGGAGTGCCAAACACGACGAGAGATCAGACTTTTAACTCCAATGACTACATCTACAATATATAGGTTATATACTGTATAATCCAACAATACAGATAATACAACAAATGCATGAGCTCAATAATTACAGAACCTGTATTAGCTTAATTGTAGTTCCAAAGTAGAGGGAATTATTTTGGGCGTTCAGGTTTTCAGAAGTAAACTGTTCATTTTCTGCACACAGTTAGGTCAGGTGACACATGAAAGTCTCCTGGTTTTAATCGTCATTACAAAAGATGTGAAACATTGATCAGGAAAATCTGTGTTCTAAAGAAAACTACAACTCCCAAGATGCAGTTTAAGAAACATCCATTCCCCAATCTTGAAATCCTTTAAATTACAAGAAGCAGAAGATAGTGTATGCTTTTTGGAAAACTGGCAATACAGTCTGCCGCTTAAATTAACCCCTCTTTTGGATTCTGGGTCATCTATCTCTTTTTTGTTCTGCAACTGTAAAGAAACATTTAGATTTTGCTACAGCTCTGATTTGCATCTCTGACAGGCTTCTTCACCATAGCAACTGTGGGTATTGCAGTATGTATTTAGAGCTGTTTGCTATGACAAACAAAAAAAACCAATGACTTCTCAGAAAGGAAAATTACATAAATTAAAGTGATAGCCAGAGCTTGCTGTAAAGTACATCACATCATTATGTGTCTGTAGTGAGGAACATTAAAGATATCATTAAAAAAAACAGGAACCAACAGGTATTTATCCGTCTAAAGGATGAGATGTATTACATTTATATTATAAAATATATAAAATAGTGCTGATGCATAAATGTGTCCGGAGAATGTAAAAATGTACATTGTTTGTGCAAAAGATCCCAATCTGAGCTCAGTGTTTGCATGAGAATAAAAACAGGCATGGTGGCGTTCCAATAAGTCGGAGATTGTGTACACGTTCTAACACTTATTAAACTTCCCAATGTGGCACACCATACCCATCTGGCAATTTGAAACACCAAAATGAACCACAAAAAGCTGTGAATATTTAAACCAGGTCTGCATTCATCTGACAGGAAATGAAGCCACAGCAGAAACAGTCAAACAACAAAGCAGTTGTAGTGATTCTACTGACCAAAATAACACAAATTCAGCTTCTACTGCACATGTTCAGTGTCCTTTCAGTGAAGTGAGCAACTTCTGGGCAGGACTAGAAGCATGCAGGAGAATGGCAGTGAACAACTGTAGCTCTACAGTCTAACATGCACTCAGTGCTTCAGTGTATCTACGGCCCAGCAGAAGAGGAGAAACTGTCCACTGCAGCCTCAGTGAAGGAGTACAGTACGCTGCTAAACTGCAGCACCAAGAAGGCTGTACACCACAACACTGCAATTCAAAACCTGCAGTCCAGTAGCAGTATGATGAATTGCAAAAGTCTTTGGAGTGTTTCCTTTTGCTGATACAGCAAAGATTAATTACTTTAATTTGGGTGCAGTTTGTTCTAAAACATACAGTGGAGCCAAAAGGAGGCTGGAAGGTTTGGGAGAAAGATGGAGGATGCAAAGAAGACGCTCTCTCACCCAGTGCTGGACGCCTACAGGCTAACACAAGAAAAGGCTCAGTAACCATGCCCCCCACCCACCTTTAGTCACTACCATCAAACCATCATCAAACTCTGTATCAATGATGCGCTGAGACCCTGCACACGTACACAACACACACACACACACATAGGAGAGGGTAAGGTTGAGAGGTTCTGTTGTCAGTCTCCCACACTGAGAGACACAAAAGAGAAAGCTCAGAAAAAGGAAAGGTTAGCAACCACACACTCACACACACTGTAGGCTCACAAAACAGGGATTGAATCATACACACACACATATTTGTAAACACATAGTCTGTAAAAATACCGTATATAACCAGACATACTCTGTAGTTTCTTGCTGGGGCTGTCTCCGTGGACATGTCTGCGTGGAAGGTACGGGGAGGGCTGGGGCAGAGGTATGGAGGACACGTCATGTGTCTGGAGTTTATACCAGTGAGGAATGTCGTCCAGCAGAGCCGTCTCCAGCTCTATCAGGATCTGAGAGAGGACAGAGAGAGACGGGTGGAAGAGGTGAGCAAAAGAGAAACACATCCACTGAGGATCCAGGTGTTTGGGCTGTTGAGACTCTGTGGAACCTCTTTAATGCAGGAGACCTTTAACCTTAAACCTTTAAACCTTTTTGGTTTGTTTCTTCTTAATATAAGGAGGTGCCAACCTGAAACTGCTCATCACAAGTCACAAATGATGAGTTGTGTGAAGTTCAACCAATAAGTGATTTGTATGTTTTCATTAGTGTATATTCACCTTAAGAAAAGAATTGTCAGAGTTTTCACCTATTTCACCACTACAGTTTCTCCTACACGCTTGGAATGCTGAGCTGTATTCATTAAACCGTTAAATGAAATATTGTTGTGGCGTGGTCCTTGCCACTGAAATTCTAGTCAATACACCCCAGGTTTATAACTGTGTCAAATGCATTGGGAACTGGCTAGAAAAGCAGGAAATAGTGTAGAAAATAATCTGGAATTTTCTATTTGACGTAATGGTGCAGTCAGAAAAAACCTGACCTAGAGGTTTAAGATGCTGATCATGTAATTGTAACAAAAAACGTGATATTGCTGTCAATGTACGTACTGTAAGTGTCACTAAGAAAAAAAGCTATGTTGATACAGAACATAGTATATATAATGTTTCAGATAACATTACAGTACATCCCTGTATACTCTCCCATAAATATCTCCCAAATAGCAGCAGTATATATATATATATATATATATATATATATATATATTTACAGGTAATTTAGCAGCAAATGCTCAATCTGCATATTGGACCATACAGTATAAAAATGGTATATGGATATATATGTGTCACCCACCTCTCCCAGGAATTCACTCTCCTCCTCCTGGACTCTGGGCTGGTCCCACACTGTGATCTCTAGCATGCGTTCTCTAAAGTCCCGCCGGTGAACGTGGGAATATAGGAAGGTCTGGTTCCACTTGGGCTCAGCGCTCTTCTTCACTGTTTTAGTCCGCCGTTTACTCTTATCACTAGGACAAAGGCGTGGACGCACAGAGTTAACGTTATAAGGGGAAAGACACAAACACTATTCCTTTAAAATAACAAGGGTGGACAATGGCAAATTGATGGGATTAAATGAGTTGAAATTCTTCTATAATGGAGCAGAAGTTCCTTTGATTATGTTCCTTAGTGCTGGTGTGATGCTCTTTTGGGATGCAGGTAGCTACGGATGGACTGTTTGTGAGATAGACCCACATAAGGAAAAAAAATGGACATAATGACTGTACCTCCTATCAGGCAGGAAGTACATCTTGACGTAGGGGTTCCGCGGTCGTCCGTCTGGTCGGGGTGGCAGGTCTATGGCTTGAAGGACGTTGACGATCAACTGATGGCCCACTTTGTCGTAGCACAGCTTCACCTGTAAAAGTGTGTGAAGAGAGTTAGTCTCTCTCCATATGTATAACCATATATATACCTCTATCTTTCAGATACTCACAGAGAGCTGTCCAGGCAGTACCAGAGGAAGGTCTCGGAGGGCCCCGGGGCTGGTAGGGGACATCACTGATATAGAGGGACGCTCCATCTTTTGTGACTCAAAGGAACTGGAGCCTGCTGTTGAAGAGGACAACAGTTGTTAGAGCCAAAAGCACAATCGACTCCAAAATGTGGAATTAGAGCGCTGATGTGTAAAGAGTGTAGTTCTCTCCAGCAGCTACTCACATAAGCAGTAAACAGTAGTAATAACATATATAAAGCTGCTCATATAAACACTTACTTGATTCTAGAGGAGGGTGGGATGACTCTGGGATTCTTGGGATGTCTCTGTAAAACGTGAAACAGAGTCAGTGAACTCTTCAACTCTAGATGTGCAGAATATACATCAAGATACTTGCAATGTAAAGACACAGTCAGGACGTTAGTGTACATTCATCTTTCAAAAAATGAATGAGTAAAAGACTGAACCAACAGTTGCATGGCAGTAGAAGAGCAAGCAGTCAATCGAATACATATTTACATATTAAACATGGTGGGTAGAAAAGGAGAGAAGGATAGCTGGAAAAAAGGGGATTTTTCTCTTGGATCTCAGGATTTCAGGGAAGGCACGAGGGGAAGGGGCTCCACCCATTAAAGCAACACTACTTACTGATATGCTCTATACACTTTTCTCAAGAAGTTTTTGGACATAATTCGGTGGATAGAGCTTTTAGATAGAGGAAGAACACATATCAAAAGTGTCTGTCAGAAAAGAAAATAATGCCATCACTCAAGTACTTAAATGATCATTCTTGCATATTAATAATGTTAATCTTACCCAATAGGTCTTGAAACAACTATTTCCACTTGAGGTTCAGCCTTGGATTCAAGGATAATGTTGTACACTTCTTTCTTAGTTGCTCCCGGCAACGACTTCCCATTCCACTGCAGCACCTCGTCACCTGCAACCAAGATGGCCGACACACACAATGAATCCAGCCTGAGGCTTATCTTGCAATACATTTGACTATAAAAAGCCAGTTTCTAACAGAATTGTACAAGTTTTTTGAGAGGATAAAACTGTTTTTGGACATATTTGTGGTTAATAGCTTCTAAGCTTGAGTGGGTGTTTCTATTAGCAACAGTTGACTAACATCTGGAAGCTGATGTTGCTATCAGCGGTGCACTACTGTCTGGGAATGTCGTACTGTTTTTAGCCTACAAACGTTGATACTAGGTGCTTTTCCCCTTTTGCCCACGTAGTGTTGCTATCAACTGACTGCAATTTAAGCTATCTCGCCTTTATAACATTCAACATTTGTAAGAACCCGTCAAGTTTAGTTTGTATTTCACTCGGAAAGAGGAAGCTAGCAAGCTAGGTTAAATAGCTTTGCTGGGAAAGTGGAATCTAGTTAACCAAGCTAACTTATGTTAGCGCTTTTTCTTTGGGTTTGTATTATTTCAACACCTGCTGAGTCATCTGCAGATCCTGCATACATCCCACATTATTATACAAGGATGGGGTGTCTAGCTAACGTTAGCTTTCTCTCTTTCACTGGCCTCGATGTCAAAACTCACAGCAACAGGTAGTTCTGTAGCCTCACCTCTCCGTACGTTACCACATGATTTAATCATGACATGAAGTAACGTAGGGACTAAACAATGGCTGACAATATTGGTCCACAGCTGGTGGACTACCTGTGCGTCTGTTGGAAATTAACCCCTGAGTGTCCGCCCACAAAGATATTGCCCCAATCAAAGACAAAGATTGAAGATATACATACCAAAACACATTTCTTTGACTTTACAGATCTGACTCTTGATTAAGCCATTATCAACCAAGCAAAGATAAAAGTACAGCAGCTCCTGTATAGAAACAGTGTGTTCAACCGATTCGCACCTGCTCGTAGGTGTCCCACGACATCTGCCAGGCTGCCTTTCTTGACTTTGGTGATAAAGGCCCCAAGTCTCCCTGTCTCTGTCATCTTCCCTCCTACCACCTGCACACAAAGGGGAGGAAAGGAGGATAGGAACAAAGCTTCATGTTGGCAGACTCAGAGCCATTTCTTGTTCCTGTTTTACTATTCTACATACCTATGACATGGAATACTCTTCGCCTTTCAATGTTTGCTACACCACAGTTTTCACAGGAATTACAAAACATGTTTATTTCCAGTTTGAACTCATATCAACCAGAGCTAAAACACTAACAAATGACCATGTTTGAATGAGAGGGATGCCCTGCTTACTTTTAGGCCGAGGAGGGAGCCAGCCTCACGGGGTATGGCCGACCTCTTGCTTAGAGTGATGCGTCCGATTAGGTGGTCACCCTCCTTGGACGGTTGCCATGTAACTGGATGCTGCAGGAAAAGCATTGTGAAGGAAAAGGAGAGAACAGTGGTAAGGTTGTGTTAATGTTGCTGAGTAGGATCAATAAACAAATGAAATAAAAGTTCTCAGTTCTTTATACTTAATTGTATGTAAACATTGTTGTAATAATTCTATTTGTGTAAATAAACTTTGTGTGTGTGTTTGCATGTGAGTGCATGTACATGTATGTGAGATATTGTAAGTATTTATGGCAGAGGGAGCACACTAACACTGACTCTGTCATGTTTTGCTGAAACTTACGTGCCACACTGTAGGATCTAGAGAATGACAGTCCCAGTCACCTGCACCGAGAAAGAGAAACAGGGGGAAGTTAGATGTCCACTGCCAGTACCCAGCAGAAATGTATCTTTTATGTACAGTAAATATATCATACTCTATGGTTTCAATTCCAAGAATAAAAGACTGAGAAAAAAAGGTCTGTTTCAAATAAAAATAAACATTTTGAAGCATTGCTCAGAGCATCTCGTCATTTTCAGGTAAGACCTCTTATAATATATCTTCCCATCCTTATCATACATTCAGGTATACTCCTTTTGGCAGGAACCACATATGGGCCATCCACACCTGGACAAAGCCCTTTGTCTACTTAATGGTCAGGGCTGGTTGGTATGTCAGCGGTGGAGAAACTTGGATATCTCCACAAACTAAAATACTTAGTAATACCTCAAATGTGTACCAGGGATGGGCATGACTACTCATTTGGACGTTTGTACTTGTTTAGCGCATTGAGTACACACATTTTGATCTGTGCATGCACAGCCTTTCAGTCACAGATCACTCATCAGCTGAATGAAATTAACTGTTTATTTATAGCCTATGGGCCAAGGTGGCTGCAGTTGAAAAACTGTTGAAATCCCCTGACTTTCCTTGTTTGGAATATTCCTCCTGAAATGCTATGCTCTTTTGGAAATTTAATGTTAAATAGAAGGAAAAAGAACCAAAAAAATAATGGTTAAAACGGTAAATAAAACGGTAAATAACAGTTATTACAGGACCACAGCTAACAAAACTTCATTCATAATCAAATTGATTCACTATGCTCCAAGTTGGCCTGTCCAAAACTCCTGCCAGGACCTGGTCAGGGACAGAGACACCAGTGACTGAGTATCCCAGCTCTCATTAACACTGACAGATGGTCGGCTCGAGTAGAAGAACTAACTGGCCCGGCATCAGACCAGAGCACCCTGCGAGATTCATGGCCACTTTTCCACCCCAGGAATAAAACAACAGCAAGATGACATCAGATGTGGATTTAAAAGACTTTGAGGAACCGGAATTTCAAGGTAAGTGAAATCTTGGAGCCTGGCATTAGACAAGATGAATGAGCTTTTGGCACAAAAGAGCAGGAAGAGAGATAACAAAGCTGAAACTTTATGGAAAACAAATACACACCACATGCACCGCTGTGTGTCAAAGACATTTTTAGTGATACTCAGTGGGAATCAAATGGAAAATGACCACTTGACAGGTTGATAAAGATCAGAAAAAACAAGAAGTCTGAGTAGACATGACTCCAGTGCTGCTAATCTGAAATCTTAAAGTCCACTGAGAATGCTTGAGAGGATAAATGCTGACTTCACAGTTTGAACTGCTGAGTAAGGGTATTCGGTTTTGGAGGATGAACACGGCGGGCAGATTATAAAATCTGGGCTGCTCCTCTAACTGATGCTACATCAAAGCATCAGCTCTTTGCAGGTATTAACGTAGTATTGTTCTTGATAAACAGTGTGTGTGTGTGTGTGTGTGTGTGTGTGTGTGTGTGCGTGTGTGCGTGTGTGTCATAGAGCCTGCCCTCCTCTTTCGCTTCATCTGCTATTTTACCAATTGCAGTCACTAAAATGAACAAGTGCATCAAAATCCCTCTATTGCCCAAGCTATATATTTAACACAATTAAGTTTGTTCAACAGGGGATCAACCTGAAAAGACCAGGGAGGATTAGTGGGTCCGCTCATAAATCGTCAGTACTATAAAAAACATTAGAATCTAGCTTATTTTACAGAGGAATGTAAGAGAAGTAAAGAAAAAAAGTTTATAAAAAGATATAAAATGAGCAGACATGTGCCTGCCAATATATATGCAATGTGTAGTGACTATGTCCTATACTTGTGCCGCTACTGGCTGCTAATTGGGCTAATTGTTTCCAATGTGTACTCAGTCTTTACCAATACTTTGCAAAGTAGGACTATTTACCACTTCCCGTAAGTAACACAAAAACAATAAAACAATAAACAGCAGCATAATCTGAGCACTGTTAAAAACTCTTTGCTCCTCTTCCCAAATTAACAACATGAATGACAGGAATTTAGGCCAGCCTCGGACTATACAACACAATACAACAACGCGCACCCTGTGGCTTGGAGGGACACAACACCAATCAATACATGGCTCCTACACAATGCATGTGCTAGACTTGCTTAAAATGTCCGAAGCCTGAGATGTCATGTCACCAAAACACACTATTGAACATGTGAAGGTTAGAAAAACTCAGAGTTGATGCTCCACAAGTCATAGACGGCATAGATGGCTTATGCCAGCAGATCTGAATGCTCTGTTCAGCAGATTTTGTGCCTTAAAAGCACATCTTATAGAAATCCAGGACCAGGCCTGAGACTGAATAAATTATGACCTTACCCTAACTAAGGAACATACTGCATGTGACAGTGAAACAAGGATCGGTACCATTGTCAAATGGTCTGCAGGACGCAGACTTAGGCCAGCTGACTGGTCAGGCAGGGGCCGAGAGCCTTTCTAGTTTCAGTATTTATTACCCAGGGATATCGTAGCCTCTCTGCTCTGCCACGGACATATTCTCTTGTCGCAGTACATTTTCCAGCCCATCACACTGGATGTCACCTCAGAGAGAGCTGGGTGAGGAGGATGTAGTAACCATGAACAGAAAGTAAAAGGTTCTTTTTTGAAAAACTTTTTCCTTGGGTTCAAGGATGATCATTACTGATAGAAAACACTTGACAACCACAACACAACACCTGGCAAATCCCAGCTTGTATACAAACCAGTAGGCCCACAGCACCACCATACCAGGTCCTATTCATGTACTGGTAAAACAGATGAATAAAGGAACCTAGCAGCCTTGGCTGCTATGACATGCATTAGATCACAAAGTATATCAAATGTATCCACAATCAAGTAATGTGTTTTGTATGTTGCATCATTTTTCTGTAATTTTTGGTTCTTAACTGTAACTGTGTGCCGTCAAGTTACCAAAAAGAAAGTACATTTATAGTGAAACTTATTTTTTGTTTGTTTGTGTTCACGGTGGAAATAAGAGCAAATACAACAGCGTCTCTTGTGTCATCATTTTAAGAGCATGCAACTCTACTAATAAAGTACTTGTACACTATTGTGCCATATAGTAGCAGTAGCCACCACACTATTTTTGTCATTTTGTGTATGTGAGAGAAAAAGAATTGCACTATTGGAGAAAACAAGGGTAACTCTTTCGTTAATGAGAGTAATTTGGCCTTACAGTCTGTGTATAAATATTGTTAGTGTTTTGGTCAGTACAGCGAGGTAGAAACCCTGCGTCATTTTGGATTTGACATGGCTTGTAACAACTTTATCGATCAGATTAGATTGTGTTTTTTGTTTTTGTTTTTCTGGTATAAGAATACAGCCTACCATTTTGTTAGATTGTATTGTACCTGAGACCTGAGAGTAGCACTGTTGTCATGTCAGCTGTAGTTATCTTAATCTCTATGTTAAGACCATGTAGGATGGTGCTGGATAAAGTACAAAAGAGAAAAAAAATCTAAATCATCATTCTAAATATCAGAATTTGGCATTAGAGTTAAAACAGTGTCTTTTGTTTTGACTTCACATTTGCACTCATGTTCTGCATTGTGGAAAAGAGAACTAATTCTCCAATAAGTAAACGGGCCATATAAAAATTAATCGGCAATTAAGAAATAATATCTTGACTCAATTTTCTCAACTGTGAAAGGAAATCTTTTTCCTCATCATTGCTAATGCTCTCTGCACCGACACATACAGTATGGTATAGTTCATAGTCATGCTCATTCTCTGGGGACTTGAAGTAATCATTGTAAATGCAGGGACATCTCATAGACCACACACACACACACACACACACACACACACACACACACACACACACACACACACACACACACACGCAATAGTGGCTAAAGTGCAGCACAGTGGGACGCAGTGTCATCCCTACAGCACACAGACTTCCCCTTCCATTTCCTCAGCACCATTATCACCTTGGTGTTCTTCTTGACACCGAGGAAGTAAACCAATTACACCCAATCACCCCCTGCTTCCATTTTACTTCAAACACAGAGCCAAAGCGGCTGTGTCATTAAAGGCTCAATCTGGGAGATACTCTCATATATCTGGTGGGATACAGTTTAATGGGCAAAAAGGGAAACCACAATGTACACACTGTTTACAATAATCCTGCTAAGAGGATTCTTGGAACATATAATCAACTGTTTATGCATGAAAATTACATAACTGCGTGCATCATGGCTGTTTTGTGATGAGCACTGAAAAAGAAAAATCATAGCTTTTTAATCTGAGCTGTGTCCATGCATAGCCTCACTGCTTGTGTTCTGCATTAAATCAATTTATTCTATAACTTTTTTACTTGACAAATATAGTTGACAGATTGTGTGAGTCTTCATTATGTTAGGTAATGTTATACCAATACGTTACTACGAGTTCAAAAAAATCAAACTGTAAATACAGTGCAGGGCTGTTTACTCCTAATGTAAGTACCTTATGATGATCACTAGTGGGAGTGGAGCCACTAAGCTTTTTTATGTTAACCGCTAAATCAGTGATTATAATCCAGTTAAATGTGTAAACAGTCCATTCTACTGTCTCATCTATCTGATATAAACCTTAAAACTATCGAAGCTTATTACCTGTTAGACAGGTACTTGGAGGAGAAACACCTACAAGTAATCAAAAGATCCAATATGGATCATTTACTGACTTTATGAAAAGTTTTAGAAAACGATATTCCACCTTACACCAAGTCTGATTGTATGCAGCATTGTGTAAAGGTTGACATTGTCAAGTTTTTCAACCAAGGTCTTTCCCACAGGCCTTAACACAGTCCAAAGGGGCAGTCATACAGGCCCTTTAAAAACCACAATTAAACACTGCTGGCGTCTGTATTTGACGACCCAGGAATGAGAACGGGCTATGAAGTGTGTAGGAAACTATGGTGGCCACGAAACTCACGAAAAACAGGAAAGGCCTTATCTCTGTTGTCCATTCTGGGCTACTGTAGGAACCTCGAGTATCAAGTAGAAACATGTTTAACATGGCGAAAATCACGAAAGGCAACCTGTATCATCTGCAGATATAAACGGCTCATTCTAAGGTAACAAAAACACAACGATTCCTACATTCATTTGATTATTCACTCATTTGAATATTATATTCCATTTCTGCCAATAGATCCTCCTGAATGTTACACACTGGACCTTTAAAAACACATTTAAGCTAACAGTATAGTCTGCAATGTATTTTTTATGTTACTTGAATGGTATTGACCATAGCACAAAGTCATCTGACTCAATATTAATATCTAAAATATTACTGAAAGCAATTATTTCTACAATCATTCTGTATGAATGTGAATGAGGCTGCTTTTAGTGAACCTAGAGAACACCTGGATCTGCAGCTCCTGTTGGCTTTACAGAGCTTAATAGTGGGTTTCAGCTTGTCAGGCAGCTGTTTTCAGCAAAAGCTTTGAAAACCCCACTGTACATTACCTGCTCAGCACCAAATCTGCTGGATTTGCCAGGTGGACAGAAACATGGCACTAAATGAATGCTAATGTTGCTCCGTAACTGCTGGATGTGTAAATAAACTGTTTTCTGACAAGTTTCCCATATCAACTTAAAAGGTGGTCATATGTCAATAGCCAAGGTTCTGTCCATTGAGCTAATACTAAACACATTTGCAGAAAAATGGCAAAATAAAACACTGTACATTTCCTTCCACTACTTTTATGTGAATATTAGAGGAGTTGGTGGCGCTAATTCTCCAGTTCGGTGCCATCAAACCACTGCAGAGGAAGAGGGCCAAATGAGGTGATGTAATTAAAACATCGCCAGTAAAATGTAGACAGTGTGATGGAAATATTTGTTTCGTGCATTAATTTGAAGGAGGTCACAGTCTAACAAAGATGCTTATCTTTTAATTGTAAGGCCCTTACACTTGAATTATGAGGCACATTAACTGCGAACACATAACATGAGGTTGTTTATAACATCTCATAAACCCGCAGTAACGGCCAGACCATCTCTTGACACCGAAGTCTCTCTTGCCGACAGTCATGTCTACGCTTAATAATGCAAACAGCGGATAGCAACCCTAATGCAATAATATTCCATAAAATGCAATTTCTTCTAAAAACAGTAAGGTACACTTGACCCTGTGTTACCGTCTCACTTCTCTTCACAGTCTAATGCATCCATGTAGGGAAACATGCCTGCTCCATGCCACAGATGAGAGTAAAAGGAGACATCCTGTTTTGAGGCCCAGCTAGCTAAAGAGTGTTTAAAACAGCTAATAATGTCAATCCACACCATCTACCCATTACCAGTCCCTGCGTTATAGTAATCTGGATTAAAACATCTGGAATAGGCCCTTTCTGTGACCGGTGAGAGAGATAATCTGATAGAGCACAGCTAACTCTACCTAGTGCCTCTTGAACTCAGATGCTCTCCCATGGCTTATAGCACAGTCCAGCTGCAAAATACAGCTGCAAAATACATAGGTACCAAGAAGCCAAGCGGTAACCATGCAGCATGCAACCACAGCCAGGCCTGATTTTAGTCGGTGGTCCATGGTTGGCTGGTGCAGCTGGCTGTTTGTGAAGCATTACGTTGCATGCTAGCCACTGGCCTAATTCCACAAATCTGCTGGCCTAGATCACAGGAACTCTCCAAATAAATGAGAGCTGTCCTGAGAACAGCAGGGTTTAGCCACAGCACAGAGGTGTAGATGACACACAGGGATGGTAATGCACTGTGTGCTGGGTGGGTGCTTCATCCTATCACTTATCGTATAGTTTAACAGTCCGAAATTAGAATGTGATGGTATTAGAATAATCATACAAGCCAATATCTCTATGATTTTTTTTCACATTATCGGAATTCTACTACCAAGGCTATTTTAGAGGCTAAGGCTAGGAAAACATGGCCATTGACTGTGGGAAGGGGAAAGACGTTGCAATGGAAAGGAGCTTTATCATAGCATTCTTATGTTACTCAGCTGTTTTGGGGTCTCTGGATCTTTACAAGCATATTTCATCTGAATAACAATTCTTTCCTCAGTTAAAAAAAAAACCGTGTCAGATCATTTGTCCAATCATTCAATCAGGATCTTTCTATCGCTCAGAGCATTAGCTGCAGGTCAGGCTACAATTAGCCATCAAACCTTGTACTGCTGTGATTCTAATCCCGCCCACACTACACTGGGTATACAGTAAGTGATACAGGTAAAGTCTCAAAGGGCTCTTGACATTATAAAGAGAATACAACAAATGCAGAACTCAAAGGAAGGTCCTTTGATTCAGGTAGACAGAATGAGGATCACATGTGCAGATTAAGGATGGGCATGTGAGCTAGGTGAGAGCTGCAGCAGCTCATTAATGAGGTACAAAAAGACAGGTGAGACTTTAAAGCTGGCTCCAAGAAATAACTATAAGGAGCAATGTAAGGAAATGGATGACAGTAAATAGTGCAAGGTATGCAAGTTCAGATATATTTAGCTTAGTAAGCTAGTGGAGTGAGCACATCTGTCTGACTGACCTTTCTCGCTGACGCTTTCCATGTCCACGTCCTCACAGCTGGTGTACTCGGGCGTGGAGCCGCCCTCCTCCTCTGAGCTGCTGATGGACATCTGCCTCTTGTTGACTCCGCGCTTGCTCTTGTATGACCGTGGAGGGGGCGGCCGCAGAGACTCCGACTGGTCTGAGCTCTGAGAGTCCTTCCTCAGCAGGTTATCCCCACCTTTGTCCCTTGGTGTCCGTGTTGTACCGGGCTCTAGGCGGCCTTTGTTTGGGCCCCAGTCTGGAGGCACCGGTCCCTCAGGTTGGGGTCCTGATCTCACTCCACCTCCAGCAGGTGGAGCTCCCCCTCCAACCCCCACGGTCCTATCCACAGAGTAGGCTCGGTGGTTTTCCAAAACGGCCTTGCGGTCTCCCTCCCCACCTCCGCCCCTCCTGGCCAGACGGTTTTCAGGCACCTCCCCTGCGCTGCCTCCACCTCCTCCTTCACCAGGCCCCAGTCCGACCTCGTTGATCGCCAGATCACTGTGTCGTCGTTCGTGGCGGACCTTGGACACCTTAGCATGCATGCGCATCTCCTGCTCCTCCTTCTGTGGTTTCACCGGGTATCGTGCCAGGTTGGGATCACTACGGTAACGGTTCTGGAACTCCTCCTCACGGCGCTGGCGCTCCCTCTGCTCCTCGTCCTCTGGGCGTCTCCGGTGTGTTTCTGAACGACCCATGTTCTCCTGCCCATCCTCGTAGTCTTGAGAATGGATCTTCTCTAGCCTCCGTCCATCTCCTAACCGTCTCTCGCCTCTGTCCCCAGGCACCACTCGCTCGTCGAGGGATGACTGAGAAGGCAACTTCCCAGCAGGTCTCCGGCCACTACCGCGTCCCATGCCTCCCTTTCCATTTTGTTCATGTAGGGAAACTGGCCTTTTCCTGTACAAGAAGAGGATTTATTATACCAATGTACCCTACAGTCTACAGACACACACATAAAGAGTTTCATGTGTACCAAGAACATTCCTTTCTATGTTTGCAAAACCTTGATGACTTTTATACCAACAGATTAAAACCAACATGAGACATGTGATGAATTCTTACCTAACTCACCCACTAAATGAAAACCCAGGGGCTTTGAATCAAAGATCTCTCAAGACTAAAACCTGTGACCTAGCTTCTGCACTGGTTAAGCTAGAACAGACATAGATCTATGCTTTTTTGACCCCAGGGATTAAAAAACAACAGGAGCTCTGGCCAGCAAGCAGTCCCAGCTTTCTCAGTTTTTAAAAAATATGGTTCCCATTCTCAAAAATCTCCAATTTCCATCACGTTAAAGAAAAAAGATGTAACATGTAAAGCATCCTCTAGTGGCAGCTACCCATGTGTTCACTGCGTGTATTTTGATGCCTTACTTTTCTCTAGGTGGTTCACTTTGGGAGCGAGAGCCGGGCATGGTGTCCACACCCTTGGCAGCAGTGACACCGGCAGGCGGCTGTGTCCCGTCGGGCAGCCCTGTGTTGGTGTTGGTGCTGGATGGTGGGGCTTGGGACCTGGAGCGGAGTAGCTTCCTGTCCCGTTGAGCCTCACCTCCCGTGGCTGGGTTGTTCAAGGAGGTGCCCAGGCTCCCAGGCCGCACCCCTGACCCCGAAAACCATTCTCCTGATTTGGTGAGAATCTCCTGTTGTTTACGGCACAGGTTGCATACCCACATTACCTACAGGGGTTGAAAGGACAACAGTGTTTGCAAGCTGGGTTCAATAGCATTAAAGAAGAACATTAAATACATGAAATACCTAACAGAAAAGTGGTTAGACATGCCTGTGACACATTTACACAACACAAATTAATTGTATTGAACATATAGCCTATTACTAAACAAATGCAGCATTGTTAACTTCATGGGAGCAGATACAGTTTCTCCTAGGCATTATAAAGTCTTGTTCTGTCTATCAAATTTCACAAACACCTTTTAGCTCTCATAAATGGCAGTAGCTCATCTTTTTTTTTAAAGGACAAAAATTAAAATTATTCCCCCAGATGATTTTCCCTCCTTCCTTTGCTACAGCTAATCAAATATTAGAGCACTCAGACATGGCAGACTGTGCTGTTCAACATATCCATTATCCACAAACACAGCATGGTCAGGGCTATGGCAAAATCTGTATGTTTAGAAAAACGAAGAGGTCATGTTTCCCCTGCCCTGAGGTGGATTTAATTAGTCTTATTGCATTGTAATCTTTAATAAAATCTTTATTTTTATGGATTGATCTATCATGCACAGGATAATAAAAAATATCACATTTTAGAGGGTGCCAAAGATAGTGGAAGAAGAGGAAGGAAAGAGGTATTGTACTGTATACATATGTACTGTTTTCATCGTAAAGGAGAAAGAGTAAAGCTGTTCTAGTCAGTGCACCATCTTCGCACATGCAGTCCATTTCTGGGATTTTGCAAAATTCTGTGAAATGCAACATCACAAAGTAAAACTGATGACCACAAGCATGTACAGTAGTCTTGATAAAATTTGATTCTTCATCCTCAAACCCACAGACAACATCAAATACTCACATGTAGCCATGGCTACTGAATATCACCTCACTTCCACAGCACAAAAACAGGATTTATCTCCCTCCGTATCTATAATCCCAACGGTTTATTTTTCAGAGAATAAATCCAAAGCAAAGAGCAAACACGGTCGTCTCTTATATTCCACGGCAAAAACCTTGGCAGAAGTTGAAAACAAAACCCCACTGGGACCTCTGGAAACCCCAAAATGTTACTCCTCGATAGCCAGTGGGACGGACTGTTAGCAGTCAGTTTAGCAGTTAGCAGCTAGCCTTCAGCGCGCCAAAGCACATTCATCATGGCCTGATTGAATCCTAGTTGGCGCATGTCCAGACTAATCTAAAGTAAATCAGCTGCCCGCACGGCCCACAGCTGTCGGGCAGCGGCCCAGCCGCACACTACAGTCTCTTTCTCTCCCTGTCTTTCTCCACCTCTTTACCTCAGCTGAGGGGCCACAGATTAGCAGTGGCCGGTAATCCTTTCAGCTCCTCATCATTATTCAACTCATCATCAGCTGACAATCCCAGCTCACAAATCAGAACTTCTAACCTATAGCCCACACATTCAAACACAAATGTCCAACTATTTTTGACAAGTTTTAATATTTGGCAGTTTTCATTAGTGGGGGCTATGGACACATTTCCAATGGCACTCAAGCTGTCCAGGTGTAAGATTGCTATTGGTGGAAGTACAAAAGGGCCTTATGTTTTATGAGGTCTGTTTGAATCCCTGGCGAAGGCATGATGCAGAAACATAAATTAGTTTTTAGGTCTAACTTGACGAGCCATGACAATAAAGGCATTTTAATTGTTTGAGAGTAGAAGAGTCAAGTTTTCCGTTTCACGATCACAGAAAAACATGTAAACTTCAGTATGATGCATCAAAATGACATTTAGGGATGTTTAGAATTATTTTATAATAAATTGTAAACACAAAGGGCTACATTATTACTATACGTTTCACTGGAACTTGATTTCTTATGCAAAATAAAAAAGGGTATGTTCAGAAAAATAAGTTTGTATTTCTAAAAGTAAGATATCATTTGGTCGTTGGTATCGAAACTCAAGTCAATTGGCACTAGTATAGACATTTCTTACACAATAGCCACCCCTATAATACTGAGGGTCAATCAGCACATGAGCCCTGTGAGTATTTATAAATTGCTTTGCTAGTCAACGAAATTCTCTAATCCACAAGCTTAATCCTTGAATGCGAGCATCATATAGAAGAACGCACATCATGGGACGACTGTGTGTTCTCAAACCAAAAGAGACACATTAAAAACAGATCTCATTTTCTAACGGCACGCCTTCATGTGTTCATTTGCTTTAAGAGCCTACACTGCAGATGGGGGGAGGCTATTAAACAACAAAGAAGTTATAGAACGCATGGGCATACACACACACACATAAACAAAAGATATAATACATATAATCCTTCACTAGAGTGATTGTGCTCTGTGTTCCTGGATAGCCTGAAAGATATGGTAGGGGGAATTAATTGTGTGTGAACTCAATGTGTGTGTGTGTGTGTGTGTGTGTGTGTGTGTGTGTGTGTGTGTGTGTTTATGTACATAAGATGCAAAAGCCCCACCCTGTAGTGTGTGTGACACATGTATTTGCAGCAGCGCTTGCTGCCGGACCAGCCGGAGCGTGATGTCAGACCCTCAGCTAAACCGTCCAATCAGCTCACCCCGTCCAGAGGCGGCCCACAGTGTCAATTTGAGTTCATCTCGCTGCCTCGCTGCATGCTGTGGAGCGCAAAGTGCTGTGACAATGTGTCTGTGTGTGTGCAGATATGTGTACAGTACGTATATGTACGACATTTCTGAAACCTTCTTGCCTAGAAGAGCGTGGCGTGGGCGACTGCCTGTGGGCGAGATGTGTGTGTTTGTGTCTGTGTGTGGAGAATAAGCAGTGCCATCTCTCTCACGTAATAATGTCAACCTCCTTCTGCCTAAAAAATGTGCTTTTCCATGGTAACCAAATCACTGAGAAGAGCCAGTGAGAGAAAGGGGGACAAAGCAATTGTGTGTGTGTGTGTGTGTGTGTGTGTGTGTGTGTGCCTGTAAAACTGAGAAAGAGAGTGTGTGTCAGTACTGAAGGACAATGACAGCGGTGAAAACAAATAAAAACGGCACAAATGCCATTTAGTCTTGAGAAAGCGCTGCATTTGCTACCTGATATGAACCGGAACATCGATTTCCTTTTTTCCTCTTACCTTTCCTAACCTCTCTCCCTTTTATTCCTTTGGTTTTCTTGCCATTTATTTCCCTTCTTTTCATTCCCTTTCCTTTTCTCTCCTTTCCTCTTTTTCTCATTTCCTTTCCTTTCCCTGCCCTTTATTTCCTTTCCTTTCTTTCAGTTCCCTTTCCCTTCCTCTCCGCTCCCTTTTACCTTTCCTCTCCTTTCTTTTCTTCTCTTTCCCTTTGTTACTTTCCCTTTTCCATTTCCTCCACTCTGCTATTTTCATTTCCTTTCTTAATTCCTTTCATCCCTCCTCACCCTCTGGCTCCAGCTGACACACCTGGCTAACTTGACAAATGAAGACACCACACACCTGTCACTCACACTCCTCTATACCCCTTTCCCTTCATCTCCCGCCCCCAGCCCTGCTCCATCCATCTGCTGACAAAATGGTGAAGATGTGCGTTGCTGCCACATCTCTGCCAGCAGCAGCATTCAGCAGCAGCTTGCGGCGAGAACAGCATTCATTTAGGCCCGAATTGTGTGAACATCAGCTTTTCCTTAAATGGGAAGAATAGAAGGGAGCCTTGGGGGGCAGGCAGCGGGGAGGGTGTGGTTGGCTTTCAGCGAGCGTGTGCAGTGACCCTGCCCTCAACACACACACACACACACACACACACACACACACACACACACACACCTCGACAGAATGACATATGAGGCAGCACTGGTTGTAAACTGCCATCGTTCAGGGAATGGTAAATCCTGAATGGTGGAAAGAAAGATGACCGCAAAAGACATAATGCTCCATTTCCTCTAATAAGGTAGTAGATCAACTCTGCAAGCAGGCCAAATGCATTCAGTGGTGAGGAAGGCTAAAAGCAAAGCAGAGCTGTTGTGGCTGTAAATCCACACAGGTTTTACATTTTTGATCTCAGGATCACGGAGAAGACTCTCGCTGCTCTCAAGGCTCCACATAATCCAACACGTCCTCCAAATTAGACAACAAAATACTGTATGTTGTACACAACTGTCCTCCAAAACCACACATATAATATGAGTTTCCTGATCTGATGCCTTCTAAAACTGTTACAAATCACAGTTGAAAAATCATTTATTTTATGATGTGACAATGACAACTATATGTTTGGAACCTGGTTGTCATGGTTGCAAAAAATAACCAGTTGATGAAAGTTCACGTTATCATGGTTACAAAAAGCACAACGTTGACTGTCGTAAGAAACAGGAATCAAACTGCAGTCTCCAAATTCATTTTTTAATTTTCTAGACTTTCCAAATGTTATTGGACTGAATGCATCAAAGATTGTGAAACACAGGGGTTGTCCCACTTTAGATAAATATATCCACCATTTAGCCGCCACTTGTAGGCACAGTCACAATGTAAGGGTTAAGGCCTCTATGCATCACGTGATGGGGGCATTGCTGTAAATACACGGCCATGGCACACCCCCTGTGGGCTTGGGCCCTGTATCGTGTCGGTCATCTTTCTTTCCTCACGATGGGCACAAGTCATAATTCCTATGGCCACTAGAGGGCTTTGTCATTTGAATATATTCATCCACGCTGGTGAACAAATATATATTCATAGATGATTTTTGGATGCTAACAAATTAAGCATTTAACTTAAAATCACATAGGTTTCAATCTCTAATAGCGAGTGTTCTGTTAGATGACCATTTATTTTATATGAATTGTAAACCAGAGCAACAAGTTTCTCTGTTTCAGAGAGAAATGAAAGAAAGGCAGAATGAGAGACTGTGTTCAGTTAGTGGAAAGCTAGTGGAACTACAGTTTGCAAAATAAAATAAAAAATTTGAATGATGGCATTTTCCTTGATCTCAACTGCTTACAATGTTATTTTTACTGATAGGAATCTTTGAACACTGCACATGTGGGCTTTCACTTTCAGCGAGAGTGATAATAAGATGAGCTGTAGCAGTATCACAATGCACTTAAACAGTAAAGATGTGTCTGTTTCTATTGGCTTTTGCCAGATCCAGTCAAGTAGGTCCTATTATTAGACATACAGGCCATGACTGTGAAGTGATATTGTCAGCTCCAAAACCAGGCTTTGCTATAATGTTTGCCAGCCTCATAAGCACATATTTTCTCTAGCCCAGGAAATGTGTGCAGTCGCATGGTGGTGTGGGGGTGGATGTAAAGGAGAGCAAGAAGACAGACAGTGAACAGAGGGGGATAAGAGTTAAATGGAGATGCTTTAGGACAGAAGAAGGGAACAAAGAGTGTTACAGAGGCTACTACAGATATAGTGGTGTATGAGAGGAGAGGAGTGTGAGGAGGAGGAGGAGGAGGAGGAGGAGGAGGAGGAGGAGGAGGAGAGAGCAGCGGGTTAGTCATCTAGTACTGAGAAACATGATTGAGATTATGCAGTGCATCCTCCCTTCCGGTAAAATGTGCAGTGTCAGCTTGATGCAGTAAGCGAGCAAGAGTCTGCGTGGCTGTATCAGTGTGAATCTGAGCATGTGTGTGTGTATGTGTCTCTTACTGGTAGATTGTCGGCACGGGGTACCAAAATGGCTGCATTAAGACTACTAAAAAACCCAAATGTGTTAAATGTGCTTGTACATCATATATGAAATACTTATATAATGTGTTGAAAACGGTTGTACTTTTCTGGACTATATGTATGTATAAAAAGGGTTTCAGGTGTAATAACTGGCGTGAAGTGATACTAATTTTCTGATCTTTGCTTTTCAAATACTAGATGTTTCTACGCAGTATTTATGGCACATTCTCAAAATATGGGCTCCAGTGAATCAAGGTGAGTACAGGAGCACATTCTCACTCACATGATGCCATTTTTGGCACAGAATCAGGGTATTGTGGCTTTTTTCATAACACCAAAATTCTGAATGATTTGTGTGTGTGTGTGTGTGTGTGTGTGTGTGTGTGTGTGTGTGTGTGTGTGTGTGTGTGTGTGTGTTAGGACCCAGCGCCTGCCTGCTCTCCACTGGGAGGCAGTGCTCCTCTACAAAGGAGACAGATTGTCAGCGGTTTGTTCCCTTTCAGGAAGCCATCTGGAGCTGACATTAAACACACATAAACAAACACGCAGCCATTAACAAGCTATAGCACCAGCGATAGCAGGGCAGTTCGACAGAGAGGGGGTTATGAAATACACATCATCTTCTTCACACACTTCAGAGCTAGCTTAGCCTTTCTACCACACACTGGAATTGATTTTAACTTGGAACTGCTGGGTCTAATGATGTGTGCTGTTGCAAAGCAGTCCAATGAGTAACCTATAGTTCAGCTCCTAACACTGATGATATAATTAACATGATTCTATCCTTGAATTTCAAGTTTATATGCAGGTGGTTCAAATATTATGTCATTTAAAAAAATATATGTAGAGTACAGTAAGTATCGTTTTTTATCTATCATGTTTAAGAGCAAACAATGACTCATATTAAGGCCAGCTGGAGTAGAGTTTCCTTTAAGTCAACATACACCCCACCACCCCACTCCCATCCTATGTTACTGTTGCTATGCATGTTTCCATTTTCCATACAATAACAGTGGCAGATTTAAAGCTGCAGTAGGTGACTTCTATAAAAGTAACTTTCTGTCATATTTGCTGAAACTTTCACTTTATCCTGACAGTAGTACATGAGTCATGTCTGACTGAAAACAACCAATTAGAGCTGAGAAAGATACTACTATACAACTATTTTTCTCAGCTCTGATTGGTTGTTATACATTGTTAGAAAAGTTACATTTTGCAGCTTGAAACACTCGAAATGAAGTTATTTTTTAAGAGTTTCAGTCATGGATGTATAAAGAGAACAGGGTCCAGCGTTGGAGGCGGCACTCCGTTCATGAAAGTTGTTCAGTGGCGCATGAAACCAAAAAAGTCACTTCCCTCCGTAAAACCGAGCCAACTAACTTCCAGTTTAGCCCTCTGTTAACTGGCATGGGCATGGATCAAATTCTGGGGCCAGTGTGCATCACATGACGGACACCATTGCTGTTATTACACAGTTTGGCCCTCTTTGTCAAATTTGTGCATTTGATATGTTTTTTAGCAAGATTTTCACCTTAAAATCCTTAAAAAGAGATCAATATGCACATTTAGTTCATTTCTAAAGTTCTCCTGCTGGACACACAAGATGTCTCCTCCTTCACTGTAAAGTCCATTCTCAGTGGGTGTGCACTGGTGGATCACACTGTACAAGTTGCATACTTACGGTGGCCGACAAGTGCAAACGCGCCGCAAACGGCAAAACGCTGCAAACACGGGAATGATGCAAAATCAAAAACACACAAACACATGAAAACAAGGGCAACAGAAAAACGCAGCAAATTCGCTTCACAAAACGGAAGTGCGCCAGGCCACTAGGGGGACCCGACCTGAGGGATGGACCATGAAGAAGAAGAAGAAGAAGAAGAAGAAGAAGAAGAAGAAGAAGAAAGTTGGAGAGGAGAATAAAAAGGTACGTTTTCCTTTATGTCTTTTTTAAACACTTGGCTGTAATCTTTTATAATATTATAATTATATTATAATAATATTATAGAAGAATATTATAATAATATTGTAATATAATTATAATATTATAATTTGTAATTTTGTTTTGTGAAGCGAATTTGCAACGTTTTTCTCTTGGAGTTGTTTTGTTGTTTTGTGTGTTTTTGGTATTTGCAGCATTTTTCTGTTGCTGCGTTTTTCTGTTGCATTTGTTTTAATGTGTTTGTGTGTTTTTGGTTTTGCGTCATTCCCGTGTTTGCAGCATTTTGCCATTTGCGGCGCGTTTGCCCTTGTCGGCCACCGTACATACTGGACCAGGACTGACTTCCAAACTATTTGTGATGTCACAAATCATGCTGGTAGGCCCCGCCCCTTAAAATCAGATGTTCAATGAGCACAGAGAAACTTTCCACTTTCAGCAGATGAATGTGAAAACATCCTTCTAGTGTCAAACTCTGCACAGACAGCATTCTGGAATAGGAAAACAAAATTGATTGGAGGGGGACTAACGCTAAAGGCTAAGAAAGACCCTAAAAAAATAAAGTACCACTCCTACTACAGGCCCAGGCACACAACTTCAACATATAGAGTAATCCAAAGCTTGACAGGTCTACTATGCCTAGTTACGGTTGCTAAACTATGATTGGACAGGGTGCCCGGTTAGCTTGGTGGGTGGAGCCCATGTGCCGAGGCTCAGGGTTCGAGTCCGACCTGTGGCCCTTTGCTGCGTGTCATCCCCTCTCTCTCTCTCTGCCCCCCTTTCCTGTCTATCTTCAGCTGTTACTATAATAAAGGCAATAAAAGCCCAAAAAATATATTTAAAAACAAACTATGATTGGACAATCTCAGATGTCAGGGTTCAGCTAACAAGCAACCAATTCTACCAGTAGAATTGGTTGTTTGTTAGCTAAAGTCATATTGTTTGTTTGTTTGTTGTTTGTTAGCTAAAGTCATATTTGAGTTAAGCCCAGGTCGTCTTGATATTTGGATTTTAATCTAATAGAGTGATCAATGAGAAAAGTGAGCAGTTACTAAATCACAGATGTATACCATGAGCAGCACATCTTTTCACTTTGCTATTCGGACTCATTTGCTGCCTTACCTTGAAGCATAATCCCCGCCAAACAATGAATCCTCTCTCTGACTATTCAAGGGCTCTGCGACATCCCACACTCTACTCAACTGCCATTCTCCTCATCATTTGTGACTTTGACAAGGCTCAGCGGTAACAACACTTTGGCGACATTTTGCAGTGACCAAGCATTAAGGGGAAGTGGACAAAGTGGAACATATACCTAGGCCCCTCCCGTCTCCCCATGGCAAGGCTGGTCTGGTCTCAAACACACAGGCAGGGAAAGCATGCACAGGCATGAGTGTGCATTCGTTGTGCATTCAGATAAATGGTCTGTAGGGTAGAGTGCTTTCTCATATGCATGCCAGCTGAAACGCCAATCTCCCCTTCCCCATTTTTGTCAAGAATTTTTTTTATCCAGTATCCATTTGGCCCATTTTAGCACAGCCATGCCTACAGCCATAGGAAGAGGGGTAAGGATGGGTCAGTGGGGTCAGACGCCCCTGCCGACAGCCTATATTATGGCTCATGCTCGCTCTGCCCGCCAGTTGACTTTCAGGGTCTGCATTCATTCTCAGAATTAGAGTTACTGATGCAGGATCACCAGCCAGCTGCCCTGGGACCGCTTAACTACAATGATCTGTGAGCCAAGAACTGATAGTGGGTCGGAATTCCTCTTCTGATACTGTGAATGAGCACAGACCCAAGTGTGAAGGGGGAGACAATAGTGGTGACCCATGCAGCAAAATCCATCACCCAGCAAGCCTTACCCTGTCCTTCACTATGAGACACTTTGCAAGGGGAGGAGACAGACAATGGACACAGAGTTAGTCAGGGTTTACACTGGAGACACAATAGTTCCAGGTGGCTCCACCCCACACAGTACAGTAAATGCTCGGGAAAATCAAAGTTAACAAAAAAGTGTGAACTATCAGGGACTCCCTCTGTTCAGTTAAGTCAGTAATCCATAAGTGGATTTGTACACACACTGGCTCCGTTCCAATCCGATAGCTCACTCTCTTGCATCTGCAGTTGTTGCTTTCAGCTGGAACAGTACAGGTCTGGCTAACATGGGAGAAACTAAACTTGGCAATATTTTGGCATCACCTTTCCAGGGTAGAAGTTAACATGCTGTAAACGGACAAGAGAAATCTCAGCTCCAGATTTGAACACAGCCAGCGTTTTATCCCTTTAAGGTGGCACAAACATCACATTCACAGCACAGAGAGAAACACAAAAAAGATGCTAACCACTTTGTCCTCCTTTGTGGCATGCAGTCCAGGTAGCAGTGAGGAATTGAGAAAAGTGAGGGCGGAAGTGGAGCAAAAGAAGAAAGGAGAGAAAAAATTTAAGAACATAAAAGATTGAGGAAATATAGATGTGAATTTGTGAAATGGGATATTGGACAGATTGTGGGTGAGGAGGGGGAAAACAAAGGAGCAAAGGGGGGAAAGAGGACGTGGTGCAAACATTTGTTAATTATATTCTGCAGAATAGATACACACACTTCATATTCAGTAACAGAGTGCGAGGCGGTGGGGGCGACAGTATGTGAATGTATGTGACCACTGACATGTTAGGCGGCAGCGACATGCATGACCCAGCTTGGCGTGACCTTGGTGTGATTCATGACCTGTGACAACATCAAGATGTGTCACAGCTCCTCAACACAAAGAGGAAACTGGGACACAAGAAGCAACATGGAGCACAATCTTCCACAGCCCTTACCTTCACTAAAACTCTGTCTATTCACTGCCATACTGTCCAGGTCTGTTCATTTTCAAATATTCTAATCTTTTGTGGCTTAAGCCATAAAAAAGCACTTCATTGTCAGTAAAAGGGCCAAATAAAAAGATTTGGAATGATCATTAGTATTAAATTTGATCATCTTTGTTTTGGCCTCAGGACAGAAGCTAATTAGTTCAAAGAAATTGTGACTCTTATTTTTTTTATGTAAACTGTTGGGTAATGAATCCTGTAAATAAATGTAAATACAGCGTGATAAATTAATAAATCTAGGGTTGCTAATCCCGCTTTAATTACACTGTATGTCCATTATAATGTCAAGGAGGGGCGAAGCTTTGTGGACTAAATCAGTGTTTGGATGGCATTTGCACAGCATGTTGCTGTGATGCCTTCTGCAGGGCACAGGGCAGCACTGCACAGCTCTGTCATTAGCAACTGATGAATTATTACAGTGAGCTGCTCAGAGGCAAATAAGATTTTATAGACTGATATACTCAATTCTACAGAGCCCCTGTAGTGCAAATGTTTTAGTTCTTAACTATTTTCAGAAAGGCTTTCCTCTGAGTTCTGTCTGTTTAACAGGCTCAAATAAGAATCAGTAAGATTGTGAAATGGTGTTCAGAAATAATTTCAAAGCCTGCAGTTGCATGCCCTTTGTAAACCTGTGAAGAACTCTATGAGACATACATGTTTGTGAATGTGTAGGTTTTGAAGCTGTAGTTGTTACACCATGAAAAGAAGAACTGCTTTTTGATCTCTCTGAACATATGACTGGAAATTCATTTTTAATGGACGTATCGCAGCATTTTATTATTTCTGAACAAGCTCAAAGTCTTATTTGCTTCCCATGTATGCTACATGGTACTTTTTCAAAATGATGTTTGGTACTTTCTGTGGTACTATGGTTATGTTTTAAAATAACATTTAAGGTACCAAATGCTATTTTAAAACATTCCCATAGTACCACAGAAAGTGGTTACTAATATACTGTTTTAAGAATAACATTTGGTACCTTTTTGAGAAAAAAGATATGTTACCTTTTTTGTGTGTGTGATTTGGATGTGGACCTTGAAACAACAAGGTATTCTTTTGTTCAAAAGTTTAAAAGTTCTGTCCTTATTCATTACCAGCAGTATGTAGCTCATTCATATGGATACATCTGATGAAGCAAGCTGTTGTACATACAGTGCATTTATACTCAACATTTTGGTGAACAGCAGCAAACACTATATTTGTATACTGCGTAAATGCACTTTTAAAAGCTGAACTGCTAACTAAAAGAGAACACTGTGTGCTGCTGATGTGGGGTAAATGAGCACACTGTAGGCAGGAGAAGGTTTTTATATAATAAAACGAAGCTCACACTTTCCTAACCCTGTTATTCTGCTTGGCCGGCCATATGACCCGGGACAGAGGAAAGCACCGCCGAGACCGAAAGGAGCTTCACTTCTGACACAATATACAAACACAGTATGGGCGCACACACAACCACTTACAAATGTACACACACAGAAAAGAAATGGAAGACAATTTACATCATGTGTTCTCTTATCCCTTGTAAGGATTTATGAATTAAATTGCTGAGTGAAAATCTGATCTGTTTTGGTCAATAAAGTAGTTGCATTATCAGAACTCATTGTTAAAGGCTATGTGCTAAAAGTAAACATATGTTGAAATATATTTATATATGTATTGTTATTATTATATTGTAATTTGATTTGAGACATCATTTTACATATTGGACTACGTCCCAGTGCACTACGTTGATAACAATGGAAGTATGTAATGTAAAGGAACCAGATACTGAATTGATGTATCTGGTATCTTCTAAACCCAGTTATTTGACAGGACACAAATGTAGTCATTGATTAACTGATTCTTTGTGTCAACATGTCTCTTGTGCATGAACACATACAAATCAATAAGAGGGTAAATTAAACAGTGAACTGCATTAAATCTGCCTTTTTTTTTTACTGGAATTATTTAGGCTCCTGAAATTTGTGGTGCAAAGTATCATCTGAAGGAATTCAATTCCATATTAAAAGATTCAAAAAAGCATTTATGATGTTATTTTGAGTACAACTTACCTTCAAATAAATCCTTTGCTTTATTTGTTTTATTTATAGATTGCATTTACATCATGCAAGTCTCATCTCATATAACAGCCTGCCTGCTGTGAAAGCAATATTAATGGCTCTACCAACAAGGATACTATCTTTATCCCCTATTCTCACTGGCCTTTGAGTTCTGCATACGTGTGATGCCAGTGTGAGCTCAGGCCCAGCTGGGCTGTGCGGATCCTGAACAGATTGGGGATCAGCAGGCCAAGGGTGGAGGGCCCACAGTCAGGTAAGATACCCAGGAGGAGGTCCTCTTTCTTAGGTTGGAGGGGAGCCCAGAGAATGCTTGGATAGAAGATGGCCGGGTCTTAAAATAGCACAAACATGTTTGGTTTATGGAGCTTGCTAATGTTAATTTAGCTCCATTGTGCATAACTACAGCCCCACAGCACTGCTTGTATGGCTGTATAGACTCCGTTTACATACAGTATTACAATGGTCCAAAAATGTGTGTTTTTGATGTAAACTGAGCATAGTGATAGGCAGCAAAGAAGTGGACAATGCTGCAGGAGTGAAAATGGGTTGCCATTGGAATCGATTCTAATTGTTGCTGATACAAGCTAATTACAGCTGCTGCCCTTCACTAGAAACTTTTTTACCTAACTGTGTTCGGTGTAGTGAGATTATGGTGAGGTTTCCTTTGAAAGCCCTATCTGAACCTTGTTACCCTGTTTGCCTCTCTTTTTCTCACTGGACCTGGTCTTTGTTTGGGCGTGTTGCTTGCTTGGTGGCTGCAGCGAAGTCACAGGACACACAGGACAACACAGATGATCACGTTCAAATAAGCTACGGTGCTTCAATTTATAACCATTCCACAACACCGCAGCCTCGAGCTTAAAATGAGCCTTGAAGGGTCTATGACTGATGCCAAGCCATCCGTCAAATACACTTTGGTCTCACCAAAGTGTGACCAGGAAGCGACAAAGCAAGACAGTAACAAACACAGAAGCAGAAGGACTGACTGAATGTCAGCTACAGCAGGAATGAGGTGAGTGTGACAGGGAGAAAGGAAAATGGGGGAGGTCAGAGGTCAGGTTCCTCACATTGTTGGAGCGCAGAGAGACCCGCCCTCCACAGCGAGCGCAGAATTTGGTCTGGCAGTAGGAGCAGAGGTGGCCGCAGCCGTCGGCAAACTTGGTCTTGCGGCAGATACCGCAGGTGGGCGCGTCGTCCTTCAGCTGGGTCTGCTGACGCCGCGTCTCCGCCCCAATGCGACGCACCTCCTGTTTGTAGCTCTCAAACTGCTGGTGCAGTGTTCTGAGAAGAGAGGAATGATAAAGTTTCCCCATTAGTGCTACATTCACAACTTTTTTGAACTTGATAAACTTTACCCTTCAGCGCTGCTCAGACAGATCTTCCTGTCTAAACGTCTTCACATTCCTAAAAACAACAGAAAAAAGGATGGTGGAATTTCTGAATAACTGAATGATTTTTAAAATAAATCAACAAAAACAATGGCGATGTTATGCATGCGCATGTTTGAGAACAACATTTCAGTTCCTGCAAAATAACTGGCAATTAGAGCACAACTTGAAAGGTGCCTTTCAAAGAAATCATACACGCAATCAAATGAAACTTCAGTTTCCTCAGCTCTCTGTGGCACACAGCCTTTCCCCTCCCTGCTTCCTGGGATGCCTATGATGGAAATAACCCGAGTGTGAATTGCAAATCAGGCCATGTGAAAACACCCACAATGTTGTCTCAACAGAACTGTCAAAGGGATACTGCATTAGCATACCATGGCTCTCATATAGGGGACCCAGACAGGCACTTTAATTACCTTGCTGAGTGAGAGAGATAGAGAGGAAGGAGATGGCTTCATTCACAGCTTTGCAGGCAATTTGCCTATTTGTGGAAACAGTCAAACTTTAGTTAATTCTCTGGCAGCACACTGACTTTACAGTCTTGTCTGCAAGTTATTTGTCAAAAGAAATGCATCAAGACAATAGCAACAGCAGTATTCACACTTTTGCACATTTGCTTTAGAAAAGTTCATACTAAATCTGTTAATCCTAAAAGAAAGTTGTTTGGAAGGGGAAGGCTGTACCGGTTAGTATCTGCAAGAAAATCAGCGATATTTCTTAAGTATATAAGTGCCATTGATTCATTTTTCAAGTCTATAAAATTCCCCAAAAAATAGTAACACCCATCACACATTCTGAGGTCCCAAAGCAGCATTCACATTGCAACAGTCCCAAAAACAAAGAAAGACTACCATATAGTGGCAACTCCAAAGTATTGGAGGTACCATTCAGTGCCTTTGCTCAACAGCACCTCACCAGTGCTGAGGAGGTGAACTGACACCTCTCCAGCTACCCATACCATGTTCCATGCTGGAACCCACCACCCTCTGTTTCCCAATCCAAGCACCAACAGACTGAGCTACTGCCGCCCCAACAACCCAAAGGCATTTACACTGATGATAAAGTGGATCACCTGGGTCTGTTAAAAGCAGACATGGCCTCCCGACTGTAGTACTCAGCTGCTGGGTGGGAAACAGGTAGAGAACATAACACCTGATCTGTTGTCAGCTGCTTTTTGTGGTAGAAAAAATCTAAGTGATAACAGTCCTCCACCATGACCCATCCAAAGTCCAGGAACGATGCTGTGTCTTCACAGGATAGCCATCTTAGCAAAACCTTAATGAAAAATCTTTCATAAGTCCAGGAAATGAGCTGACTGAAGCCAGTTGTACATTCCTCCTCACTAGTGCCTTTCTGGCTGTGTCTGGCTAGTGCTAGAGTAGAGACAGCAGACTGCCACCATACAGAGCTGGAACAGGGAGGAGACTGGCGGACTGCTGGGACACATTTGGCCAATCAGCTGACACGGAATGGCTGGAACAGGGACAGCGTTTTTGTGACGCGGAATGTTGAATGAAATGTGAAAAAAATATGTTATTGTGAGGAATATTTCCTGGAAAAATACACACACTGACGTCAAGCTTAGATAACAAAACATCTTCTGTAACACACAGCCTGCCCACCTTTAGGCTGATATTTTGAATATTATCAAGTCTTACATGCAGTTTCCTCAAATATTTGGCGTGTTGCATTTAAGTTCCAATGCTAGGGTTTTGTAATGCCTGAAAGGGACTTTACAGTTTGCCGTAATAACCTGGGGGCTCAACATCAAAGCATCTCTGCCATATATAATGCAGAGCCAGGGCACTTAAAAGTTGACTCAACATAATGAAGATCATCACTGTACCTCCGTTTTATACCATTACACTCATTCTGATCTCTATCTGTCACAAGTTTTGGCTGTGCTTGACTGTGGAAGACAGGTCTCTGAACAGATAACACACATAAAGGTTTCAAGCGTCTGCACATTCAGATATACTCAAGAGATGTAGAAATTTGAATTGCACATGCATGTTTTCACAAAACTGTTTTAAGTAGGTTCTGATTTAGCTAATAGTCATAAATAATGATAAATGGACGCTGGAGTTGACACAAACCTCTGCTAAACTGATCTGTACGTAATTCAAATGGAAAAACAACATGACACCGCCACGGCAGCAACGTCATAAACGTGACCTCTGACCCCAAGAAGCTATCTATCATGCCAATGGGAGTCCAGGGGCTGAGCCAAGCCCAGGCACCATGGGAACAGCTGTCAGAAACAGAGGGTGCACAGCCGGTTGTCATGGTAACTTGGTGGCGTCAAACGCTGGGTGTCAGCGCACCAGCTGTTCTTGTTCTTAGAGCCACATTTTCATCAGTCTTTTCTGCCACTTCCACGCATTCAGCAGACACACACTGTTAAAGCTGGACGAGGCCACTTTTTAATGTAAAAATAACCCTGTGTTCTCGGTCTAAATCACAAAGGAGCTCTGCAGCAGTGAGGACAGGCTCATCACCTCTGGCTGACAATCTCTGGATTATAGCCTGGGGAACTTCTAAGGTCAGGTCTGCACAATTTCCCATCCACAGGAAATGACAGAAGACAAAAATATCTCTTAAATGTTAAAAAGTTAGTCCAGTTCACTGAAATCTGGACCCCATAACATTAGATCTTTATTACTATTATCTTATACGGTATATCTGGATTTCTGGATACTTTTTTTTGTCAATTGTCCTTTCTTCCCACCACTCTCAGCTAACAATATGTACATTTATTGTGGCTTTAAATCTGTCTTAATGGTCCAGTGTGTAACATTTAGGAGGATCTATTGGCAGAAATGAAATATAATATTCATAGGTATTTTTT
This sequence comes from Dicentrarchus labrax, assembly GCF_905237075.1. Lineage (NCBI taxonomy): Eukaryota > Metazoa > Chordata > Actinopteri > Moronidae > Dicentrarchus > Dicentrarchus labrax. Next base: position 9,496,698 of record NW_026136721.1, read on the forward strand.
AATTAGTGTATAATCACCTGAATATAAGAATTGTTGTGTCTTCTTCTACGGAGTCTGCTATGTTGAACCACCATATTTCTACAGTAGCCCAGAACCGACCACCAAAACACAGGCTCTAGATAGGGCCTTTCAGTTTTGTTGCCACTGTAGTTTCTCCTACATGCTTGGAACAGGAGAGCAATCAGCAACTCCACAGCCAGATGCCACTAAATCATACACATTGGTTCTTTTATTGATGTGTTGCTCACTTGGGGCCAGCACAACGAGCTGGAGACAATTCTCCATGGATAAATCTCAAAGAGTGACCCCTTCCACATTACACAGTCATTTGATGAAGTGCTGTTGATTAATGCAGCTTTAAATCACAACGATTTCATATGAACCTGCACTTCTTACTTCAGACCCTCAGACAATTGCTAAAACAAAATATTTTTCTCCAAGTTTGGTAACTGACAGAGCTGCACAGTGACTGTGTGATGGGAACCTGCTCTCACAAACAAGTGCAAAGATAAAATGGCAGACTGACGCACTATGATAGGTAGATTCCATAAATACCAACAATATTCAGTGAAAAGCGAACACAATACACATTGTACAACTGCAGTATTCACCCAACAGACAGGTCCCATATTTAAAATTCACACCCTGTTAATAGACAATGTAACAGTCCAGATTGATGTTCACTGAGTCAGCACACAGTTCCCATTTACATTGTAATTTCCACCTAAATGCACATTATGAACACTACCTTTATGATAATCTTAACTTTGACTCAGCAGGGGATACACGAATGACCATACGGATGGAAAAGCAATCACTCTGCGAAGACACAGAAGTAAAAAAGACGTCCTCTTAGAAAGGACAAGCTCTCTGTGTTCACTCTACTGTGTATTTACGGATTACAGGCCTGAGCCTGCTGCCTCCCCAGGGGTCAGCCACCACGCCTGAGATCCCAGGTGCTGAGAAGTGCTACAATATTTTAGTAGAGCAGAGAGACTCTTTCTTCAGTTGATTTCACTCAAAAGCAAACTTGCAAAGAGAAATGGCCATTTTGTAATATTTGTTTTCTCGCTAAATTAACACATTTTTTCAACATCTGAATCATATTGTGCCAACTTTCATCCCTCCTGGATGTACAGTACATTAGTGTCTGCGCAAACCAGGCCTGAGAGATGAACTACACAGACAGACCGCACTACAACTACACACATCACAGACATACAGGACAGGTACTGAACAAATGGACACGATGACATGGTTTTGCCATGCAGTACCACACCACATACGCTACTTAAACTTAAACTTACCAATATATGCCAATGTTTTTATAAACACTGAAATGACCATGTGTAATGTAAAAGGAGTTGCTCATAGTGACAAGCCTGCAGGAAATGATCACCCAGCCCTGCATTTCCCCAGAGCTCTATACGTAGCCTTTAAGTGTCTTTTAGCTCATTGCATTGGGTTTCTAGTCTGCAACACGGCGGCCATTACCCTCACAGGCAACTGTTTTCAGTGATAAAGCTCTGATAAACCCACTGTACACCGCCTGCTCAGCACCAAGCAGCAGACAGACAAAGTTAGCAACTATATATTTGAGCATTTAGCGACTGAAGAGACAGATATTTTTCTCAAGAGTTGGTGAAGAACTAAAAGGAGAGTGAAAGTTGCATTAACTTGGTGGGTCTAAACACAACTCCAGCAAATGCTAATGTTCCTCAATATCTGCGGGATGTATAAATATGAAAGTATACTGCTGTCCCCAAGTGGCCCGAAATCAATTAATGCAGCTTTAATCACACCTGTGTTTGACCTGCTGTGAAAAGTCAAAATGGCTACCATTAAAAAGTTCTCTTATTCATTCAAATTCATTAGAAATGGCATTAAATTACTCAATACAAGCAGTTACTGGATTGTGTCTTCTGTATAACATTAAAACACAATTAAACAGAAAACAACTTATTGTGACATTATTAGCTGCCGTCTGTGCGAGGCCTATCTGTCAACCACTAACCTAAGCTAACCGCTAAGCTAGCTGCTCAGATAACCTGGCTAACTGAGCACAACTCAAAAATTACATTCTTACACCCAACTCTAAACAGAACCCAGGGGGTTTCTGGTTGACCAGCTGCAATCTAGGTAAAGATAAAAAATTAAATAAAACAATTTTGGTGTCTTTTAGCAGAAGTTGGTCACATTCTTATTGCCTCCAGCTCACATTTCCTGACCAGGACCAGTGTTTTCACTACACACACAAATATATCCGTTACAGTACACTACTTATTACTGAAAGTAACCTATTCACACTACTATAAGTGTTACTATCTGACACTGTTAGCATGTGGCCCTGGCAGACAGTGACCAGGGGGGTCCAAGTGGTGTGAACTGGCTGAACTGTGGCTGTCTCCTCTGTCTAGGTCAACACTATGGGCCAGCAGGGACAGCCAGAGAGCCAGATGTGGGTTAGCCCAGCTTTGGCCTTGTCAAAACAAGTGTGTAAATGACCACACATGGACACAGTTTTACACACACACACACACACACACACACACATAGGCAAATATAAACAATGACACAGACAGAAAACCCACATATACACATGTATGGGTTTGCCTTCGCCTAGGGCCTCACATATTCAGCTCAGTACATCCAAGGACTCCCTCCCTCTTTCTCCCTTTCTCTCTCTTGTTCTCTTTATCTCTCCCTCTTGTGTCTCCACTCTCTTCACCAGTCGCTGGTGTGGAGTTGTTAATTAGCACCGCTATGAATACATTGCCCAAGGATGGGGAGGGGAAAGCTGTGTGTGTGTGTGTGTGTGTGTGTGTGTGTGTGTGTGTGTGTGTAGAGAAGTACTATTTCTGTCTCATCAGCTGATTCCTGGTGACGCCTTGCAGAAGAGTCTTTCTCAGTTGGAGGAGACACAAAATATGAGGGAAGAAGCAGTCTGTGTGCTTTGGCACTTGGCGAAGGGCAGCAGGTGGCGTTCACTATGCCCTGCCGCCTTGGCTAATGCTGCTTTGCCTGTAGCCTAGCAAGCAGTGTCACATTTACCACTCACCATTTACAATTTTTGAAACAATGCATCTTCAGTTTTACACAGAAGTAAACAAAAGCACACTTGTGGATTTGTCGCTCAACGATTTTACCAGCTTAAAAGTTAATGCTGATGCTAGAACTCTGTGAGTGGGTTGAAAATGCGAGCTGACTTTTTAATGATTCTATTTACAAATAGAAATAGATGTCCCTGAAAAGTAAGCATCCTCACCAGCAGGTTGTTAATTGACCTTTGTATTATAATACAGTGTTATCAAAAACAGTATGTTAAAATTTTTGCTTTACTTTCTCTGCTTTTACAAGTCAGGATTTAAGGATGAGGACTAACGATACCAAGCACTCCTCCTATTAAAGCCTTACAGTGCTGCAGGGATTTCTGTAGGTGAACCTGGAACTTAGCATCACCTTGGTTCCTTTGAAACAAAAGCCAGTGGGATTTTTCTTTTTTTTTTTAGGTTTCGATGGTTTATGGTCTCAGTCTCTTTTCATTTAGTAAATTATAGTCCCATTTAGAGTCAAGTAGATTATAAAGCAGGGTATGCTTTTGGGGCGTGGCTACCTTGTGATTAACTATTCTCAGTGAGTACATATAGCACATATTTCAGTGTACTGTTTAGCTGTAACACAAGATGGTGTGTGACCAGGCAAGCCGCCATTGTTTCCTGCTACAGACAAGTTGAAACTGTGGGGGCTTAAAACGGTACTCCACAAACCAATGGGTGATGTCACGATAGGTTCACACTTGGTTTTAGGACCCCTTCCTGCAGCACTCTAAAGCCTACACGCTGTTTTAATGTGGAGAAATCCTACGTTTGACAGACCTGTGGCCCATGCCTAGGTTTTCTATAATTGGAAAATTGCTGTTCAGGGGCGGGACTTAGCAAACAGTCAATGGACGTTTCAGAGGTTTGGAGCTTTTAAAAGAACAATACAAGCATGCTGGATCAGTCATCCCAGCACTCCATGACAGCACTATTGAGGGTGTTGAAGAAAAAACATCTCTGCTTCTGATGGAGCTAGAGACTGGGAAGAGGACAGACATGTTGACACACGCTGTGAGGAGGCAAGGAAAGGAGGAGTCGGGGTGCATGCGGAGTGATCAGAAGAGGTAAATGAAAGGGAACAGACACAGACAGGGAGAAGACACAGTGGGGTAAAAAAAGGAAACAGGAAGACAGGAAGAACAGGTGAGGAGTGTATATACACAATCCCAGAAGTCTTCCCATCTCAGAAAGAGATGGATAGACAAACGGCAGTCTACAGGGAGGTGGGGGAGGAGGGGGAGGAGGAGGTGGAAGGAGAACAAGTGAAAAAGCAAAAGGATGAACAAAGAGAGCCAAGACGGAAACAAGCGTGGGCCAGAGACCAGCGGAGGAGAGAAGCCGATGCATCCGGAGCCACTCTATAAATACCACTTGAGAAGAGGAGTGGATGATGGAAAGTGGATGGAGACAGGATGATGGAAAGAGGAAGGGGAGGAAGAAGAGGATGAGAGAAAGGAAAAGAATATACAGATCTGTTCAGGAACACCAGTAATCTGTTTATAAAAGCAGGAACATTAGTAATTTATTGGAAACAAAGCATGAAGATATGTGTAAAAAAGAAAACCTAAAGAATCGTCACAGTCCTGCTGGAGTGAAAGTGATAAAAGGAGAAAGAAGTAAGGGAAGGGGAAAGAGAACAGCAACAGATGGGTGCTTAACCAAAGGCAAACATCTTCTTTGTCTTTTTGTTTGCCTGCCATGATGTTATTCACGATGACTTTTACACATTCGGCTCCCTCCACTGTCAAAAGGCTATAAAACGGTACTAACGTCATAATGGTAGCAGAAATAAAGCACCCAGATGGCCAGTGTGTGTATCTATCTATAGGGCAGCAATTTCTCAAACAATCTGCTCAATCCTCCCTGGCTTGATGGGGTTTGATTCCCAGCTGTCATTCTTTCCAGGATCCAATGTTACAGCCACATCTACAGCGACTGCTGTAGTCACATAAACCTGCTGGTTTAGTACACAGCTTCAGGGGAGCAACAATCATAAAGAATCTCGACTTCCCCATACCAATCCCTTATTCCTAATCCAAAAAACAAATGCATATAAAACATAGAGTATGCTGAGATCTTTCTTTGATCGTAACATGTTGACTGATGTTTTTGCATTTTAGTTTCACTTGACTATTCCGTGAGTATATCTAAATCCACCATGTTAGGCCAGTGTAGGGAAAATGTAACAATAGACATTGATATTTAATGAAGTAGCTACACAGAACTGCAGTCCCTCCAAACTTAAGATTTTGAATGAATTATACAAAAAAGAAGCAACTATTTTTGCACCTATCACGCATTTTAGGCCACAGCTATCCCAAAAAAGCGAAATCTGTTTGGTTAGGCTTACGTTATTACGTAGGTTTAGGGAAGGATTGCTAATTATGCTATGTACCTGGCGTAACTTAAGTATGTTACGTAAATGTACTTTATGTACAGGGGCCGAAATTGGATTGAGCCTCTTTCTCCTCACATCTCACAGTTAACCGTAATAAGATCATTTAAAAATAAGCATTAGCTGATAAACATTAGCCTGTTGTAATTGTCCTCGTGAGCATGTTAGCATTTAGCTCAAAACAATTGTGCACAGTGGAATTCAGCATGGCATACTTAATATCTTTACAAAGAGTGGATCTTGAGTGGAATTTGAAATAAATGAAGGTGGATTTCAGAAGCATTTGTAATGCTAGAGTCAGTGCTTTAGCTACATAGCTTTAGCCTGCCCACGGCCTGTGGCATCAGAGTAAGAAGCCCCGCCCACAGCCTGTGTTTAGATGTTGATAACTGTCTTTATTGATGTTGTGAGTGTTTTACCCGTATCTATGGAGCAGAGTGCTTTTTTGGCATGGACTCCTCCGTGTGTATGTGTGTATATCTGTGTATATCTGTGTGTGTCCATCACTCTATCTTTCTCCCCCTCATCCTTCATTTTTTTCTTTCCCTCTTTTCCATTTATATCCCTCTAACTCTTCCTCCATTTTCTTTATTCCTTTTCCACTCATACCTCACTCATAGCTGTATATTGGATTCCACTCTGTCAAGGCCGAGTAATTGATAACAATGTTCTCTTCCACATCACTGTATATATACAGTTCACTTTGCTCTGTCCTCCTCTCTCTGTCTTTCTCTCTTAAATTCTGAGACACAATCACTTGCAGCACACAAAGCCTCTGACCTCACACAGCCAGCTGGGTGACGTATAAGCCACGACTCGACTTGGTGGAGTAGTTGTGGAGTAATTGTGGATGACCTCTAATCCCCTCATTCTATCCCAGCAGCCTCGGCTAGCAGCGCTCTCCTCTGTCGGCCCCCCTCCCTCTTATTCTTCGCCTAATTTTGTGTGGGCCACACAGACCTCCACACATAGTGAGCTATAAATAAAAATAATTTTATTTGTGTTAGATTGATGCGCAAGATCCACTGCTGGCATTGTGGTTTATTTATGTCCAAAATGTGGTGCTTAAGCGGTATAGGGCAGAATGTCTGCAGGAGAGGTGTAAAGACATGGGGGCACTGCAGACTTCAGCATGCTGAGAAAACATCTATATAAATGCAGTTTGTAGTTGTTTACTTAATTTAATTGTATCTGATTCAGATCAGGGCACCAAGCTCCAGTGTGAGCCCATCAACCATAAGTGAGACACTCTACTCTGTGCTGCTGTGTCGTGTCACCTCCTCATTGTTTGAAACACTGTAATACAGGGACAGCAAATGATTTTGTTCAAGTATTGTATTAAGGTATCATTATGATCATTTAATTTTAGTTATGCATATTTACAGCTGTGTCTGGATACTGTGACATCGCTGTTGGGGGTGGATACAGGTGCAGTAGAACTGTGGTCCCAACCTTCTTTCTTAAGGGACCCCTTGTTTTATCACTGAGTAAACTGATGGCCCCTGACTAAGTGACATACTTAATGGATGTTTCATATTATGTTCAATGCCTTGCAATAACAGTATAGAACAACTGTTATACTGTACAATTAGCCCAAAAGGGAATGCAATAACTACAGGAAGTTTGTGTAAAACCAGAGATTTGGATGAATTTTGAGCAGATTATTTTTTGTGAATACTGATCAGAGAGGAGTCTTCCTGATAATTTTATTTTTGAATGTTTGAATGAATCATACATACTTAATAGGCTTCTTTTTTTGACAGATTCAGTGTTTGTTTTCTAATTGTTCTATTAGCTCTTTGGTTGTTTGAACTTTTCTAATGCAGGATGAGGTGCACTGTGAATATAACTAGTGTTCAGGTCTTCATCGTGCCAGTTTGCTCTGAGATAAAAAAAACATTAAGTTTTAAAAATAATATTTTCATTTAGTTTTCTTCACAGAAATTAATGAAATACTGAATTACTCCTATTCTATTTTCTATTCTATTCTATTTTTGAATGGTGGTGTGTCCTTTTTATTTTAACAGTTTCCCTAAAACTAGATTTTTCTTTTTAAATTGCAATATATTGCCTTGCTTATTTTATCGCAATGTATTGCAATATATATAATCGTAACCCCTGTAACATGATACATATTGTATCACCAGACTCTTGCTAATACACAGCTCTATTGGCAACCCATAGCGGAGGTTGGGATCCCCAGGTTGGGAACCAGTGCAGTAGAGCACAGGGCTGACCACACCCATCGGTGATGTTGTGACACCCACAGGTGCAGCAAAACACTGCTCTTCAGCCTACTGTCCAGTTACTTTTAACTATATTAAATCTAATAATACATTGAACTCTTGGTTTTTACTTACATTTGTAAATAATTTTCAGATGCTAATGCTATATTGTCTCCATCAAAAAGATGAAAGCTGCTCAGTACATTTACATAAAGGGATAAATATGGTTACATATATGTTTATTTACAACATACTATATATATCATGTATTTATATAGTATGTTGTATATAAACCTTGATTGAATTGCACAGAATTTTTTTTTTTTTTTGTATTTGGGGGCTTTTCTATTTGAGGAATCCAAACAGCCTGGCAGTGTTTGTATTGGGCCTTCTGAGGGAGCTGTGGTGGGCAAATATGGTATGCATAAAGCAGCAGTTACATTACAGTCCACACATACACACACACACACACACACACACAGACAGACACACACACAACTATTGTTGTTCATTTCACAATTATTTAACATTTAAAGTTATATGAGTAAGCATACAGAGACTCTTTCTGAGCGGTGGCTGGTGTTGCCAGAGGGTACAAATTTGAGTCCCATACAACTCTGTGTGTGGCCGCTCATGATATAATCCCATCACTTCCTCTGACCACAAACACAGACAGAGATGGAAGGAGAGAGGCAGGAGATGTAGAGAGCCTGGTCAGCCCAAGTAGAATGCATTCTCATTAAACATTAATGCAGGGGAGGTCTGGGAGCACTAAAGAGGCTACTCACTGACGCTCACTCAGGTCTCTCAGCACACTCACTCAGAGTCCCACCATCTCTTCCCATTCCTCTGTGAGTGTGAGCGTAAGGCCACGTCCTGGTTCTCTGTCACATTTTGTCCCCTATGTCTGTGCCACTGTAGCTAATGATTAACCTGATCTCAAATCAGCCCAGCTGTATCAACACACAGACACAAGGCTGGTTCCCAAATCACACAAGATAGCCCCGAGGCTTGAGGACATGTTCACTTAAATATTTTTAGAAAATAAGAATCTGTAGGTGTGGCTGTAATTGGATTTTTTTACAGTGCATTTTAACCCTGAATGTTTGTTTTTCACATTTCAGAGACACTTGTTCAGTATCAGTTAATCACTTGGTTAGTGATCTAGTCCCTCATGCATACAAGTAGCTACAGTGCTGTTATACGGTATATCAAATGTACAACAACCTGGCTGCAGGGATTTGCAGGACGCGAACGCTGATGTTGGGCGATAAGGTCTTGCTTGATGAGGTAGAGGTCTTGGTTCTGTGCAGACCAGTCAAACTGGAAATACAATTTCTATATGGACCTGGCTCTAAAATGTCACTATGGGGTGCTGCCATGGTTTACAAATGTTTAGGAACCAGCAGATTAAACAGCTTCTGAGAACTATGATCATACTGGAAGACAATCGCCACTGTCCAATGCCAATGCAGGAAAGAGAGTGCTCTTTATGTAACAAAGCATAAAACGGAAAGGGTGATGAATGGGTGTGTATCACACAACCATATTGTAGACAGAAGTACGTTTTTTTTTTTTTTTTTTTTTGGGCTTTCATTGCCTTTATGATAGTGACAGCTAAAGACACACAGGAAGGGGGGCAGAGAGAGAGTGGAGGACACGCAGTGCAGGGCTGCAGGTTGGATTCGAACCCTGGGCCGCTGCAGCAAGGACTCAGCCTTAGTCAGGGGTTGCCAGCTCTACCCACTGAGCTAACCGGGCACCTCAGATGGATGTAAGTTTAACTTAAGCTGGAATTTGATGTGAAACCACTGTCACTGAATGGGATCATTCAGTGGTCCAACATCAGCGTTCTTTTCTGATAGGGTTGTCTCTAGAATATCATTGTATGCTAAAACATTAAGATTCCACTTAATTTGAACTAAGGAGCCCCAGAACAACAGTACACAAATAGTGGCTATTTCTTATACTGTCCTAAAGCATGAAATGACCACAACACTTTACTGTTGTGGGATTCAAAAACAGCTTGTTGGTGGTTTGGTACCTTATGTCAAATTGCATCCAGTTGAATGCTCACTAAACCACAACAAAATACACATTGTTTGAAAGCACAACACAGAACAGAAGAATGTAAAAAAAAAAAAAAATAAAAAATAGGCAAGAAAATATCTTACATTGCTAATAATTCTTTTTTCAGGCTGGTGCACAAAAAGAGGGTGCTTGTTAAAGAGCCTTTACTTTCATGGGTGCTGAGATTTCTGCCTTTCAAACCCACACACATGCATGCAGACATACACACTCACACACACAGGTGCACATGCATGCTGAGGTATCCCCAAAAGCGCACCGGTGAGTGTGTTTTACGTTTTTTTTTGTGGTGACAATGAAAAACTGAGACGCAAACACAAGACAAAGCTTTTTGAGACACGCAGCAGAGATGACAGATGTGTAGACAAACTCACAAGAACACGCACACACACTGATGTTGCATAAACACAAGCGCAAAATCATGTAGCACACACACACACACACACACACACAGACGTTGTAACCACCCCCGCCCCACTGGCTTCCATTCCTCCAGGTGTTGCAGACACACCCGACTGCCTCTGAGTTCCTTTAATTAAGAGCAAAGTGTGAAGATCCAATCCAGCACACTCTGAATACACACACACACGTGGAGCACATTGATTCACGCTCTCTCCAGCTGTCTGGAGAAAGAGTGGAGGCTGGCTGCAAAGCAACAGGACAAACTGTACAGTGACAAAGGCATTCTGTCTTTGCAAGAACGTACTTTCCTTCTGCAAGCTTTCATCCACGGGCTGAGAAAACAGCAACACCATCTGGGTTTGTGGTGCAGTTTGTGTGCTGCAGTACACATACTGTATAGATGCTGTGTGTGTGAAGGTGGGTGTGTGAGGATTTTGAGCTTGTGTGAGCATAATGTTTGTGTGTGTGTGTGTGTGTGTGTGTGTGTGTGTGTGTGTGTGTGTGTGTGTGTGTGTGTGTGTGTGTGTGTGTGTGTGTGTGTGTGTGTGTGTAAACATGAATGCATGTGTTCAGATATGTAAAACAGAAATAAACATTGCTTTCTCATTTACATTAAAATACAACATCAAATACATACACTTGCATGTACACACACACACATACACACGGACAAAGTACAAACATTTCACACTTTAATTAGTGGAATTCAACAGTGGGCCAGAACTGAAACAGGTTAACAAGAAAAAAAAAAAGGTTCAGAACATCAACAGCAGCCAGTGAACTGAATATTTAAATATTTCAGGAACCGCTTCCAAGTGCGTGCTATTTTCAGACCTGATCCATAATTCAACATTAACATTTTTCTCGCAGAAACCTTGAAACTCTTAAGTCTGCTCGGGAAAATGTTTCTTTTTATCTCAGCTGAAAGATACCAAATTGGGTTTAGTGGGAATCTTTTTTTTTTTTTTGTACTCTAGAGACAGAATTTGGTAACTTGACATAATGCTAGCTGCTAATGTTTTCAGCTGTAAAACAAGCTGAAACTTTAGAAAGAAGAAGGATATCTGTTTTAAACAGGATAGAAATCATATAAAGAGTCAGTCAGTGATATTATCAAGGATCAATGTATAAAACAGGCTTACAGGATACAATAGACAGTTAGAGGCTGGTAACAGCATGCCTGCTACAACAGTAAGAAGCATTAATAATATTTTGAGTGAAATGTCATTTTTAAGTGAATTAAAACTCATGTACATAGCTTTTCACAACATCAGTAAGACGTTTATTTTTTAACATATATGACAAAAGCTTTAAGCTATAAGGTGTGGGTCTACCTAAACTGCCAAAATTCAGTTGGGTCGACTAATTATATGCAGAATAAAGTTGAACCTTCTTTTTAGATGACATGTTTATCTACTAAATAAAGACAAACACATACAGTATGATAGAGCAGAGGGGGGAAAGCAGTTAATGTATACAAGAGAATACGATGTTAACTGGTGGTTGTTGTGCTGTGTTGAACATGAAGTTGCATGCACCATGTCATTATATACAGTAAACCAAGTAACCAGTATAACCAAGTAAGGGCTATGTACAACAAGTGCTCCATTTTTGAGAAATTGCTAATTGCTTTTCTTTCACAAAGAAAGACTGTCCATGTCAACTCAGTTCAGTTCAGCTAAGGTCCAAAGAATGGTGGTTTTGTGTTTAAAGAGTCCAACAATGAATCAAATAAACAAAAAATGCAGCTGCACTGCTCTCTGTGGCTAAAAAACCTAAAAGGATGTTACCCTCCTGGCCACACCCTAATCGGTGATAATGGATGAAGAAAAGCAACTAATGTAACATCACTGATTAGGGTGTGGCAAATGTAGCATGCCTGATTGTTTCAGCCAATTTAATTTAAGCAGAAATAAAGTTTTGATTTACTGCCTGTAGAATTCCACCTAAACCATTTATCTTTTAGATAAGCCTTTAACATTAATTTACCCAGTTTTTTAATTCTACTCTATTCAGAATCAGAATCAGAAATACTTTAATAATCCCAGGGGGAAATTACTTTCGTTACATTACTGGCACATTAGTAACATCAACACTTCCATTTAGTATGCAATTGATCCCTCTATAAGAGTAAAATTAAATTCTAACTATCTGGTGTAGTTTAACGACATTCACAGGACCAGTGTGTAGGATATGGTGGCATCTAGTGGTGAAGTTGCAGATTGCAAACATTTGAATATCATTCATTTAGTAAGAGAAACTATGGTGGCCATGAAAAATGTGAAAGGCTCTATCTAGAGCCAGTGTTTAGTTGATCCATTCTGGGCTTCTGTGGAAACATGGTGGTTCAATATGGCGGACTGTGTAGAAGAGGACCCGCTCCCTCTGTAGACAAAAACGTCTCATTCTAAGCTAACGAAAACACAACAGTTCTTATTTTCAGGTGAGTATACAATAATGAAAACATGTCTATGAATTTTATATTCCATTTCTGCCAATAGATCCTCCTGAATGTAACACACTGGACCTTTAATCGTTGGAGATGTTTATTTATCTGTCTACTGTTGAATTGAGCTGCTATTACATCCCATGCCGCGGACATAGTTGGTTTGCTGGCTAAACTCATCTCATATATACTTTCAAACTGCATTCAAAGACAAAAAACAGTGACACTGCTTAAAGCAGCAAAACATTTCCTTCCTATTTTTTTGGCCACTTAGGGGCAACACAACAAGCAAAACTGGCATTTTATCACCCCACAATGCTCCTAGAGCAAATGTAATAGCAAACAATTGCATATTTACAAGTCCATTAGATGCAGAGCACCATTAGCATTCATCTGGAGTCATGTTTCTGGCCACCTGATGAATGTGGCCAGAGATTAAGTCCAATATTCACCCTCTGTTGGCTATATTTTGGCCTCCACTAACTCCTGACAAAAAATATCTGTCTCTTTAGCTGCTGAATGCTCTGCTATGTTCACCAGCTACTTGTTAACTTTGTCTGTCAGCCATTACAGCGGGGGTTTTAAAGCTTTTCTTTGTTCAAAACTATTTCGTGCTGTGGCTAGAAATGTGGTTGATGAGAGCGGTGGGAATGAATCAAAACAGTAAAGTTGTGGGCCTGAAAGACACTAAAACTCTCCATGGAGCTGAGAGGAACTGCAGTCAAGTGATGATTCTTTGTAGGTTCATTACTATGAGTAACACTCTTCATATTACATGTAGTCATTTGATTCAGTCTTGATCCAAAAGTATCTATTAAAGAAAAATTGTCAAATCCAGCAGAAACCAAACTTTAAGTCCCACATTACAACAGTAGTCTCCCTGTTTCTCCCATAAATGAAAGCCTCCACTTGACCTTGGCCACAAAACTACAGCTGACCTCTTGGTGGACAGCAGCAGCCATATCAGACAGCAGACAGGAAGAGGGGCTTCGCTGCCCTTTAGATGCACCCTGTAGCCTGCAGCCTTGGGGAGCCCTGGTAAAGAGATTAGCAGTGTGTGTGTGTGTGTGTGTGTGTGTGTGTGTGTGTGTGTGTGTGTGTGTGTGTGTGTGTGTGTGTGTGTGTGTACATGTGGGACCCCTTACAGACGCTCTTCCGATCCCCCCCCTTTTTTCTCTCTCTTTCCACTGCTCTAATCCTTAAAAGCTCTAAATCCGCCCTCCTCTCCCTCCTTCTGTGCCCCAGGTCCTGATTTCTTCTTCTGTCCATCTGGTGTCAAGCAACAAACTTCAGCCAATCAGCACCTTGCACTGGATCAGAAAAGTGTTAAAGAATTTGATGACTGAATACTAATACTAATAAAGCCAGATGTGAGTTCCAGTAAATTCAAGGAGTACTACTACTAATAGTGTTTACTTGTACTCTAGTGCTTTAGCCTCAACATCAACACAAGTGGTGCCTCCATTAACCACACCCACCACTCCAACCTTAAGGCCTTGTATGTACTCTGCATCCACCCCCGTCTGAAATGTCTACAACCTCTCTGCTGAGCACATCAATATCTTACACATTAATTCTATATTTACATTTTGGAAACCTCACAAGCTCCCAGAGGTGGATGGGATCTCTGCTGCTGTGCTGGAAGGAGGATATTTAACGTCACAGCATCTGAGAGGTTGGTCGGTCAGTGCTGCGTTCAGCATTTCACTCACTCCCCCCACAGCATGACAGCTCCCCTCCACTCACATCCTCTGGATTAGGAAGTCAATGGAGGTTTAGCAAGTCAATGGAGGGAGTCTCTGAAGTCTATAGTGTATTAGACACGAACAAAGTGTTCGTTAGCTCTGCGAGTCAGTGAAGGAAAGCTCAGGTGTTGACTTCTCACAGCCTGACAAGAGTAAATGATTCGCCCAGAACCAGGTGTTCTGGCTCAGCAACAGATCAGGGCACTTCAGCCTCTCTCATGCTGGAGGTTAAACTCATGACAGATAAAGTCCAGTATCAGTATAACCTTATCACTGCCAGCTGCACAGGTCTCAGGCAACGCTGCAACCTGATTGGACAGTGCTGACCAGGTACAGAATGTTCTTTTTGGATGTGAAAGCTGTTATTTATGTCTGCCTTTGCCAATGAAGCTGAATTTGTTCCATAGGTTTCATAGATAGAGAGGTTGCTTTGAATGATATCGCTTACGAGAGTACAGTTAGCACAAATATACAGAAATTAATTAACCCTGTGTCCAAACAACATAAATGGATAAACTAATTTAATTGTTATAAAGAGACCCACTTTGGTGGCCTGTCTGGAATGTAATAGCCTGATAATCAGACTGAATTGCCATTTCACTTCACTTCATTCATTTGGCCTTGATGCTGTGGCAGTGGAGTTAGCAATTTTCACGACGTTTAAAAAAATATGTTAGTTATTTCTGCAAGTCATTGAACAGCAGCCTCTATTGTGTTTTTTTTTGTCACTAGTGTTCATGACTGTAGCTAGGTAGCGCACTATTATAGAAAGATGACGTCCCCACACTGTTTCTCTAACCGGCAGAAATAGCTGACATTGAACACAACACCAGACCAATCCGAATTGCTGTGATGATTCAAAGGTCCAGAAACAAATTTAGCTTTCTCCACTGAGATAATTTGTGACAGCAAAAAGACAATTAAGACTTACAGAGGGCATCTGTATATGACAATAATGTATATTCAATGGCTCTGTGACCAAATGAAGCCTTTTAGTGTGGTTTACTACATTATATTATGAAGAGAATTAAAAAGAGAAGAGATTAAGCCGATCAGTCAAGGACTTTACCATTAATCAATGTCAGTATCTTTTTTGTTCAGGACACTAACATTCTCCAGTAATCCTATGGTAGCAAAACAGTTCTCTCAACACACCTTCCTGATAGCCATTAATGGCTATCGACTACAAATGTTAAAGTTACACTGTTATACAGCATCATAAGTACTTAAATGTACAGTATGTAATTTCTGCCGCTAGCGGGTCGTTCACATCAAAGCAATAACAAAAGATGAGGTTTGATGATGTTGTGAAATTGTGTGGGATCATGGGAGTTCACCACTATTGCCATAATTGCAGTCAAGAATCCTTCAGTGTTCATTGTTCAGGAGGTTTCTACTGGCAGCCAAATTATTCGCAGAGGTCTCCTTCAGTAATTTAAAATCACTAAAAACAGAATAAAGCAGTTTCATCGTTTGTCTGATGCTGTTGGACAGACAGAGGACGTTCCTGAGAGAATGAGATCCGAGCTGCTGCTAACGTTAGCTCAACTTGTTTCTCTGATAATAAAAAGTTCCAGACGTTCGATGACTGAAATCTTTCATCCACTTAAAATACAGAGTTAAATACCAAGTAAAGTACTAAGACGTTTATTAATAAAAAGTAAATGTACGACTGGCGTCGGGCAGACTACCACAGATGCATGCATGAAGGGGATATGACGCCACTGACAGGCAAACCACTGCTGCCTGAATAAAATGACAGATTTTTGGGGGTTTCAACATTGTTTGAAATATTTGTTCAACACTGTAAGGACACAAATAAACTATATAATATAGGTCTAGTGTTTATAGACGATTTAATGTGGAAATGTCACATATTATAGCTTTAAGAATGTGTTCTGGTGACAGATTGTTCCACATGACTCATTCTAAACACTTTAGTCATAAACTTTCAAATCCAATTGTTATTCCACAGCAGAGCGTGTTTCTCCCCCTAAAAACAGAAAAATAAGGATACAGTCCATTAACCATAATCCATAACTATCTACTGTACAGAGATTTCATGTGTGCTAATGCTGCTGCCTGTGCCTTTTGATTCATCACTCAAGATTCTATATATGGAAAAGATAAGTGAAAAAGTTGGATGGTTGTCACTGACATCTAAAGGGCACCAGCATGTTTTTACTCATAGGGCCAGAGCCCAGAAAAGGTCAAGTTCCTCACACCAACCACAACCTGGGAAAGACAAAGATATTCCCTCACTGTAATGTCATAAGTTATTTTAACTCAAAGAAATAGTTGAAACTGGTTACTTCAAAAATTGTAATTAACACTAACTACATTTTTTTCAAGTTCGAAAGGATTCTTGAAGACATATCTGGTGACCTCTGTTTCCTTTTGACTTTGACTCCTCGCCTTCAGCTTCAGCCTTTTGGGCTGTGTATTGGCAGTCTGGCGATACGATAAGTATCACGATACAGGGATTATGATCTGATATATTGCGATATATCGTGAAACTATAAGCAAGGCGATACATATTGCCCTTTTTCTACTAAAGGCATAAAATCGAAATAAAAACACGTTTTATGCAACCACAACAGTGGAATCTGCTTTTTTGTACACATCTTCGTTACTATTTTGCTGACATTAGCCTTCATGCTTACATGATTCATATGCAGTGTGTCACATGTAACAAATGGTTCATAACACACTATAATGACGTTGTCTATAGAGGTGTGTATTAATGTTTGTCTATAATTTCTCCTGAACACTGATGTCCTTATATCTGCTTATAACTATATTGTAGTGTATTATAAACCATTTATGAAGTGTGTGTATAATGCCTATAAATCCTAAAGCAACGTGTTGCCATTAATCTCGCTAACCCTCCTCATATCCATTCAGCATCTGCCATCATTTAGCAAAACATACTGTAGGAAATACTACTGGCTGCCTCACACTAGCCATTATTTCCATATCTCCAAAATCCCAGTTCTCCTCTGACCATGCCGTTCTGGTCCCATCAATGATTAGCCAGATGATGAAGCCGTTATTGACTGAACCTGAGCCTGTGCCTCATGGAACATTAAATACATCACTTCCTCTCAAGGGGCCCCGACGCAGCTCTCACCCAGCTCCCCTTCAGGCTGCAGTCAGGAAATGAAAACAGCCATTAGAATCAAAGCGAGCCAGAGTGCCGTAGGACGCTGCACGCCTGCTGCCCACGGCAACATCCTTCATCATGGAGCCAGGAACAGGGCCCTCGCATGCCTCAGTCAGTGCAGGTGTGGATGCAGCTCAGAGTTTCATGGTGGAACCCCCCTGAGGCATCAAACTGCAATGTAACCAACCCTTTGTATGAGGAGCTGTAGCACACCCAGCCCTCTTGACAAGACACTGTAATGTCTCTCTAACATCTCAAGAGTGTGTCTGTGAGCATAAAGTGAGCTAGCTCCTGATATTTTCCCATCATGCTCCTTTAGTGGCTTACAGTTTGTGTATAGCCTCTATAGTGTCCTTCTGTAGTGTATCACTGCCTTTTCTTATTCTCACGCAGCTCAGATTCTTAGTGTATGGCGATGGATGGCCATTTGATCAATACTACAGAGGCTTTTCAGGTGTGCTACAATATATCCTGTCTCTTTTCTAATCTGTTTCGTGTCCGGTTCAGGCCTGCTAAGATTCCCAACCACACCCCATCTTCTTCTTCCCTCCGCCGAGGGGAGCACAAATGATCGCCACCGTCCGTCTTTCGGCCTTACAAAACGGTTTGTGTCGCTCCAGGCCTGTGAGCTATAATGTCATTGTTGTTGCCGTTATTGTCAAAGCGATCTGCCCTCTCTCTCTCTCTCTCTCTCTCTCTCTCTCTCTCTCACACACACACACACACACAGACACACACACATTCGCTCCGCGGTTGCAAAAAGGCACACGGATGGAGCCACTGCAGCCTGCATGCGTGCGTAAAAGAGGATTCAGAGGATGTGTAAACTCAGGGATGGGGTGCAGTCCTCCCGCCCCCCTCCCCATTGATGAAAACGAGTGGGTGAAGGATGGATAATGCTATGAATCATCACCAGCCTCTTCCCCCCCTCCCCCCCCGCCCCGATCACCTCCATCACCACAGCACTGTCACACCTCATCCTCGCGGCGCCTATCTGCACCTGTAACACGTTTGACCCTGTTTCGGGTCATCTCCATTGACTCTGGCTGTATATTGTTTTCACTTATTGATTGATTCGAGCAGCCTCGAGCCCCAGATGGCTTCCCGCTGTATTCCTGATGATGCTGACTTCTTTTAGCTCTGACTGCTCCACTGTGCCTTACACTGGTGGGTTCCTTTTTGGGGGGAACACACCACCACCTCCTCAAGACGAAGCTACACTAGTGCAATATGATGGCAGAGCGGAGGAGGTGCATCGGCTAATGGTTACTGGATGTGATGGGTGTGTGATGTTGACCACCACACTGGTTACACTGGGTTATAATGGGCAGCTGGGTGTGCAAGAGGCAGCTTTCTGATGGGGATTGCTATGCGTTCTAACTTCCGCGGAAAAAAGGGGGGGAAAATGTTACGTCTTACTTTAACATGGCTTGTTCTTTCTCCTCTTCCTCCTTCTGCCGAGCCATCACTGCCATGATGATCTTCCTCTCCTCCTCGGTCAGATGGCTGAGGTCCGGGAGATCCGGCATGGATGGCGGCACGGTGGGTGGGCGAGGGCCACCCTGGGGCCCCACCGAGGCGGACATCTTTTCCACCACCACCACCCCACCTCCTCCTCCTCCTCCTCCTCGGCGAGTCGTTTCGGCTGACAGGTTCCCCGGAGCTTTTCCGAGCCACACCTCACGACATGGTCCGCGGGCAGAGCGGCAGCGGCAGCGGCAGCCGCAGCTCCGGCGAATAGTGCAAGCCGCTCATGGTTGCAGGCACCCTCGGTTGTGCTTTTGTTTGTCCTCTCCTCTCTGGGTGTTTCTCCCACCACGCTCTCGTCGTCGTTCCCCCCCACCCCCCGCCTGCCCGCCTCTCCCCTCCACCACCACCGCCCGGATTCACGGGGAGCCCATCTCTCTGTTTCTTCACGCCGGGAGTTGAGTCGAGCTGAAGGGGGGGACGCTGGATCGCTCGGCTGGTCTGTGGTGCCTCCGCCGTCGTCGGACTGGAGCTGGATGTTAGGGCGGTATAGGCGGAGTCCGTGCTGCTGCTCCCCCTCTCTCTATTTCTCTCTCTCTCTCTCTCTCTCTCTCTCTCTCTCTCTCTCTCTCTCTCTTTCTCAGTCAATGGGAATGCAGCCCTCCTTCCTCTCCTCTTTTTGCGGAGGCGCGCTTACTCATGTGAGAATGGGGTCCTCACCATCATCACATGCGCGCACACACACACACACACACACACACACACACAGACGCACACCCTTGACACACAAAGTTCCAAAGTGCCTCTAACAGCTATAACCAACCTGACTATCCGATTCTCGCGATACTTGTTGTTTTTTTGTTTTGTTTTTTTAAATAAAGCACACATTAAAGCCCGTTTTATAGACCACGTGTGGATTGTGTTGCAGCCGGCAGTGTACACATGATGAAGTTGTCTGTCCTGTAGCCGTTCGTCCATTTCAGCACCATGGACAGCAGCTGAGTCTCAACAGTTCGTTCACTGGGTTTATCAGCTGTTAGAGTATCTATCATCTGCTCTATAAGCTAAATGATATTGCACCCACAGGTAAATCCTCCTATTATTTAGTTTTAGGTATATTCTGTATGTTGTTTTGCATGCATGTATTTTGCATATGGCGCTTTAATAAACTCTTGCTGCCACTTGATGTACGTATATTGCATTTTATGTGAGAAAGTGTGTCGGGCTTTAGCATAAGTTTGACGTGTTTTTATGCTTTATACATATTATTGTGTTTCATGTAGCCTACGTCTGTGTGTGATCTGTTTCCCCTGGCTGTAAAACAGACCTTCTCTCAGGGACCTAAAGTTAAACATTGTGCCATTGTAAAAACTCCAATGTGTTATGCTATGTTAAATTCGTTTTAGGTAACATTTGAAAAAAAAAAAAAACGTTTTGTTATATTTGCTGAAACTTTCACTTTATACTGACAGTAGAACATGAGACAGATAATCAATTTTTTTTCACAGATTATCTGTCTCATGTACTACTGTTAAAGTTTTCAGTAAATACAACAAAACATTATTTCTTATAAATTATTTATATTTATTATATTAGTATGTATTGTACTTGTATATTTTAAACTGTTCGACATCATTGTAAATGAGGGCCAGCCCACCGTTACTTTCGAGTTTAAATAAAGGTATATATATTATGTAATGTTATGTTATTTTTCACTTTCTACGGGGATAATGCGCATTGGTCAGCATCAATGTGCTGTTGTCCATTTGTCTTATATCAAGGGTTAACCCAAGATAACAATTCATTTATTTTATAAAATTGCCAAAAATCATGTAGTACAAGTATAAGGTGTAAGAGGATGTCTCACTGTGCAGAGAAACTTTAGCCTGTTTGTACTGCGGTCAGCTGATCTGAGAGAGGTTGAAGCTGCTCGATCAAACAGCTCCTGTCCAATAATAGCCTCAGTCAGAGCTACTACAGGCCACCCCCCCTGTCTGTCCCGGCTCGTTTTGCATTCAGATCCAGACTCTCAGGCTATACCGATCCGGAGCTGGCACCGGTTTCTCCCCGATGACGTAATGCCGGGTGAGTGGCTGAGTCCATCCAGCAGATGGCATTAACCCCGGCTGCTGCCACCCCAGCCTCCGTCAAATGACGTCAACGAGGAGGTGATTGTGCCGCGGTGACGTCAACTTCCCGTGGTGCAGAATTTTGTCATCATTTAGGTCGTGACTGGGGACCACCAGCCCTGAGTGACACAGTCGTGCTACAGCAGAGCGGATCCTTGGTGCAGACCTCAGACTATAAATAAAGCCTGAGTGCAGTCTGGAGGAGGACAGAGAGGCCCTGCCTTACATTTAGGATGTGCTCAATTAGCTCTGTCAGCCCTAATAATGCTTACTGTTAGTAAACTCAACACAGGTAATAAATAGGATGCATGGACAAATATGAAATGCTATATTAATGTATGAGATGTGTTATGAAAGTTAGGTTTTCACTGGTTTTAATGCAGCTATGGCAGTGGAACCACATGAAAGTGCTCCACGTGTTTCAAAACTTTTCCCACATCCATCAAAGATGGAATCGAAATGGCCCTGTTGAGACAGACCAGCCCATGAAAACACTCATAGCTGAGTAATGGTGAAATACAGAGAGAAAAAATGTGCTGTTTCATTGGTAGTGTGTGAAAAAGACTTCACAGAAACACCTTGAAAGCCTGCAAATAAGTAGTGGCCTCATTCCTCCCGGGGAGTGAAGAAGAAAGGCAGATTGACCTAGCTTCAGCACAAATAGCCAACACTTTACAGCCTTTTATCAGAATGAGTGCTGTCTCATCATCTCTGGGGATACTGAGGAAATAAAGCCATTCCCAATGCTGTGCATAACAAGTATGTTGGAAAATAAGTAAAAATCAAAGAAGTGAGGATTGTTGGGAGATTTTGGTGAGAGAGCCCTCTCCTGGATATCAGTGGTTGTGAAGCCCTCTCTTAGAATCTACATTTATTATTATCACACAGATGAAGTAAGCAAACTTTTGTTCAAGGAGTATTGAGCAAAGGGGAGTAGGAGGATCAAACTGTAGCATTAGCAACAGCATCCTCTGCAGGGAGAGGTTGATTTACTGAGTTTTGATGGTTTGAACAAGTACAAAAAAATCTGAAAATGGTGCAACAAACTGTAATACGATAAGTTATTTTCTCAATTTACTGAATTTACATTGAAAATTATTTTTTTTAAGGTCAAAAAGATCTTTGATTAAGCCGCTTTTAATATGATAATTAATGTAAGTGAAACCAACTTAGTTCTGTAAGTTACAAAATCAACTTCACTTAAAATGACTAAAGCTACTTCATCAAGAGTGTTTTTTAACTTACTTAATTTAGTTAGTTTTACTTAAAAATGTTGATGCAATCAGTTTCAACATTTTTTTTTTTAAATGAACTCATCTGGTTTTAAAGTGCAGCAGGAACATTTATTATAGAATATGTTATGTAGGCTAGTACCCAAAATTATAAGGTTTATGTTGTCACTAATACTTAGATAAGCTGATGTGCAATGGCACTCTGCTGTCAGTGACTACTAGTAATGGGTAAATCATATTTATATATTTGTTTTGGTGACATTCTAAAGATGAAGTAAAGTAACTAAGCTGCCAGAAGATATTCCCACAGAAACTGGTGGACAGCTCCATATTCCTTATTCTCCAAGAACACACTGACATCTAGTGGACAGATGGAAGCACTGCAGGTTAAAGTGAGAGTGACTTTTGGTAGAAGTTGAAACAGTACAACAGTAACACAAGTGGACAAGAGTCAAAAACTCTGTAAACTGGTTCAGTAATGTCTGACAGAGCACAATCTAGCTAGCATTAGCTAATATTTACCAAACAAAAGCTTTGGGCCATACCACCACGAACGGGACTGTTATTATTTGCTCTACATCAATATTTGTTTTCTCTTGTTATTAATATGTTTGTGTCTATTTTTGTCCTGTAGTTCTTTGTATTATGTAGTTTTTCTGTTGAAAATAATTTAAAAAAAGAAGAAGAAAAATTATTATGGTGGTGGGAGGGGCTGAACTTCATGTGTGGCTCCCCAGGGTTGTTTGGCTAGGAAAACATTTTTATTTGTTTATGTAAACATGAAAAATGATGCGGCCTGTTTACCAAACAGTCTAACTTATCCAGACCTACAAGGAATGCACATGACTATTTTGATGTTAACTATTCAGTCTTGTATTCTTTGACTGCAACTCTCACAAGAGTGAAATAAAAAACTCTGGGGCTCTGAAGAATGAAAGACCTGGCTAGACCTTAAAATCTGATTAGCCTTCCTTTGGCAAAAAAAAAAAGCTATATAACCCTATATATATATCACCTTTCTTGACCCCACCTTACCCCTAATCATTTTTGTACGGTCCCTAAGTTGTTTGGAATTGAGCAGTGGTATATTTTATTGCTTATGAATTCAACTATTCATTTGTAAGAGGGTATTATGTGTTCTTAGTCTCAAAAGTGTTAATTGAGATAATCAATTATACTGATCTGCGCCATTCAAGATGTAAGTAATCTGTTGAGTAATATTGCAACCGAGCATGAAGCAGATAACACAAACACTCTGTGGCACAATGCACAGCAGCAGCACAATGGGAACCATCTTATTAGCATTTTATTGTCTTATACATAAGAATATTTAACAGAATAGCCTCTATATAATTTATAGCTTTCATATGTTTGTGCAAAGGGAGATAAAACATGTGGAATGCAGATGTTTAGTCTCTTTAGAACATTATAAAAACTCAAAGATGCAAAGAACCCTTTCGCAACAGCACACCAGATGGTTTATGGGAAGTGTGGTCTCATCTTAGAGAACTACATCACATACCTGCCATCATCTTAACAGAGGACACATTTATGTATGGTAACATTTATTTTTTCATTTAATAACATTGGGAATATGAAACATTTACCATGACCTTTCCATGTATCCATTCAATCAATATAGAGTGAAAGGCCTCAGTTCTGCATGTTTTCTCTCACATCAATCAATCTCACAATGTCACCTAATGTGTGAATGTGGCCCTTCAGGAGGACAGTCTATAATTGTTTTCAGTGGGTTTTGGATAAATGGATGTAATTCAGGCACAGTAGCTTATCTTTTTGCTTTCCTTTTTTTTATTGACAATAAACCAGAATAAATATTTTCTGACCACAAATCCAGATATCAACAGAGAGAAATATTTTGGATGGATTGGTGAGATGGTTCGCTTTTCGTGGACTTGGTCGGGAAACGGGCGGGAAATCAGATTGGTGTCAGAGAAAGATGATATACAGGGGGAGCTCTAATTATTTTATTATTTTTATTATTAGAGTTGGGCCATCCAGTCTGGCTACTTCTTGATGACCTCTGTGTCCACGTCTTCTGTGCGGGACACCACTTTTCCATCCACAATCTCCTCAATCACCACCCTTGTCCTCTGGGTTACGACTGGTTTAGCTGCAGATGAAATTGAGACAAAATTTAATCTGTAGAATATTTCATTTTTACAAGCAAAGAAAAAAAAAAAAAACCAGCAGTGATGTAAACTTACCTTTCACTTCTGTCTTGACAACGGTTTGCCTGGAAGATAGACAAAAGTTATTTTTTAACATTTCGAGATGGGATTAACGTGTGTTAAAAGAATAGTTTGATATTTTGGCTGAATTACACCATTAGATCGATACCCCTCTCAAATGTGTATGCTAAATACGAAGCTACACCCAGCAGCTGGTTAGCTTAGCTTGTGACAACGCCAAAGGTAAAAAATACCTCACTAATAGGCCTTTTCCACCAACAGGGTTAGCTCTGAACTGTTTAGAGCATCCATATGAATGACTATTTTCCACATTTTACCTGCCTGTCTTGTTCATGTCAAGCTACAGATAAATCCTACGTCAAGGTAGAGATTTTGTGACAAACATTCCCTTACTTTACGTCCCCTCCATCCAGCAGTCTTCTGTACTCAGCGATCTCCATCTCCAGCCTGGTCTTGATGTCGAGCAGCATCTTGTAGTCTGAGGCCTGCCTCTCGATGTCCGCCCTCATCTGGCTGAGCTCGTTCTCCAGGGCGTTGACCATGGCCTGGAGCTGGTTCAACTGCAGGCTGTAGCGGGACTCCGTCTCTACCAGCTGGCCCTCCAAGGCAGCTTTCTGCACAGGAGGAAAAAAACACACAGTAGGAGATATGAGATAAGATTCTTCCGGTATGGACATGTGCATCTGTGTATATGGGATGTGATTTACCAGGCTGAGCTGGGACTGCAGCTCGATCTGAAGGCTCTGCAGGGTCCTCTTGAGCTCATTGATCTCACTTCGGGAGGTCTGGAGGGTCTCTGTGCTGGATGCCACCTGCTTGTTCAGTTCGTCGAACTGGAAGACATGAAATTAGACATGAAAATTGTCGCTTGATATTGACATACTGATAAAGGAAATATCCTCATTTAAATGAGTTGAGGTTAAATGTATTGTGTCGTTCCCCTCACCTTGACCTTGTACCAGGCCTCCATTTCGCGGCGGTTCTTGTCAGCGATGCCCTCATACTGACTTCTGATCTCATCGAGGATTACGGACATGTCCACCTGAGGCTTGGCGTCCACCTCCACATTCACAGAGCTGGAATTAACTTGGCCACGCATGGCTGCAAGCTCCTACAGGAGGGACAACAGAGTCAAAGGTTAGGTAAGGTCAAAAATTAAACCGACATGAAAAGAAGAAATGAGATCCTGGGACAAAGAGGACTGGTCTTCCTGATGAAAAGAAATATTGAATTTATAAAACACACCCTTACTCAATCCAGTACACTCAGGGGTTTGCTGCTGCTTTACTTTTAATGTTAGATATAGTGACTTCACTGACTGTATGACTCTTTTGTACCTGTGCTGCTGCTCCAGGTTTTAGAATTTACTAAAACCCCATAGTTGCCCCTTGTGGTCACAGTGGCCGCTGTTCACCAAATTGTTACATTGGCTCACTTTAAATGAGAAATGTAATGTAATAGTAGTAATAGTAGAAAAAAAATCCCTATCTCTTATCTAGAGCCAGTGTTTGGTTCGTCCGTTCTGGGGACCTTTAACATATCGATGCAAAAGTTCTTAAAATGAGCCCTTTATTTACCTTTTATGCTGATGATCATTTAGAAGAGCTTTTACAGCATCTTAGTAAGTAAATAAACTACAAGTCAACTGAATATCATCTGAAATGATTTCCTGTGAGTCAGATGATCTCCCCAGCAGCCTGGGGCCAGGAGCAGCACCTACTTTGACTTCCACAACTTGAAGGCACGGCAAACAATCCAAACAAGTTTTGCATTGTCTATTGTTTATACAGGATAACAATTCCTGGGAGGCATTTGGCAAATTGTTGACTGACTTTTATGTTGCCCCCCCCCTTGTTCTGGGGGCACCTGAGCTCACAGACAAGGTGTTCCTAATAGTAGAACTCTCACCTCTACATGGTTCTTCTTCAGGTAGACCAGCTCCTCCTTCAGGCCCTCCACCTGCATCTCCAGGTCGGACCGGGCGACGGTCAGGTCATCCAGGACCTTGCGCAGTCCTTGGATGTCAGACTCCACTGACATGCGCACTGCCATCTCATTCTCAAACCTATCCATGGAAAAAAACATGGAGGTTGATGTTGCTGCACCTGCTCAGTTGCTGTTACCACCAACAACAAAACCAGTTACACCAGTTTTATCACTCTGTTGACCGTTACACCCCTGTGACAATATGTGAACAGGACTGGAACTACTGAACGAACATGTGATGTCATGCCGCAAGGTATTGCATCTGTCCAGACTTCTGCCACTATAAAACACAGTGATGCTAACGTCTGACGTAAGCTTTCCACTCACTTGATTCTGAAATCCTCTGCTGCCAGTCTGGCATTGTCAATCTGCAACATCAGCCTGGCGTTGTCCTGTGTGGCAGCATTGATCTGAATAAATAAGAAAAAGCATTGTCAGTGGGTTCTCATCCCCATATAATACAACTACAAAGGTGTATTAGTGATTCATCATCTAGAATGTCGGCCGGCCAGGTTTTCTTGAAGCGCAGAATAGTTTGCTTTACGCATGACTTGCATTCCACTGTAATTGCTTTAAATCTGAGTGGCATCAGACAATTATCACATTAGTTAAACATCCCTCTTGGCAGTGTTAGTGGGTGGTAGTGAGAAACAAAGAAGAGTGAGAAACTTTAGTTTTTAAGTCTAGAGCTGTTCTATCTGACTCTAACTCGCACATGCACATATATTGTTCCTGATATTTTATGATAACTGAGAATTATACAGCATGGTAATGAGGATCCATTTTAATATGTAATTGGAAATTAAAGGTTTTCTATAATGGGCTGTATTCTGGTGCAGTGTCTCAAATCATATTATATGAGCATTGAGCTTTAACATGATACAGCGGAAGAAGTTGTTCATCTTTATTTGGTGGTTGTTTTTAGGTTGTAGTTTAATGACATTTATTATATATCCCAATGTGGTTTTATGTTTTATTATTTAAAATGAGTTTAACCGGGGCAATATAAATAAGACAAAGAACATTTTAATTAAATTGTATCATTATGATCATTTTTTTTGCATTATTATACAGTAGTAAAATATTGGATATATAAGTAAAGACCCTTTGCTTCAAGTTTCTGAAAGGGGGAAAGCTCACCTTTTTGCGCAGGTCGTCGATGATGACCTGATACTTGCTGTAGTCCTTGACGGTGGGGGTCTGCTTCTCGTACCACTCGCGGATTTGACGCTCCAGCTGCGCGTTGGCGGACTCCAGAGAGCGCACCTTTTCCAGGTAGGCGGCCAGGCGGTCGTTGAGGTTCTGCATGGTCACTTTCTCGTTGCCAGAGACGGACACACTGCTGTTGTTACCCCCGAGCGCCGAGGACAGGTCAAAGCCAGAACCCAGGCCGTTGGAGGCGTAGGACACCCGGATGTTTGAACCACCTGCGCCGCCATGGACGCTGGTGCCCCGCCTGGAGCCTGTCATTAAGGGAATAGAGGAAAGGGACATGGTTGATCCGGAGCGGAACATGGTGACTTGTTGTTCTGACTCAGGTGCAGCAGCGTTGACTTTGAACCCCAAGAGTGATGCGAAGGAGACGGTGCTGAGGCTGCCCGGAGGACGGGTTTTATAGTCTCCTCCCCGGAGGTGGGACCGGTCGGACAGGTAGGATGCTGTCCCCCAGCATCACAGGTGTAATCACACAGGGCGTGGTGGACGCTGCTGTCAGGGCTGTCAGGAAACATTTCAGTTGAGTTAGGCGTGTGAGGCATTGTTCATTCAAGTTGTCACCTTTAATTAAGCATGTCTGATACTCTTAATCTCACGCTGAAATGATGAGCTAATATTCGTTTTATTCGTCTGTGGCTACTTTACCCCAGTCTCAAACAGAGTTCATAACTCAGAACTGAGAAATATACCTCTATGTGTTCATTTAATTGGATGTTTGTATAATTAAATTAACCGACCACGAACTGACCGATAGAAAAAACTTGATGGTGAATTTCAAGCATGCAGCTATCCATTAGCGCCAACCAACTTTTAACTAAATTGTCAGCATTAGCCAATTTTCCCCCCAAAATAGCTTATTAAAAACGAAGTCAGTGCTTCATTTTATTTGACGAAATGAGTTTGCCATCTTATTCTGTTTTTAAAAGCTTAAAGCTAGCCTTGCTAGCAGCTGTGTGAGGCTTTAGCCTACATAGGGACAGGTGCTTCGAGCTGGGTGGGTTAGCATGCTAACATTTGATAATTAGCAAAGTATTGGACAAATAAAATGTTTGACTGGTTGGAAATGCTATATGATAAGTCAGCAGGCCTTGTCCTCTGGGGACCATGAATGTTTGTACCAAATTCAATAGCAGTACAATCAATAGTTGTATTGAATTTCAGTCTGGACAAAAGGACTGAATCCCCAGGGCTGCAGCCCCGTTAGCTTAGCATGGCTAAAAAACTTATGCATACTACAGCTGTTTGAATAGTGGACTACTCAAATAAGTAAATATTTGACCAATGTGAGCTATACACCTTGTTTACATTGCTTGTCCGAAAAAGGAATTCATTGTTTGCCAACACTTTCAAACATGCTGTAAATATTCTCTCACAGTTGTAACTTTAACGTGTGACCCCCCCTGCTAACAAGGCCCGTGAAGACTTAGCATGTTAGGTGTACAGCACACAGTTAATGGCTCAGAAAATGTGTTTGTTGTAGTGATCTGCTGCCTCATGCTGCTGCTGTTTTGCGTGAACTATTATAGGTGAGCACTTGAGTTGTGTGTAGTCTACTCTCTGTTAGTTTGATATGAAAGGTCACCTTTCAGGGTTCATGCTTGAGTGTGAATTCTCATAAAGTCCAAAGCAGGTGAGGAGTTTGCTAAAATGTTGATGTTAAGATAAGATAAACCTTTATTAGTGATCAATAAAAGTGTATCCTGTGGTATAGGTAATGGCCTGTTATTTGTCCTATTGTGCTGGATTAATCTCACTCATTCTGTGGAATGTCTTGCAGAGCAGCTAACCTGCCTTATGTACAGTGGTTTCAGGCTACTGGTAGGCTATTGAATCCATGTTTGGAATTACTTGTGTGTTGACAGAAGTGTGTTTGAAGCTCAGACCGCAAAGATCATTTTCAAGATCAGCTGTCAGTTGATACTTGAGTCTCTCTTGACACATTAAAATGAGTGTTTATTATTCATGCTAGGCTAACTAAGTTGCCTAGAACTAAAGAAATGGGAAAATATTCACGCTTGAGAAGCTGAAATCATAGAATTTGCATGTTTTCCTTAAATAATGACTCAAAGCGATTAATCCATTATCAAAATAGCTGATGGTTAATTTAATGCTCACAACTAATTGATTAATTGACTTATAGCTCTAGCTATAATTAAATACTTTATGAGATTTACTTATTTTGAAGTGGAGGTAAATGCTGATTTTGGCAGCAATAGTGGTATACTCCTGCATAAACAAGAAACTACTGTATGAATCACTCTGAAGCTGCAGTTCCCATGAAACAGGTTTGTTCTCATAAATGCAGACATTTATAAAAAAACAAAATTATTTGTAATTACCAACGTGGGCTATTTGAAATGGATCAGTTACCAATGATTGACAGGTGTTTTACTGTAGTTAATGTGTGGACGAGTGGGTGCTGCCCTTTAATCAAGTGTTCTCAATCTGTGGTGCATTTTTTGGCCACCTTTCACTTTGCCTTCAGTATCTGTGAAATGTAGGAAACTTCCAGTAAACCGGTCTTCTTAGGCAATGATCAGTCTGAAGTAATAGCAGTATTAAGCCAAATTTCTCTTTAAGTATTTCTTAGGAGCTGATAGAAGCACCGACATGTAAATGCCCCTGAAGGCAAATTTAGAAATCATCAGATAAGCTTCTTTTATGTACTGAAATTGTAGCTAAGGAAAATGCCTACCAACATAAAGGCTTAAAGGTGGTAAAGAGAATAAACTAAGGTAAAAATGACAAGGAATATTAGCAATGCATGAATTTAAATGGCGATTAGACTAACACAGGAGCTGAAACTGGGGTTTAAACAACACAGGACGAGGAGTTTAACGCTGCTGGAATCAGTATTTTCATATTAATAATGAACGAGGTGTAATGTGAAAGGAGTCGCTTGTAGTGACAAACTCACAACTCGCACTGCCCCTCAGCTCTACTGAGCATTTTAGTGACTTTCAGCTCATTGTTTTTACTATACTGTCAAAACATCAATAGAGGCTTCATTAAAGCTGCAGTAACTTTTTTTCATATTTGCTGAAACTTTCACTATATCCAGTAGTATGAAACAGATAATCTGTGAAAGAGTGAGGTTCCTCTGGCTCCTCCTAGTGCTCCTAATGGGATTTGCAAGAACCCACAGGGCCTGAACGAAAATAACCAATTCATCAAAAAAGATATAGAGACGCTTTGGGTCGGAGGCTTGAAGATAGTTGATTATTGAATTTCATTCCAAGGGTCCCTGTACATAAAGCCCTGGGAATAAGACTCAACAATCAACTATCTTTCTTTGCTCTGATTGGTTGTTTTTGTTCAGGATTCTTGCAGATGCCATTAGGAGCACTAGGAGCAGTCAGAGGAACCTGATTTTCTCACAGATTATCTGTCTCATGTTCTACTGTCAGCATATAATGAAAGTTTCAGCAAACATGACAAAAATGTTATTTCACCTACTATAGCTATATGCTAAAACGTTAAAAATATTGAACTGTATGACATGCTGATATATCAGTTTTGTGTGTACAGCTTGTTGTGCTGTCTCCAAGGGAAATCAGTTAATGCAGGTTTAAACTAAGTTTACTCTAAGGATAGACTGTCTGAGGTTTTTAATTAAGGGTTACACTACAGAATATTTTAGTGAAGGAAAGTGAAGCTTAAACAAGGGTAAGAACAACACTGCAGCTGGGGATTTTCTTCAGATTTGATTTGGTCAAAATCACATCTGGCTCTGGTGGAGTTAGTGTGACACAGGAGCTTAAATTAGGGTTAGACCCATACATTTGCTTTCAGTATACACTGTCAGGCCAATATTGTTTGTTCATGTTTTCCTGTGACTTTAAAGTCATTCTCTCACTTATTCCTTTTCGTTAAGAATTGATTAAACTGTTGATATAAGATCAAATATATCATATAAGTATTCACAGGAAGACAAAATGTCAAAATGCCTAATTTCAATGATCAGTAAATTTTAGACAAAGTATCTGACATTTTGAGATAATTGCTCACAAAGCCTATAAACAAAACAGAAGGCAGATCTGTCAGTGTGGCTGCTGTGGAACAGTGTTAGCGCTCCTTCTTGTGAGTGGTGGTGAAAACGTTGGTTTGAAGCCCTGGACTATAACTCTGATGTTCCTGCTGCATCCTCAGTCATCATCGTCTTTTAAACAATAATGCAGTTGAATGACGTCGCTTCTGACATACTGTACCCCGCTCTCCCTGAAATACCAGTCATGTTCTGAAGTCTGCAGCATAAACAATGTTTGTAGTAAAGAAAAACTCCATCTAACACAACACGTTACTGGCTAAGATAACCGTGTATATTAGACTGTAATGTGCATGGAATAATGGAATTATAGAGTTTTCTTTATTTTGATATCGACATTATATCTCATCTGTTGCCCTACTCTCTAAACACTGGCATCAGCATTGGCCCATATCAGTCCACCACTATCATCAGGTGGAGACAAACACTTTGCCAGTGTTAGCTAGCTAACCCTCCCTTGGTTTCAGTGATGCAAAATACTTTTGAAACGAAAAAAGCTCCAAAGCCCGTGGTGAGGAAATATGGCCCTGAATACATTCAGTTTGGATTCATGATGCCAGGCAGTGATGCTGAGCAGAAGGCGCAGTGTTGAATGTGAGACATTTAAACACAAAGAACCTGGAATGTGTTACAAAGCCAAAAGAGTATTTCCTGAGGAAAAGGGATGGAAAGTCATTACAACATTAACAACTCAGCCAAAAGCCATGTTAAAGCTATATGGTATCATTATTTTTACTCATTTGTTAGTCACTTTTTAACAATCAAAAGTGGGCCTTAAGTTACAAAAGGCTGAGAACCTGTGCCCAACAGTACCTCTACTGTCACAGAATGCTATGTTGACAAGTTTCTCTGACATAGTAAATTTGGGTTCATCATGTTATCACATGCTGGCGGCTTAGATCAAACAAAGAAGAGCCTCATTTACTTATTCGTCACTTTAACAGACATACCCACACCCCGTGATCCACCAGCCCCTCTGCTGACCCCACTGACTGCCGATGAGAAGTACACAGTCCTGACTTGTTTGGCTGTTTAAAATACATGCCCCACCTTTTTCTATGTAACGCTGAATGATAACTAAGTGTGGCACTCCTACTGTAATTGTTTTGTGAGGAGCAAGTACTGTGTAAGCCCGAGGTGATTTGCCAAATGTCAAACAAACAATGGGTAGGATAATAGTTTTTCAGGACCTGTCACAGTACTTCTTTTTTTATTAAATTATAATTATTGTTACCTCAGGTTGTTCACCTTTGACAAGTGTAAAAGACAGCAATTTACACAAAATGTGAAACTTAAAATCAGCTTAATTTATCCTTATCAGTCGTTTTCTCTAATACATTTTTAGGTCATTGGTCATGTAGGCTTTGATTTTTGATTTTGATTGCTTTTTCTCTAGCACTTATATGGGTAAAACTCATATATTTAAATATAATATGAAACATTCCTGTCTGTCTAAAAATACTAGACCTGTGTTATATATTTTGTTGAGTTTTGTACTTACATTATCCCAAATGTTACCAACAGTGCTCAAACGAAATCTGTACTTTTATTCAGGTAACGGTGCGTTTCTTTCTTGCAGCAAACGTGACTAAACATAAGTGAATACATCTTTAAGTAAACCTTAACTAAAGCATGACTTATAATGACTCAATGCATGGATTAATGCAGAATGTATCATGGATGCCTGTTGCTTACCATTAACATGGGATCGAGTCACTATGACTTGATAACCACATTTTATGTTACTGAAATCCCTCTATCATGATTACATATAAATTAAAGGACCTGTGTGTTGGATTTAGTGACATGTAGTGGCCAAGTTTCAGATTGCAACTAAGTGAACACCGTTTGCGTCTGTATTTGACGACCTGGGAATGTTAACGGGCTGTGAAGGGTGTAGGAGAAACTACAGTGGCCACAAAACTCCCAAAAAATGCAAAAGGCCGTATTCAGAACCAGTGTTTGGTTTGTCCATTTTGGGCTACTGTAGTAATGTCTGTAGATAAAAATGGCTCATTCTAAGGTCATGAAGACATAACAATTCCTATATTCAGTTGATTATTCACTAATGAAAACATACCTATGAATATTGTTTTCCATTTCTGCCCGTAGATCCTCCTGAATGTTACACACTAGACCTTTAATGTATGAAGTAACTGTGGATTAAGGGTTCCATGGAATGGCGCCGGCGACAACGGCAGCCTGTCATGGCAGCTCCTTTTCATTGTTGTAGTTTTAGTGTGTTTTCAGTGTGTTTTTGCTATTTTGAACTCTTTTCTTACTTTCTTACTTTCTTACTACTATGTTCACGTCGCCTAAATATTTTTTGGCCTTTTTGAGCACTTTTTATTTTTCGTTTACGCTGGTCTCCATGGCGACGGGGAGTCGCATTGTTTTCACCCACGATCAGATGATCGCCCTGAGGCCCCCTAGCATCCTGACCGGAGAGAGACCCTCCATACCGGAGGAGCTGAGGAGACGGTGAGGCTGCAGAGCGGGGGTTAAACGGAGGATGAAGAAGAGGAGCTTTAAACTCTACATCCCTGCAATCATCGAGCAGATACCGGACTCCAAAGTCACCATTCCCGGCTTCCAGAGGGTTCGAGCCGTCAGGGACACCACCGCGACCAGCATGAAGGAAGGAGGGGGACTGTCAGTGCTCATAAACAACAGGTGGTGTAACGCCGGGCACGTCTGTGTGAAAGAGCGTCTGCAGCCCGGACATCAAGCTTGTCGCCATGGGACTTCGTCCGTGTTATCTGCCACGAGAACTTTCCAGTGTTGTCGCCATCACTGTCTATATTCCTCACAGTGGTCTTCATCATCATCATCACTGTTTACATTTATGATGTCTTATTTATTCTCCTGTACAGCACTTTGGTCAACTTTGGTTGTTTTTAAAGTGCTTAACAAATAAAGTTGGATTGGATTGGATTGGATAACATTCCTCAACTGATGATCTATTAAGTGTGAACTAATCACATAAAGTGACATGGTCATTTGTTAATGGTGAGCAACAGGAATCCAGGTTTCTACCCTTATTATTAGGGATCTCCGATAATATTGGCCCTCCAATATTCACTAAAAAATGTAATATCGGGAATTATCGGTATCAGGTTTTTATAACCGATGTTTGTTCTTTAGGCTTCAGCATTTCTGAGCCTGCATGAACGCAGCATGGGACGTTTACCGGCGTGCGCTAGATGACGTATAACAACAACAACTACACGCTAGACTGGTTGGTTGTTTTGCACAGACAGTATTTACATTTGGAAAGCCATGTTGCATTTATGTATGCATCCAGTGGGGCATCACAATAAAATTAGGCATAATGTGTTAATTCCACAATAGGAGATATGTTATGTTGTTACCTAACAGTTTTGGTGTAAAAAGCTTGCATATATCGGTATCGGGTGATATCGGTATCAGAAATTGAGAGTTGGACAATATCGGAATATCGGATATCGGCAGAAAAGCCAATATCGAGCATCCCTACTTATTATTGTTGTTGTTATATAAGAACCAGAGAGGGATGTCACGAATCAGCATTCAGCATTCATGGACATTAATGACACATCGTTAATTAATTTGGTTCTCTGTGAGAACGGCTGGCGTAATTCTTCCAGTCAGTCAGGAGGTGCCACCCTGCCTAGTTCATGCTTGTGTGTTGAGCCGTTCCCTTCAGTTCCCTTCATTGTGTAGTAGTAAATAACCTTTGAAGGTGTTCCTTTCATCTGTATGTCACGTTTGGCGTCTAGACTATAATCTCTGAAATGTATGGAATGATGAGTTTCTTGTGGTTAAGACTTAGGAATGGTTCACCCCCGCTGGTATGATCAGTATTTAGTCGCAAGGTGTGGAAGGTTTGGCTGAGTGAATTGAATTAAAAGTGTAAGGGAACGGTTTGGGCTGAAAATGTGCACACTCTGGTTCTGATACTGTCTGAGCTGAGAGTAGTATGGGCCTGTTCAGTGTGTCTGTAAAGTCACTGTTTAATTCTTTTCAGATGATGGGACAGTGAGGTCTGCCTTGGTACATCAAATCATGTTCCTAAACACTACATACAGAGATATACTACATGGCCTTAAGTATATGGACAAATGAGGTCGACCACTGATGCAGGGCGAAAAAGGTTGTCAGTGTGTGTTCCAGTTAGTCTTAACAATGTTTGAGTCAAGTTCTTCCACATCAGACTGACAAAACCATTTTTTAAATGTTGAAACAGGAATTGCACGAACTGTCACCACAAAGTTTGAAGAACCACAGGATGCAGACAGAAACATCAATGAGGTTCAAATGGGTGTACGTGTGCCCAGTGTCTGGGTTCTCTCTATTCATGCTACTTCAGTTCCACAGACTGTACAACAGCCTTCATAAAATGCTTTTGAAATTAGAGGAATATCTAGGGTCATATTGATGAGAGGATAGCAACTTGAAAAAAAGCTAATGATAAATCTAGTCAGAGTCAGTGAAGTTTAGCGTGACTTCATTTATTACATTATTTTAAACTTTGTATATGTGAATTAAAGTAGCTACAAGGAACTTTCATTCTGTGTGGAGTCTGGGGAACCCTGAGGACAAAGGTGGTAGTGTTTCCACCACCTTATTTAATTGATTCCCAGGGGAATCCGATTCAGTGGCAGGCATTAAGAATAACTATATAGAAATAGCCAATCTTCCTGCTTATGCTTGTTTGTCTATGTAACACTGAGTTAACGGCCATTCACACCAAGAGCAATAATTATAATAATAACCATACGTACAGTAACGATGACAACAGGAGCCAACGCAAGAACACAAGACAACTTTAATTTAAACTTAAAAAAGCAATCATCATTAAGGACTACAGAGAACCCACCAGAACCAAAGACAGTTTGGCAGTATGTTTATGTATGATATGTTATAGATATGTTATAGATAGATAGATATATACTTTATGAATCCCCTATTAGGGAAATTCTTCTTTTCACTCTTTTTTATTTTATACACACACACAGGCTGAAATACACACTTCATGCACTTGTGAACATGCAACAGGGAGAGAGATGGTGGAGTGATGGGCTGCCACATTAGCAGCGCCCCATGAGCAGTTTCTTGGGGTTAGGTTGCCTTGCTCAAGGGCAGGTGCCCTCTGCAGTGCACAGGAGGTGAAACTGGCACCTCTCCAGCTACCAGTCCACACCCTGTATTGTGGTCTGTGGGACTTGAACCGGCGACACTCCAGTTCCCAAGCCAAGTCCCCACACACTGAGATACTGCCACTATTATATAGTAATTTAATAAGTTGTATACCACATTCATTAACACTGGTCTAGACGCCATCATCCACTTGAGTTAGAACTATTTTTAAAAAGATATATTCATAGTTATTATTCTTGGTGTAGTTGGCCCTTTAGTCACTAACTTTATCTGTCCGCTGTTTGGTGCTGGGCCGGTAGCATGCAGGCAGTTTTAGGAATGGGACGATACATGTTATTATTGCGATAAAAAACATTAAAAAAACGAAATAATTTCCATTATTGTGATAATCGCAAATCAGGATAATTAATATTGGGATAAAACTGCAAAGTTGACTTCTTGCTGGTTTGTAACTACAAGCAACCCCTTCACATTACACAACTGGCACATTGTTGAAAATATTTTTTAGTGCAGCTTTCAATCATACAGTGATGTTGATGTGATAATGATTATTTTCCGTAGAAGCGTTAATAATGGGTGCTTGACATTTAAATAAGTCCTGAGGGTCGCAGTTTGAGTGATGTGGTTTTCTTATGACCTACTGTTATTGTTTTTGTCTCTTAAAGTTACCTTTACAAAGCAAGTAAAAGCACATGAAACATGCTTTAGCTTAACATAGCCCCTACAGCATAGTTGTTTAAGAAGTTAATGTGAAGATAATCCCTTCTGTGGTTTTGGATTTGAGTCACAATACCCATGCAGAAATCATGTGGCTTGCATAATAATATCATGTACAGACGAAAACCTCCTGGCATGGAGTTTATTATGATTGTTAGATATTGGATGAAAGCTATTGTATGTTTTTATAGCAAGTGTTTTTTTTTGTCTGTCAAACACCTTTCGTAAAAGGCTCCTTCTAGAGAAAGGGTGAGGTATCACATGAGAAACGATCAAAGAGAGCCTAAGCGCCCACCCTTGGGGAGCGGGGGCAGAAGAATGTAAAGTCGCAGAGGTCAGGTACACAATGAGGGAGCTATTAAGACTGTTCACTGTTTAACCCATAATCTGAGGCTGACTCGTTTTATTTTCCTTCTCTTGTGGGCAGTGTCCACCTCTGAAGCCTCCACCTCTGCTCCTGACTAACAAGTCACTACCTGCTCTTTTCCATAGCCCTCAGTTAACGCGATTCCCCTGGCCAAACACTGCTGTGGATGTCGTGAGACGGATGCAATTTCTTGGATCTATGTGGGAGCAACATGACATCTAAAAACAGGCTGGGTGGCATTCCCTGTTGGTAGTCACAGCCGATATCATCCGTCCTAGAACAGAGCAACGCCCTGACAGGTGTTTTTCCAGGATTTCAACTAACATTATAATCGCCGCCAACATCGCCCAACAGAAGGCCAACTTGCTAAGAGGGTGTGGGAGTATGTTGACGGTAAGTGTCCCGACAATCCTGTCTGGCACTGTTTGGTTAGTCAGCCTACTCTGTGTGTGTGTGTGTTTCATCATTCAAATTTACATGAACATTTTTCCCCTCTTTGCATACATCTTCTGCCACTCTCTCTTGATCTCTCACTCTTTCTCTCTTTATCAATCCATCTCTGTCTCTCTTTTCCTGACCATACAGATGGATGAAAACCACAGCCCTGACAAACTGTCAGCAAAACCACATGAGAGAGTCAGCTGGCTGCTCCTCCTCTGTCGTTTCTCTGCGGAAAGAATGAAAGTCTAGACAGAGACAATATTTGTACAACGGTTGTAGCAGATAGAAGTGCAGGCTCAATTGTCTATATTAATAATCCCCACATCCTGCCGCTTAGCAAAGCACGTTTGTTTACCCAACAGAAAAAATCATCTGATAAGCAAATCCTCAGATACAGTAATTGCAAATATACAAGTGGCTCCTTGAGGACAAATTAGACAGAAAAAACACATTGGAAAAGAGGATATCGTCTCAGACTGACAGGATCAATCACTATCTTCATTTCATACATTTTAGTTGTAGTCACAAACAATAATAGAGTAGTAATAAAACACACTTCACTGACTTAACAACTAATTTCTGCCACACCAGTATTTAAAAGACTGACATTTTTCCAGTGACCTTTGAGGTAAGAGAGAACCAAATGGTCCAAAATGGAGGATGATTATTAGTTGTGTTGTACCATCCACTTTTATTTCACCTCCCCTGCTGGATAATCAACTACTCTGCAGAAAGGAATTGGACAGTTACAGGAATCACTGGGAAAAATACGTCTCTTTAATAAACAGTTTAAATATATTGACCTAGCTAGCATTAGCATGGTCTCAGCTGGCTAGCATATTAGAAGATACCGGTAATTGAAAACTAGCCCTGCCCCCACAAAGATAGACTTTGCTGTGCCACTTTTTACTTCTTTTTTTATTTTTTTATTTGCATTTTGCCTGTTAACAAGTCACATAGTCTCATGTTAACAGTATCAGAAATCACCAATAATGTATTCTTTGCTTTTTTTTGTGATAGTGAGCCGACTTGTTTGCTTTAATTTGGATCGCAGCTTATTAAAACGTTCATGTAAATGTTCAATGGAATCTACCACACCCCTAGCCTAATCAAACACACATCTTATCATAACATCTTAAATATTTTCAGTACAGTATTGATGTCTGTGACAGTGCCACACTGTCTGCCTGCAGAAGATATGAAAATACAGCACTAAAGTCAAAAAATGTCTCTGCTGAAACACAGGGCTGTAGTTGTGGCATATCTGCTGACATTGTACCCAAATCACAATATAATATTTAGAAGATGAAACCTTTGGCCCAGACAGACACTCAGTCATTCTCTAAAAGCAGCCAAGACTGTTATTGAGCAAGACTTAACTCTGCACAAAGTGTGTATTACTTGACTTCAGAGCAGTGAGTGGGGACACAGATTTCTTCTTAATTACAGTACATGTACAGCATAGGTAACCCATTATTAAAGCACCGCTCAAATACACACATACACTCACACACAGGTCCTGTCACTGTGTCTCCCTGAACATTCCCTCCACAGCTTGTGTTGCTGCCTGTTTGAAAGCAGCTCAGTAATCCTGGATCAGAGAGTACAAAGGGCCCCAGAGTGCTGGTGATGTAAGCACTGTGTCTACTGTGTCCAGTGCTTACCCCACTGCTACCCCCCAGCTCCCACATGCTGCCTGGGGGGGCGAGGTGGGACAGAGAGGAACATCCCTGTCGTGGCTGACCCTGAAGACTGCAGACTGACACACAAACTGTGATAGTGGTAGGCTAATGGCAGCCGGTGTGCTCTGTCTCAGGGGCCTGCTGCTGATGACCTGGGACACAGTGGGAAGGAGAAAGTGTTGACCAGCCCGCTGTAGAGGAATGCGGGTAGGCTGTGGGGATTGGTGGAGCGGCTCGGTGTGACTAGCGGACAGACTGAGGGACTGCTGCCTCTACTACTCTTCCCTTGCCTTATTCGTGGAAGGTCACATTGCCACAGGTGAGTATCGCTGGGTAAACATTTACCTAGTTAACGCCTCTGACAGCGTGTGAGCTCACATGGGTGGCAGACTGTTTGCTAACTTTATATATCCGTGTATGTCTTCTGTAGGAAGCATAGTAACTCTGTCAATTACGTACTCTCTGAAGGTTTTGGCCCTCATAGGCACTACCGGCTGTGTCATTTGACTGTATGGAAATATTAGTGGCTTATTGTGTGTGTGATAACATTTGGGTGTGCACTCTCTCAGTTCTCCATGGACTTGCAAGACTCCAAGCACACCATGTGGGGTCTGAACGCCAGACTGAAGGGCTTCCTGGAGCAGGTGAACTGGCTGCAGGAGGCCAACCAGCAGCTGGAGGCTCAGATAGCCGATTGGGGCGTCAGGAGCACCTCACGCTCCCGGGACTGGTCCCAACAAGAACAGACTGTCAATGAGCTCCGTGCACAGGTCAGATTCATCATTTGGACTATTAAAAAATGTCTGTAATTGGACAGCTGTTTGACAGGCAAGGATATGATAGTATTGCAGGTGTGCTACAGGCGTATTTCCACTCAGGCTTTATGATTATGCTCCATTACAGCGGCTCAAGGCCATATTGGCTGGCACACAACCGGAGCAGCTGTGTATAATCAAACAGCATTGACTGCAGTGAAAACAGAGACACAGTCGATTACTAGTATAGATGCCAACAGCGTGCAGCATCATGTGAACAGCCTCATGTTCCCTTTAAGAGCAGATAAAGAGCTTTAATGGCAGCGGTGCAACCCCGGTTTGAAACAGTCCCAGTGCTGGCTGTGTTACAAGTGACTACATTTATTAAAACCATCATGTAACAACTTTGTTACACTGAACCTGATACAAAGACTGAGAGTCTGTGGTGGTTGAATATGGGCTATAAAGGCTGTTGAAGATGCAGTGTGTAACATTTAGGAAATGGAATATCATATTCATAGGTATGTTTTTATTAGTGTATAATCACAATCAAATAAGAATCATTGTGTTTTCATTATCTTAGAGTGAGCTGTTTTTATTAACGGACCTTCTGTGGAGGCCGCCATGTTGAACCACCATGTTTCTACGGTAGCTCAGAAGGGACAAACCAAACACTGGCTGTAGATAGTGGAATTAACTTTTTTCGCAGCCACCATAGTTTCTCCTTCGTACTTGGAAGGGGAGGGTGAAGAGAGGGAGTTTCAATCTGCAATTTTACCACTAGATGCCACTAAATCCTACACACTGGACCTGTAATTGGGAGAATCAGCAGACAGACTTCTTGATACATAAAACTCTTTTCAAAACCAACTGGATACTGAAACTCATCAGCTAAAAGAATGTATTTGTTAGTTCTGTAAAAGTTTAACCACGTGAGAATCAGTCTCGCCAGGCTGCTTGGCTCTGATCTGTGCATTTGTGGCCCAATTAGTAGTACCACATCTTTTGAGGAGTACTGGCCGCTACGGGGGTAGGCGCTAGGTGTGACGCTCAATTTTGCTTTTCTCCCAACAGGCTTCAGTAAGAGTTTGACTACATTATATGGTTCGTTGATCTGATTGGTTGACGTTCTCCTGTGATAGACGGTGACAGACAATGGTAGATCCAATCACCTCTGAAATGCCTGCCCTTTTCCAAACAGTTTCCAATGATGACTTCCCAGGTGATTCTGTGTAACAAACCATCTGGCGCAGTTAGGTTAGTAAAAGTTGTTTCAGGGCAGTGTCTCCACATCAAACCAGCTTGTTGCAGAAGCAGGTATGTGTGCCATTGCTGCTGGATCAGAGCCAGAGAGACTCAGCAAGCTGACACACACAGCAAGAATGAGGAACTCTTTATTATTTTAAAGGCCATTCCACTTAGTAAACCATTAACGCCAACTGGCATGGTGATCTCACATGACACGACTTGATGGTTTTCAACTGCTCTTTGGTTTTAGTGTCACTTTCCGCATGAGTTGGTGTCACTGACAGACACTTTAATCACTCTCTTGTTTCTCGTCGCATACGTCGTCATCCAGTTTGGCTGATGTTCCCATGGCTATGGCAGGCACCAGTGCAAACTCTGCTGGCTTCATTGTTCACTGATCCACAGAATGCTTTCATGTTAACATATAGGATTACTTTGCTATTTATCGTCTTACAAGATGCTTTGTTGTCTTTTTATGTACAGCATAGAGTTAATGATGGGCAATCAACTGGTAAGACTTTACGTGTAAGATCTTGTCAGTTTACTGTCACTCATCTCACTGGGGCTCAAAGAGGGGCAGGTGATACTGAAACATCCACATTATTAGTGTATTTTAATGCTTATGGTCTAAATGTTATGGAATATTCCATGTTTTCTTTGGCTTTCCTTCAAAATGGGTGTGTCTTACTAATGCACTATTAAGAAAGGGCGTGTTA
This sequence comes from Dicentrarchus labrax, assembly GCF_905237075.1. Classification (NCBI taxonomy): domain Eukaryota; kingdom Metazoa; phylum Chordata; class Actinopteri; family Moronidae; genus Dicentrarchus; species Dicentrarchus labrax. The sequence goes on from NW_026136721.1 coordinate 9,539,612, forward strand.
ACATTTTTATGTGTGTGATAAAAGTCAAGGAGACCTTTTTCTACTTGGAATTAACTTTCATCCAGATAGCTGAAAATAAAATGAAACTTGAAATAATTGTTAATCTTTTTACACACATTTTAGCCACTACTAATGTTAAACAAATATATATAGTAGTTTGTTGGCTGCTGAGGTAAGATGTTAGTTTTATTCCAAGTATGTATTCACTGTGTACTTTGGCCGAGATTGAGCCCCGAGGGGAGGTGAGGTGTGGAGAGAAAGACGCTGTAAACGACGCTGATTTGCTTTTAACTTAGGCATGGCCGTCTCAGTTTCCCCAACAATGCAAAAATCATTTTGATTGTCACAACCAATTTGCTGTGCTATAAACCACAACAATTATTACTCAAGTAGATGTTTTCAACCTGATTAATTCACCAGACTGCACAGGGACAGCATAGTTTAGTTTATATATTATATAATATAATAAATTCAGGTCCTCACAATGCATGGATGCTTTATTTTAGTACAAAAGTTGAGGTTTGTGCAAAACTTCATCATAGCTGTTTTGTTAGTAGATGAATTTAGCTGAATACAGCCATCCCTGGTCTCCCCTGTCTGTCAACAAACACAGTTGTTGGAGACCAAAAATAATTAGTAAGGCAGAACAACTGTATCTTAGTGTGGGGCTAGCTTGTTTACACATGAGATCTGAATGCCAAAAAAAATTTACTTACATCATCAAAGTATGATCATTACAGTCAGTAGAGGTAATACATTTTAAATATTTTTAAGTTGAGTTCCCACCTTTTAGAAGATAACTGCTAATCCAATATATGACAATAACTGTTAGAAGCTCCAGTTTATCTGGCAGTGGGATTTGAATTTGAACATTCAGTGCAGGCTGGTTTACACCAGGGAAGAAGTTCACGCTATAAAGTACTTGAAATGGCTTTACTAGAAAATCATTTGTGCTGGAAATGTGAAAGGCACAAAGTCAGCTTTACCCGTGCAATGTGGGCCTGCCCTCTGGTTCTACCTTTCTAGGAAGAGATACAATACAGGAGTGGCTAGATATATCTGTGCCTGAATCAATTCAACTTTGTTTAATAATGCATACAAAGTATGATCTTGTCTCTCTGTAAGGTTTTATTCAAGTCATCCATACATGGGCTCAACGCCACCGTCACACACTCTCGTATGTGAAAGTCCGAAAGAGCCCCGATTGGAAGAAGCAGTATGGTTTTATCCAGGGCCGCTCTAGGCATAGGCGATATAGGCGGTCGCCTAGAGCGCCATCTGCTGGAGGGGCGCCGCCAGTCACCCTCGAGGGAGAAAAAAAAATAAATAAATTTCAATGCCCATTAACAAAGAAACAGATAAACAATGACATGTTTCTCGCTTGTGGTGCTGAGTCACGTGACGTGTGGTCATTGGCTGCGCACCTCAGAGGGTAAGACAGGTGTCACAGAGGTCAGGTCACGTCAAGTGACAGACAGGTTATGTTTTGATATATCTTGCGAGATGAAACGGCCGTCAAAGCCCTCGGGTGCGCAGTACCGAAAAAGAAGAAAGGAGGAGAAGAAGAAGTCCCAAAATAAAGGTATTATGTCATCTTTTTTTAAATGCCGTTTTGTGTGAAGACTCTTCATTTGTATTAGCTTGCTAACTAGGTTGAAAAAAAGCAACAGTAGCTTAACACTAGAGCGGCCAAGACGGTCATTTTGACCGTTTTCAAATTTATATGTGCAATAACTTTGTTGAATAAAAAAATGCAATACTGCTGTTACCTGACTTTTCCTAAAAGTGTCTGTATTTTAATTTAGAATAGTTTTTCTATAAATTACGCAAAAGACAAAGAAAATATGATATGTTTTACCTATTTCGGCCATAAGCAGTCATATTGACCGCACATCATTTCCCGGGGTTTCATTGTTACATTTTTCGCGCGGTTTGCACTGTCATTGTCTCTCTTGTCTCTAACTTTGTTAGCGGTCTCCAGCTGTGCTACTTTGCAAATGTACTTGTACTTGGGGGGTAATCTCGCCTAGGGCACCAAATGGGCTAGAGCCGGCCCTGGTTTTCTCCCTGTTGGAGCGTCACTCTAACACAGTTACACATTCCTGAGTTCTGGGACAGTAAACACACAGATAGTGTGGTGAGATGATCATGTCCTTGGCTTCTTAGTGAAGTCTCAACATCCGGCTGTTTACTTGGACATAGAGTGTAGTTAGAAACAGGGTTAAAGGTTGTATGCATATAAAAGCCTCTTTAACAGTTGCATACGGTTTTACAATGACCAGGTCAAAGGGTTGTATAGGTCCTTAAAAATTGCCATTACAGGGGACAGGGCCCAATATTTCCAACCCTAACAGGCTTTATTTCACCCAAATGCCTCAGGCTAGGCCAACTTTACCAATTTACATTTTCATATAAAAAAAGTCACTCTGCCTGTTGTAGAATTGCACATTGTTTTTTCACATTCCCTGATCTAATCTCACATCATTGTATTTTGTTTCTGTCAGGTTGGCAAACTACTGATGGAGAATGCCCAGCTGGCATTGCAGTCTGACAACATGAAGTCCAGAGCTGCTGCCATCCAGGCCAGGTCAGCTGTAGTTTTCCTCCTCTCCCTTGATCAATACAGTCTAGGGCTTATTGATTAGTATATTAGGTGTGAGATTCCACCCTGTAAACATATTTCTCTTATTCATACAGTTTAGGTCCAAAGTGATTCAGAACATTTTTTCTTGTATTTTAATTGGTAACATAGAAACACAAGCTAATGGAAAATGTGCAGGAATTATTACTGGCCCATAAAAGCATCACAATATACTAAACATAGGTGTGGAATAACTGCCAAAGACTTCCTGTTTTCATTCTGCTGCAATCCTTTTCCAGTCCTCTGTTATCTAACTCAGGCCAGTTCCCGCTCCTGCGAGCCAACCTGCATACAAATCCAGGCTTTGTGCCGCGTCGGCACTTTCGCTTATGTATTGATGCAGAGTGACACAGAGCCCCCACCCCCCTACCTCCCCACCACCTCTCCACTGTCAGGCATTAACCCCTGAAGGACAGTGTGGCGACACGCTGAAGCTTGAAATAAATACACCTGTTCTATTTATAGCACCCGCTCCTGACTAGCTGAGAGTGTCTCTGTTTATGACACACTTAATGATGACAAGCTCTTTTTTTCTACTATTTCAGCAACACCTTCCTTCATGATCATGCACCAGAAGTAGATCGTTCAGCTAAAACCACAGTCTTCTTAGTCGATGCTCACTGTAGCTATTGTTGGAATCCCTTTTAAAGGAAGTTAAACTGAGTATCACTGAGGACTGTGTCAATACTTTACATTTGAACTTGATCTGTTGCACTCCATTTGAATATATGTATATTCTCTGGCCGCCCTCTGTTTATAACCATTGGTTTTTAAGTAACAGATGCATGCCGTGGCTAACAATAAACACTGTATGAGGCTTAATAAATAACCTTTGCTGTTGCCATGACATCATAGGTGTGAGACGGAGGAGAGGAACACCAGCCGTCTGGAGCAACAGGTGGCTCTGCTCAGGCAGTCAAAGAGGAATGCAGATCAGAGCAGCATGACGCTGCAGGCGGACCTACGGCACTCCATGACAGAGCTGCAGGAGATGCACCAGGAGTTTGAGGTCAATGCTCTGCAAATGCTTGTCATGACATCTCTTTCTTTCTTTCTTTTTCATCTTTGTGTCCTTCCAATTTATCCGTCTGCCTGTTTCACTGTGCCTTCCTCTTTCTATCCTCCTGTCTATCTCTATTTTTTGATTTTGCTTTTCCCTCTGTAAGCACAGTCTCACACTACACCCCTTCATTCATCCATGCAATAAAAACTAAATTTAACTTTACAGTGCCAGCCTGACAGCAGAGTACGAATAAGATTCAGATGATAGCCTGAGTATCCTTGGGTGCAGTGTTGTCAGTTATGGAAGGCAAAATGGCAGAGCTGCCAACTCTCATGCTTTCGCCGTGTGACACACGGTTTTGTCTGTTTTCACACGCACTCACGCCACACATCCAATTTCTCACGCAAAAAAAATCCGATCTTGGGCCGAGACTCGTTCGTTCCTTTTTATACTCCCCGACGGTAGATGGCGCTGATGAGCACCACTGAACCCTATGCGCTGCACCCATATATGCTGCACCCTGTTCTATATATACAGTCTATAGCACCCCGAAGTTAGCGACAGAAGAAGAGATACAGAGAAAGACAGCGGGAGAAACTACCTCGAGAAGTCTGATGAGAATCTGAGCTGAGAGTATGTAACAATGAAATGTCATCCAATTGAGTACTCACTCTCTTAAACTTCAAATCTTGAAATAAATTATTTGTGTATGTGCGTGTAAACATGATTTAGTGTGGTGAAGGCTGTCATAACAAGCAGCAGGAGACCCGTTTTTGGCTGAACATAAATCATGAAGTGCTCTTAAGAATACAATTATTCACAGCATAGGTTAGGTTTCAGTTAAGATTTAGATTAATACCATTCTAATCAAAATATCAATCAACCTACAGGTACCTCGGTCAAATCTTAAACACTGGTCTATGAATAAGGCTTTATTGGGATACAGGCAGTCATTTACGCACAACAATAGTTTTCTGGTTGAATGTTCAGCTCAAGTCTAGAAGGCCCTACAAGTCATGATGCCGAACATGAATCAGAATAAGTTCAGGTATTGCACATCTTTAGCAGACCACCCAAAAATCCACTAGAATGCAGGAAATCACATCTACTTAATCCAAAATTTCAGCTCTGTCTGCTTCTCAGAATGTAACCAATATTGTCCATCTCCAGTAGACTGCCCCTATCAGTGGCTTTGGGCCTCCCCACAAACCACCAGAATGCAGGGTACAACATGGGTACAACATCAAATGAATTCCAATTCTCTGATATCTGAGCCACCAACTTGTGTGACTGCGTGCGCGGCTGGATTTTGGTCACCCCCGACAAAATCTCACTCCAAGGTTTTTTGAAAAGTTGGCAGGTATGAAATGGTCTCAAGTGAGGGGCCAAAAAAATGAATAAACCCTTTAATTGGTTCAAAAACATGATGATGTCACCAAATACCTGCAAAACTAATGATATTCCCATCAGCCTCAAGCAGCCTTGGTCAACAACACTCTCCTTTCCTGTACTTAAATATGCTACGTGCTAAGCCATCCACAAACACAAGCTAAATTAACAGAGAATTCATTCTCTGATAAACGGCCTCATGCATTAGAAAAGTACACAGTTAAAACAACCAAAGAGCTAATAGAACAATGGCCAGTCGTCAGGGAGAAGAAAACACTGAATTTGTCAAAAAAAGAAACCCATTAAGTATGTATGATTCATAACAATTAAAATACAGACAGAGCATTGTATAGAAAGTTACTAAAAATATCAGAGAAACTCATCTCTGATGAATATTCACAGGAAAGTATCTGCTCAAAATTCACTCAAATCTCTTGTAGCTAGTGAAACTTTGTCAGTCGCTTGCTAGCTAGTTACATCTGCAAGGTAATGTTAACAAAACCCTAGCTAACTAGCTAGCTAATCTACATAAATCGTTAGCTAGCTGGTTAGCTAATGTCCTGCTAAAATTAGCTGTGATTAGCTAATTCAAGATGTGATATTGTCGCTTTTAACCTTTTAACCTTTTTTTGTTGGAAATGAGATGTTGTGTGATTTCTGACGACTGGCGAACACTGAACGTAACAGGTAACCATTGCTGATAACAGCATGAGCAGAAAATATAGAAGATCTGTGAGGATCCATTTGTCACCTCAACATTTTGCCGGCTTGGTGCTAAATGTGACCACAGAGAGAGGCTGCAGGATCCTGATCCTATTACTGTGTAATATACTGTATTTCAATATGTAATTATCTATTACGTTATTATGTTTTTAGACACTCGTACTGTAACTTCCAGCCCTGACATTATAGCCCTTTCGTGTGTGTGTGTGTGTGTGTGTGTGTGTGTGTGTGTGTGTGTGTGTGTGTATTTGATTTGTGAGTTACGCTTCACAGCATCTAACGATTCCTCATCTCTTCGCTCTGACCTCATCCACCCCTCCTCTCCCCTACCTTTCCTACCTCCTTTTCTTCATTTTCTCATTCCTGCTGACTAATAACTGCCCTCCCTCACTTCCAGTATGTTTTTCTGCATACAGCACACACACACACACACACACACACACACACACACACACACACACACACACACACACATATGCACACATGTAGTACTCTAACTAACTGTTTCTTTTCCTCTTGCCTCTGCATTGCGTGGACTGTCTCACAATCCCCTGCCCACCCCCCACCCACCCACCACACACACGCACACCCACACACACACACACACACACACACACACCCCCCACACACACATTGCTCTTACACTCCTTTTCTCCTTTGCATTAAGTCACCTATTCAGTCACAAATCAGTTTTTTCCACCTCTTTGTCTATGTTTTTCTTTTGCAATTCTCACTCTTTACATCATTCACTCTCTCTCTGTCTTTCTCTCTATCTCTCTCTGTCTCTCTCCCCCCTCCCTCCCCCTCTTGCTCCCTCCGGTTGGCTGTTCGCAGGCAGCCCGGGCTCTACAGCTGCAGCGAGCCGGCTCCTGCGATGCTCTGTTAGTGACGGCCACAGCAGCAGCAGCAGCAGCAGGACGGGAGGAGGAGGATGGCACAGGGATGGAGCTCACCCAGCTCCTCGACCGAATCAGAGCGCAGTGCGATCAGAGCAGACTTCCCGGCCCAGGCGGGAGACACCTTGGCCTGGGCGCCGTTTCAAATCCACTCCCCAGCTCGGTCGGGCCTAGCCGCTCTGGAGCAGCAGCTGCATCCAGAACACACGGAGGAGCTCTCAGTGAGGTACGCATCCACTCCTGCATCTTCACCTATGCTTTTTTTTCTACGCCTCTGTCATGTTGTCCTGGCCCACTGCCAGCCAGACACACCCTCAAGACCAAATCCAGGCCGTCCCATAAGCAAGGCAGACTGATATATATCCTCGGCTGATGTTGAATTATTAGCAGTGTTTGTTGAATGTGGTAAAGGGCTGTAGGTTTAGGACCCAACATGCTTCTTGGCTTGGGAACCGGAGGGTGGCCGGTTCAAGTCCCACAGACCACAAAATATGGAGTGTGGACTGGTAGCTGGAGAGGTGCCAGTTTCACCTCCTGTGCACTACCGAGGTGCCCTTGAGCAAGGCAACCTAACCCCAAAACCTGCTCATGGGGCGCTGTTAACGTTGTAGCCCCATCACTCCACCATCTCTCTCCCCTTTGCATGTCCACAAGTGCACGAAGTGTGCATTTCAGCCTGTGTGTGTGTGTATAAAAAGAGTGAAAATTTCCCCTAGGAGATCAATAAAGTATATCTTCTTCTTCTTCTCCCTCCTGTTTTGTGTATGTGTGTGTCTGTATTTGCCCTCTTGCAGATTTGTGCATGTTTTTGCCTCATTGTCTCCTCACTTACTTCACCTTTTTACAGTTACACACCATTGCAGTAGGGTGCTACAGCATACGATCAGTTACTACACTGAGTGAATGATCTCTGTTCTTCATTAAATATTTATGAGCCAAATTACAACCTGAGCACTCTAAGCTACCTTGCAGATTTTTAGCCTTAATGTAGTGGCAGTATTTTCTATTTGAAAGTAGGAACTTTTCTACTGTTATTTTAGCCTCTCTTAACTGTCCTCTTTTATGTTATGATGGGGGAAAGCACAGTCTGGGTCTGGCTTTTATTATCCCAGTGTTCCTGTGGCACAGCACAATGACTTTGGTCTGACAGTGACAATAAAGTGCCTTCGCCAAAGGCTGCAAGCTACCACAGTGCTGAAATGGAGCAGGTTTTATGAAATGCTGTTGTTTACATCAGACCTTCTCTGTCTGTCCCACTAAAGTGAGGGTTACACAATGCTGCAGTCAAAAGCCTGCATGATGATGAGAAAAAAGTGCTATACTGGGTATATTGGCATACAATAAGATGGATTGTATGTTATGATATACAGGGACACATGTGCTTCCCAGTTGCATTGTTTACATTATGAGCTGGCAAAGTTGGAGTGCAAACTACAGTGAGGAGACACAACTGATACAGGCACCAAAACTACATGACATCTATCATCATTTTGAGTGACGCCTTTGAAGCTTTAAGCTACCCTCTGGGCTTACATAGGGTCTGAAAAATATTATCAAAATCGTAACATGGCCAAATATGCAACTTGCAGAAGCTGCAGTCTTTTGATAAAAGTAAAGTCTTTGGCAAATCAACATTATAATGAAGTACTGTAGTTCTGAAGAGATGCCCTGGCCTACAAATCTTTTTGTTATTGTGGCCAGATTTAAAGCCATTCTGCATAATATTTAAACTTTTGATACTTAAGTATATTTTTACATTTTAAAATACTTCTGTACTTTTACAAATATATTTGTATTTATTTCTGCCCTGTGATATTGCTACTTTTAGTTGGTAAGTGTCAGAAAGTCAGTACCTCCTCTTCCATTGCTGCCTAAGGTGACAGATGGAATAGTAATTCTTTAGACTTAATGTAAGATAAGGAATCTTGTTGGGCAGTGTTAAGAGCTGATGTAGGATATTCTCTGCCTAAATTAGCTTATTACATAATTTTCCTATTAATTAAAACAGACTTTGTGCATTGAAACAGACAACCAGAAATGCTGAAGTAGTACATTAAACAGAGAATAACCTGCATAACTTGAGTCTTCTTCTTTTGTTTTTACTGTCAAAATATTGTCATAACTGTGCTGAGACAGCTTCACCGCTTCACTGCTTTTGAAGGGGGTTGAGGAGGGAGGGTGTGAAGAGCCTAACAGCTGTACAGTGTGTCAACACAGCTTGTACAGCTGTGTGTATACCCAGGCCTGGGTGCCCTGCTTCGCTTTCTGTTTACCTATACTGAAACACACACTACCAACATCATCACCTGTGGCTGCTTCTCCTCTCACTGTCTGACTGAGTGCCAGTTGAAAGAACTGGTGCGTGTCAGTGTGTAAGGTGGTTGCTTCTCATCTGGCCTGTTCTGTTTATCTAGTAGAGATATTAATTCCAACAATCCACATCGTGTCAACTACTACAAGCTAACACAAGTATAAATGTGTGCGTGGTTGGGTCTTTGTCTTTGGATAAGATGGTGGCAGTGGTGGTGGTGGTTCTCTGTTAATGACTGATCCCTGTCAACTCATCCAGGAGGAGGCAGCATGGGCACAGGTGAGCCTCGGGAGTGCTGTGCTGAGGGAGGCCCGGGCCGAGCTGGCTGAAGCCAGGAAGCAGTGGCACTCCCTGCAGGTGGAGATTGAGACCCTACATGCCTTGGTAAGGAAACACACACATCACATATCAGCACAGCCAACTCCCTGACAACCACACCAATAACACTTGTTCCATAGGGAGTGGCAGATTGCACATGTTGACTTTTTGTGATAAGCTAATGATAATGACAAGTTAAGAAAATATGTATATATTAGTAGCATAGGATATAACATAACCTACAATGTAGAGCTATACAGATGGGATATTTACATATTTTAGCCCCCTTTCCATTAGATTTTACCTTCCAGTCAACCTTTAATTCCTACTGCTTTCTTGATCTACTACTGCATGAAAATTATTTTCAGAGACTTGAAAACCCCCCAGTGTGTTCTATTAAAACAGATTATGATGTAATAACTGCATATGATGTGATTTAAAATATGATAACATGACTTAGAATTGAGTCTACCATCATGCTAGCAGCTCCAGAATACTAATGTTTATCAGCTATAATGTTTGCCATTTTAGTGCATAAGCATGCTAACCATTTATCACTAAACACGAAGTACAGTAAACCATAGTATTACGAATAAAAGTTTAGACCTGATGATGGCACTAGATGAAAGGTCAGAGGATTGCCAAGTTATTACAATTCATCCTCTGGGAACTTTAAATGTCACTCTGTACAACATGTTGTTGAAGTCCATTCAATAGTTGTTGAACTACATAATGGAATGTTTGAGTACATAATGAAACAACGTTTTACATGCATTGTCATAAGTTATTAAATTCTGTTGTGGTAATTACATTTTGATTTTGGTGGCAGTTGACATATGTAATGATGTTTATATGTATTAATGAAAAAGGGCATATTAAGTGTGAGAGACATACATACATGGTTACATTTTTGAGTATTTCTCACACACAAACAGTTTTTTTACATCTAAAACCATGGCAGTGTCCTTGTGGCTCAACACTACAGAGACCTGTGTTCAGGTCCTGGCAGCAGGGCCTAGGGCTGAGACCAAGCAAGCCACTTGCAGTGTTGATGGTGGGAAGCTAGTAAAGGATTACGTTCATGCACATATATATAATATTATATGTTATAATATTAGTTTCTATATGGCTCTTTAAATTCAATGTGAAGTTATTTAAGTTAAAAGTTGAAGTCAACTGTGTAGTCTTTCTCCTAACAGCTTCTTGCCTCGTTGCATTTCAGGAGAAAGGCCTGGAGAGCTCCCTGCAGAACACCCAGCAGCTGTATTCCAGCCAGCTGCAGGACCTTTCCCAGGTGATCGCTGGGCTGGAGAGTGAGCTGGAGCAGGTGAGGAGCGGACTGGCCACCCAGCGCCAACGCCACAGCGAGCTCCTCAACACCAAGATGAGGCTGGAGCGAGAGATCTCTACTTACCGACGTCTGCTGGAGCGTGAAGAGGGCAGGTGAGGGCAAGGCACAGAGAGAGGAATGGAAACATTAGAGGAAGCAGGAAGGAATCTTTGAATTTTATGATTGCAGTGTCAACCAGGAAGGTATTTTTACTTTTTGGTGAAAGGGTTTTCCCAGAGCACTGGAGGATCTTCCTGAACCTGTTGAAAGCAACCCTGAGGAAAAAACTGAAAATAAAGAAAGAAGAAAAATAAAATTGTACAGAAATATAGAGGATTTTTGCAAATTTGGGATCTAAAAAGAGGACTTTACACACACACACACTCGTTCAATGACATGACTAACACAGAAACTTCCTTTGCATTAGGACAAAGTAAACAAACAGATTTATTAATCGTTTCTTTTATACACCTATCAAACTGATAATCTCATGTGTTTGTGCTTTCAGTCTGGTCAAAGCCTACCATTCTGTCATGGATTATGTAGAATCAATCTGTACAGAAACTTAAAATCCACAATAATTGCAGGGTGAGACATACTCTGGCTGTAGAGTACAGCAAAAAGTGACATGTAACAACAGTGATTGGAAATTCCAATAATTGTATATGTAGACAAAGCACAAAGGATAAATGTAGTGAAGGTGACTAACTTTCTTCCACTGATTCATTGGCTAAACATCCAGCTTTAAGTAGACAATATGATAGAATCCAGACAGTCTGCTGTCTTAACTCATTACCTGCCTGTTCACCACGTTGTTTTACTAGGGAATATTTCATCCTATTGGCTTGCCTTTTAATTATCTTCACAGGTGTTCTGGATCTCACACTGAGCTCCTTTGCAATTTAACACATTTGCTGCATCAACCACGTGATTGTCATGTTATAGTTTGAGGAAGGTACAGTAATTTGTTTTTATGACCCTCGTAGAGATCACAGACAGATTGGAGTGCCGCCACTGGTTCTCCTCATAGCTTTGGCAGATGCTTTTCATTCAGAATAGGACTTTGACTGATGTCATTGATGCTGGGAGAGACAGGACGTGGCAGGTTAAATTTGCATTGTTTGTTCATATTTGAACAGCAAGCGGAGGCTCAAAGGACTGTGTAACAAAAAGACCTGAGACCATCCTCATCCAGTAAAAGCGGCTCTTTCTTTCTGAAGCATCCACACACATAAAACCCCAAAGGTCTGAGTTGGATATGTCTGCAGGTTAACAAAATAAAGGGCTCAAAAGATAATACTGAAAGGTCAGTGCACAATACTTTTATATTATTTTAACCATCCAAGCTGTGCAAAGAGAGTCTGTGTGTATTTGTCGGGGGGGGGGCCTTCCTTTATGATTGGCCACCCCAGGTGCCACCACATTATCCTTACTTCTTCCACTCCACACTAGGGGGGCTAAATAGGCAACATTTTGTTGATGGAAAAACTGACATGGTCATCTTCAAAGGGATCCCTTGACCTCTGACCTCAAGATATCGGAATGAAAATGGGTTCTTCAAGTCTCCCCTTTGCAGACATGCCCACTTTATGCTAATCCTGCAGTTTGGGGCAAACAATCATGCAGTTTTCTGCATGTGGTATGAATATGTTATCTTTTTTCTGCATACTGGAGTCCCTGAACAGTGTTGGAATTGCATACATTGGGAATAAGAAACATACTTCCTTGCATAAGTCAGTGCCCCACTTGTGCCACCCCAGTAAAGAAAAGTCTGTGGTTGTCATCACTCTGTATGCTGCCCTCCGGCCTGCAGGTACATGGGTCGTAACGGGCAGCCAATGAGTCTGCGGCCCTGGAGGTCGTTCGTGGAGGAGCCGAAGGAGAACGGGCTAGAGAACGGCTTCAGTGACCCTGCTGTTACTCCGGATGAACCCAAGTCTGAACCCCTGCCTGAAATACCTTCTCTCCTGCCAGCAGACAACGGGCTAAAGAAAAGCATACTGCATAGACAGCAAAGCCTTGTGATACTCACAGGTAAGAGACACACACACACTCTTGCTACAGTCATTGTCTTGTTATGATTTGTCATTATTTTGTCTTCTCACAGAGCCAGAGCAAGATAAAGACTTGCCAATCTCCACTGTGAAGACTCAGGAGATTCTTCAGGGCAATGTGGTGCGAGAGAGTGCAGAGGGTCATGGCACCATCGAGTAAGTATCGATCTTTTTGCCCCCCATTGCCCTGTAGTCAGCACCTTTGGTTCTGAAATGTAGGCATTTTATAGTAACAAGCATTAACAGCACCACTGTAGAGCACACTGGTCTACATTGCCTGGATAAATGCCTTTTTGGTTATGACACAACAATTTCTTACTTGCTTCATCTCCCGAAGCCTTGACACCTCTCAGGCTTTAACTCAGTGAGGATCTCATTGACTCATTCGTTTGTAATGACACAATCATCCATGTTCTCCCCACCCCGGCGACGTCTGGTCCCCCAGACAAGATGTACAAACTCTCAAAAGAATTACCTTTACACGTCAAACAAGTTACAGGGCATAAAACTTTGAGTTGTCTGCACAAGTTCCCATGAGTAATTCATCACAACACTGCATGGGAATTTTCCTCCTTTAATGGCTTGTGTTTGATGTGGAGATATCCGCCTGGTTTGGAGCCTTCAGGGCGTGGCACCTGTTATTGTTGGACCAGACGTGGCTTGAATGCTTTGTTCATGCTTCAGGTGTTACCAGCCGCAAAAAGCAACACACACACCCACAAAAACACACACACACACACACACACACACACACACACACACACACACACACACACACACATACATGCATGGTTAATGTCCACAGAGAGCTACACTCAAGCCCACAATACTACTGTATCTCGTAGCTGTGATCAGACAGTATAAGTAACTGTCACTTGATTCATTCATTCATTGGCTAGCCCACTGAATTTATTTTACCTAAATGTTCCTTGAATGCTTCTAGCATAATTTCACTGACAAGAAGCATTATCTTGTTGAAAATAAGTGAAATGGTTCTTGATGCTTTCAAACTAATTAATTTGGTCTACTACTTAAGTAACAGTCAGTCTCAAAGCACTTTGGGTAATATATATAAATGCAGTCCATTTCATTACACAACAAAATTCATATTTTTAATTCTTCAATTTAGATTTGATTTTTTTTGTTCACACTCACTGCTCTCATCAGCCTTGTTTCCTGTCACTGCAGGCAGCTATTCTAATAAACATATTTCAGGTGGAGATGAACAACAGAGCTAAACGATGTTATTGGACTTACATTCAGCCAGAATCATGGCTCCGAACAAATACTCATGTTGCTCTGTGTTTGCTGGATGTGCAAAAAGGCAACTGTTTGCTAACAAGCTTACCATATAAACTTGCCATGATCATCTATTAGTCTGTTAGGTTACACACTTGCATATACAGTGCTTGCCTCCTCTGCAGAGACAGGGTCTCTATTTCAAATTTAGTTAGTTGATACGGCAAAGATTCCAGCTCCGGATCTTTATTGAGTCTATTTAGTGCCAGACTGGTTGCATGTTATTACAAACTGTTCATTCTGTTATTTAGCTCTTATACCAGGTCACATCAAAGGCAATTAAAATGCTCTCCTTTGCTGCCCCCTGTTGTTCCCATGCAACCAGGTGTATCATGCATAAATGAATGAATGACATTTCTTTCTCTTTTTTTGCTATACAGTACCATTGAAATGGCCCATCCCACATGGGATAACATGGCAATAATACTATAAAGGAATAAATAGATTTCTGGCAAAGGAAAGACAAAAGAGTGCTACACACCACATTCTATGAAAGCTCCTGAACGAAAGAAACCATGTTCGACACACAATAGACAATTAAAACATAAAACACCTATTCATAATATATTTCTTAGTGTCCATGCACCTACCAAATAATCTTATAACACATAATGTTATATGACATTTATCCTGTATCATCATCACCTCTTATTGCCACTACTTCTAACCTCATTCCTACCAGGACCGAGAAGATTGACAAGGTGATAAAGCAGTGGGAAGGCTCTTTCTTTAGAGGGAATCCCAAGCTGCGGAAGAAGTCTGTGTCGCTGCGTTTTGACCTGCACATGGCTGCAGCAGATGAGGGGTGTGCCCAGACTAAACAGGACAGCCTCCCCGACGTGGAGGTGCGCCTCATCATGAAGAGATCTCGCAGCATCCCGACTATCACACAGTGACTCTGTCACTGGTTCGCTAGAGTTAGCACTGGTGTGTAGCTGTTTGTGGTAACACACTGGTGATGTTGAAGTTACAGAAATAACATCTGGGATATTGTCATCCACTACCATCATGCTTAATATGAATTTCAAATTACAACAATTATTATACTTTGCATCACAACTGATGACTGAACCTGAAATTTCTGTCAACAAACCTGACTCTGGCAAGATAAGAATTACCCATCAGGCTTTTGTGCTATCGGGGACATTTTTATAGTGCCAGAAAACCACATCAAATACATCAGACCTATTGCAATTTAATATGTTAAATTTAATATGTTAAATTATAATATATTTTTTCGTCATCATTCGAGATGAAGAAAACGTGTCTCTCAAAGCTGTCATTAGTTCAGTATGAGGTCACTGGACAAAGGAGATTATATTGACCATATGACTGCTTAACTACAGCATTTATTTCTGATTAACACTTGGTACAGGTGGCTGAGTGCACAGGTAGATGGAGGTAAATGAAGCTGTGGTTTCATATTTTTATTTTAAGGGACTGTACATAAATTGTTAGGGCGAGGGGGTTTCAGAAAATGGGAAGGATTTTTTTTTAGGCCCTGAATGCTATCTCTCCGGTTAGCACTTAATTTGTTACTATCCAACTCTGAGCATCGCAACAGAAAGCAGAACTACAGTAAAGTAAAATGTATATAAAAAAGCAAAAAGTATATGTGCCATATAAAGATTGACAATACTGAATATATTCTGAATATTCAGTAAACAGGAATCATATATTTTTGGTAATTGCCAATTCCACTTGTATTGTGCAATTTGGAAAAATATTATTCATTCAACATTTAAAGGTTATATATATGAAATAGAGCACCAGCATTTCAGACCAAAGCAGTGTGACAGATATAAAATAAACTAAAAACCATGTTTGTTAGACTTTCCACAGACTTTCCACCAATCACCGACTCTGGTTTGGTCAAAATAAACTCTTAATTCACTGAGAAAATATTTGGGAAAAGGGCTCCAACGGCTGCAATGTAAGCTTAACGTAAGTGGACCTGTCAAAGTACAGTTCTTGTTTTTGCCACTGACAGGCTCACATTTGTGTTCTGTTATGTCTGACAATTTTATGGAAAGGATCCCTACAGAGATAAACCTTTTGTTTAACCAGAAACAGCCGTAATATCACTATTGCTCGCCACCAGACTTCAGAGACAAACTTCTTTTACCTTGCATATCATTGTAACATAATTTCATTAAAAGTGGACAAAAACAAAACAACACAACAAAACTGTCTTTGTTAGTCTTTTCACTGTTCTAACAACCACTAACTCAGGTTTTGGTTCAAATAAATCGTTAATTCACAGACATAGATGATAAAAACAGCTGTTTCAGTCGCTCTACACAGAACAGACCAGATATACAAACAAACCACAGGGAGGCGGCAATAACAACACAGCAGAGGGATTCATTCTCTGTTCAGGACACCGGGACTCTACTATACTTTACAGAGCAAACAGTTGTTTGTTGCTATATTAATGTTTTCAATCTCATATATATATAACCTTTAAGGTTTAAATTGGAGCACACCATATCTTCATATCTTGTGCACTTTTAGCCATTCACCAGTGTTATATTACTGTAAGATTTTACAGAGAGGGTGTTGCAGTTTTTCTCTTTGTCAAGGGAAGGGTCCATTAAAAATATTAATGTTGGAGATGGCCACGCTTTTTAAAAAACATAATGTTCCCACCCTAATTATTTCTGTACAGTCTCTAAATGCTTGCACTGCATACAGCACTTAGAAGAACAGTAAAGGTATTTTGTCATTGCAGTTCTTTCTCTATGTGGAGGGGGAAAAAAACTTGCAACTCAAAATGATAGTGTAGCTATATTTTATGATGCATTATCAAAAAAAAAATGTGCTCACTGTGACTGTTAACTGCAGTGAGGCTCCTAACACTCACCATGTGTCTCAGAGAATTTCAATTCCCTGTCTTAACCAGAGGAGGGCAGTATTTGTAAATAGTTAACACTGCAGTGTATCTTCAATGCTCAACTCGGGTTGTGTAGAACATGCTCTGTTGCACCTTAGATTAAGAGTTTTTATGCTAAGTTTTGAGTTGGCACCAAAGATACAAGTAAGAAAACGACCATTGTGCATTGCATTTGGGTGCCTCAGAATATATCGAGAATATCTGAAGATATTATCTATGCAGTTCTGTGCTTTTTTGCTTTGCTTCATGAAGCACACTCTTCATTTGGGAACTCTGTAACTTCAGAATGAAGCATTCTGCTTTTATCTAACAATTTATCATTTAAAATAAAAAAGAACTATGTGCAGATTGTTGTGTTTTCTGTCAAATGTTTACTATCATAATTTTACTTTGATTAACTAGACAACAAAACTTCATCAACCACAATGCTCTCTTTGGCTCCCCTTATGTCTACAGAGAGATAGATAGGAAATGATGAAACACTTTATCTCTGTTTTCACTCTTACACCCCGCTGTCTGTCTCTCAGACGTAAACAGTGTGCACGTACACAAGTTCAACAGTTCAACATGTTTATTTCAATTTAAAAAAATAATAATGTGAATATACAGAGAACAGATTGGTTCCAATGCAGTACAATAAATACATTCTGAACTATACAACTGGGGTATCTGCCAAGTTTCTGCTTTGAAATGAATGGACATGGTCAGTTTATCTTCTATTACACAGAACCTTCAAATTTCCCTCACCATTATATTTTATAGCATCAGTTAGTGCAGATTTACATTTCAGTTTACATTGAATCATTCTCAGATAAATAATAAGAGAAACCATGCTTTACCATGTCTTATACATACATTTTATACAAAAACATTTTACACTGAAATTATTTTTTGGGAGCTTCAAGTATTCATCAATATTGTTGAGTTTTTGCTGGTTAGATTTTATTTAACAGCTGTAGTGTGCTATTTAATTACAATGACCTGCCGGTTACTGTTTTTGCTTGACAGCTGATCAGTCTTGTTGCTTCATAAATGCCACAGGTGCAACTGTCTTTCCATTATGACCTTTATCATGTAACCAAGGGATGAGTCTGGGTTTTTTGCTGGTATTGTAATCTAGCAAATACAGTGACTTGTTGAGTTTAACAACAGTAGTAGTGACACTTACAATGACCACCATATTAGACAGGTTACTTCAGAAAAGTACAGTATAAGACAGACAGTGTAGCTAGGGCTTTACTGTATCAGGTTCTCTCAGTCCTTGTGTGTCTATAGTTTGGTTATGGCAGCCTGAATAACCTCAATGACTTTACTGCAAGGCTGCAGGGGGTCATATTCTGCAAAGACGTGGCACACATTCTCCATGCCAGCGTCGACGCTTTTCGCCACGAAGCCGAACATCCTGTTGGGACAAAGAAACGATAGTGTTCTTTAAATTGAACTATAAAATATGTGAATTGCAGACGAGCCTGAAAACATTCTTCTGATATTGTAAGCAATTAAAGCTCAAAATTACCTTGCACCAAAACTGCAACCTCTCCTCCACCTGTCCGGGTGAAAACAACAAAGTTTAAGATTAAAAGATGTTTTTTATGTGCTAAATTAAAAAACCTTATTTACATTGCCATTACATTGCCAAACCTAAAGGAATACTCCTAAAGTGATTTATTAGCTTTGTATATGAAGTTACCAATGCGAAAGAGAATGCAACTATAGTGAACTGGTCACATAATATTATTATTATTATTTCATTCTCAAAGAGTTCATAACAAGCTGCTGTATACTCACAGTCGATTGTCTGGATCTTCACCACTGTGGCTCAGCAGGTGAGCTGGGTAATGACGCCTGAAGAAGAGCCTGTGAAGAAATGATTATGGTTTTTAGAAATGATCAGTCTTGACAAAAAATGCAAACACAGACAAATCACCATGATTTTGTAGTGTACTGTAAGGAAAATCTCAGCAGCAGGTTGACAGGATGTGTTTTTTCTGTGTTTTCTTACTTCCTGTTGATATCTGTCAGTGTAACACCCTTCAAAGACACCTTCAGGTTGACTATGGTTGGTGTGAACGAACCCGGGGCCTTCTCAAGTGTAGTGGACACCGCCTTCTGCACTGCACAAGGGCCCGTTAGCATCTCAGTGGGGACTGCATTCAGGTAGACGAAGTTGCAAGCTATGAAAAAGATAAACATGATAGTTTGATTAGCCATAGAGGCTGAATACACATGGAATTAAAATGAGTAAGATGTTAAATTTAATGAAGTTAACCACTTTTTTCCATTCTCGTAGAGGACATAGACATGGTTTATATAAGAAATATTCTTTAGTTGCAATTTGCAAGTATTTCCAGTTTATGGTATTTTATACTTGAACCACATTTCAGATATAATATTGTACTTTTTTTTTACCACACTAAATTTACTTAGATTAAGATTGAACATAAAAAATATACAATCATGTCAAACAATAATAAAATATTAAGCAATCTGTTTGGAATAACTACATAACAATAAAAAACTTTTTTTTTTTTTGAATAATTTTTTCTGTTTTTCTGACTCATTTTTTCCCCCCTGTTTTTCTGACTAATTCTTTTCCTGTTTTTCGGAATAATTTTTTTTCTGAATTATCGAGATACTTCGAACTCCCACGAGAACCTCCAACCTGCAAGTGACTCCTATGAACCTACGGTGACTCCTGCCCGCACATATTGCCCCATCTCCAACTATCTAAGTTACCGTACCGGGTCAATTTTGCTATGTATATATTTCTATGTCTAGCAGATCTGAATGGGCTTTCCTTCTGAACAACCGCAGAGTCCTCAGGTGCCAGCGTAGAGTGGACAAACTAATGATAATACCATCTATATGACTTAAAGACAGGACTATCTCCCAGTGTGTGAAACCAGATCAAAGTACAACTTTACTGAACTAAACAAGCCGGTTATGTTTGTTTCTGTTAAATCGAGCTCTCAATAAATAAAGGAATGAATGTGTCTATTGTTTCAAATGCTCTCTAAAAAAAAAAAAAAAACTACTCATAAAAACAGAAATAATTACTCCGAAAAACAAACCAAAAAAAACATTTTCAAGTGAATGCAATACGCTTCCGTAGAGCTGGACCTCGAGCGCTTACAACATTGAATACTACATGTAATAATATCCAATAATGAAACATAACAGTCAGCTGCTCAATAAGTACTGTAATACAATAAGTTAACTCTTAATACTTAAGCTATGTTCTTCGACTTAAACACAGGAATTACTTGCACTAGCCTGCTGTGTGGAAGACACTTGAACAGGAACATAGTGCTGGCGCAGGGTCGTCATTACACCTGTGTGTCCTCTGCTGGCTAGGCCAAGTCAGAAGAGTTGCTAAGGTGGAGTGATATCTGTGGTGACAATGAAACTACAGTCAAACGTGTCTTTAATCTCTTTTCTCATTGGATTGGCTTCAAGATACATTTACTTTTTGTAGTAAAATGTAGCCATTTACCATTGAGGACTTTTTTTGAATAGTTTCAGCGGAGTCCCAAAGACCTTGCTAAAGCTAGCCTTCAACATGAAGTAATGTTAATTCCTCAGTCAGTGAACTGTTTGGGACAAGCTACTGTTAGCATCACATGGCTGCACAACAGTAATGACTACAGAGGTATAAAAGGTAAGAACATACATCATTGAATGTACTTTAAAGCCACCTTTGTCACTTAAATGTAATGGCCTATTTATTATTTTGTTCCTTTGTTTAAATCTACTTTATAGATATACAGGTGGATAGTTAAATAAGACGAGTGCTATGTAAACAGTTAGTGTTTAACATTATATTCTCTACTGCTCTCCTACCGGTTTTACTCTTGTCCTCCGATGCTGGTTTTTCATTTCCCCTCTCTTCTGCTGCACCCAGATCTGTGTAGGCAAAGATTATGTTTTAATTCTCTCTCTCAAACACACACACACACACACACACACACACACACACACACACACACACACACACACACAAAGAAGAAGAAATAATGGCCTACCTTGGGAGTGGAGCAGTAATTTGCAGGGTAAAGCATAAGCAGAAATATTGTGCTGGTAGACCAGGGCAGAGAGACTACCTGCAAAGATAACACGAAATCACAGCTTTGGTTAAGCTCAAATATGGTTGAGAAATGAATTGTCTTATTCTGGACCCAGAACATTCTTTAAAAAATGTAATGAATGAGGAGCGGGAGGTTTTATGATTGTAAGTACAGTATAGTGTTTTCTGTAGGTTATTTTTCAGATGATAAAGTCGGTGGTAATTTGGCGTTTATAATGTATATTAATCCATTATGCCATTCTAGTATCAATTCTGCATAGTGGGCATATTTTTGTCACGATATAAAGACTTTCATATGAAAGATTTAAATGATATGCTGGGTAATCGCTCAATTAAATTTTTTTGCCATCAGGGGATTTTCCAGAGCCACCAAACTAAGTTTAGATAGTGTTCTGTGGAATCAGAAACAACAGTGCACTTTGTATTGCTCACACCCACAGGGTCTGATATGAGAGAGGAGACCATGATAACGGCTCTGTGGATGTGAGAACACACCCTATGAACACATACCTTTGAATAAAGAACAAGATTCACCCACACACTAAGAGGCCAGACATGGCTGACTCAGTTCTGGTGTGGCCGACTTCATCAGCATGAATGTAGTAAGTGAATCACTTTATAGGTTTGCAATAACATATTGTTGTAATTGACTTTTACTCACCAAAATATGGTTCCTGAGTAGAGCCTTTGATGCGTACGCCCTTTGATGAGGATTCAATAAGGAAGTGTCTGACAAGATCTGAACTACTTTCTCCTGTTTAAATGACAGATTAACATGCAGTCAGTGGAGTTAATGTACAATATATGATCTTGATGTAGACAAGTGATAAAGAGGCACAGACAGTTATTTCCTATGGCTCATGGCTGATCCATTTTTTGATTGATTTATTTATTATTTTTACTTATTTATCTGAATCCAAGCCTCAACATCTTGCCTTCAGGCAACCAACATCAATCAGGATTCTTTAACTGATTTTTTCAAATGGCTCAGAATGAGCCGATATTGGTTTTTCAATGGCCAATGACGATATTTACAGAGCAGGGCTGCCGATGGCCGATATATTATGCAGATATGAAAACAGAGAAAAGTCATGTATAATTCTATTCTGTAGGAAATTCAGGTATATGTTTACAGCAGGATGCAGGAGAGTTATAGCACGGGGCACAAAACCTTTTCACCGCCTTCCCAAAATTCACAAGGTGGAGTGCTAACATCGTTAGCCATTAGTCGATCTTTCAAATGCTCAGTCCTGTCAGTTGCTGTATGTATGAGGCATTCAGTTATAAAATGAAATTCATTGCATTGCCCGACACAGTGCTCACAAGTCGAACAAATACAAACCTGCAAATGAAGTAGCCCTCAAAATTGTTTTGTGAGTGAGGTCCCTCTTTGATTGCTTACAGTGCCATAAACAGCTGGTTTTCTTTTGTGTTTACACAGCGTATACTGGTGGAAAAAATAACAGCGCTGTCTACTACCTCACCACAGATAGTTGGATGTCCTCAGACATGCCCAGTCACATCAGCAGAGTTGGGTAAGTGATTCCCTGTTTCTTTCACATCTGTGCCTGGTATAGATAAATGAGCAGCACAGTGCTGCTACACTATGTTCACATTGTTTGTTTGTGATTGCGGTAGTTGTGGCATTCAAGACTTTCTTGTTCTTGTATCTGTCCAAACACTGCTGTGGTTAATTATAATAGCATGCGAAACAAGAGGAAACATTAGGTCAGGCCGCTGCACTGACTGGTAAAAGTTTACCTGTGTAGGCCGTAGCAGTGAAGTTGGCACAAGTTTGGTCCACCTTCATGGCCAGACCGAAACTGCCTCTGTAGGAGGTGCTGTCTCTCACCACAAATGTTCCTGCTGCCTTGTCCTTTACCAGGGCTTCAGCTAGAACAAATGAAACATCACAGAAAATGCTTAGGGCCAGTTGCAAATGTGTGTTAGTAATCATTCAGAGCTTGAGTAAAGCTATCAAGTCTTCAGTGAGTCTTCGGTGTGGAATGATGTTTGGATATTTTTACCTTCTGCTCTGCTGATATGTGGACGAAACCAAAATGTTGAAGTGTCCATGACAAATTTCATTGAGGGTTGGCTGCCATTAAAACGGGCTTGGAAACCTAGACAACCATAAAATATGTTAGCGGGGTCAAACATTTTAAATGTATGTATAGTATGTACTATGACACATGTGACTCACTGTGAGGAGAAAGTGGCTTTGAGTTGGACACTGGGAAGTTCTGTATCAAGTCAATTTCTGGTCCAGGAGTCTGGAAGTCCGGCTGTGGTGCACCGTTGACTAGCAGCACAGGAATATCGGTCAAAGATCCAGAGAGTGAGGCAGGACTGCTCTGTGCTCCTTTGCTGTGAAGCCCCTGTAGATGTCCATGTTTTATCAGCGGGGGCTTTTCTGGGCTGTGCCTGTTATCAAATGGCCTTGTTCTGGTCCCATCACTGAAGGAGCCTGACATGCACGTAAGGATGGACTCTGGAGAGTCAGCATCTTCACTGGTCAGGGACAGGTTGCTATAAAGGGAGGAAGAGGATATTTTGTATGAGAACTTCACAGAAAAGCAGAAATGCTGTCATGCTGTCTCATTTAATTTGTGAAACGGGTGGAAAAAAACATTGTCTCTGAGAATGTGGTTTTGTTTTCCTGTTTGGGACTCTTATTGCTGCCATAAAACCTTTGTTCCACTGCAAAATCACAAACATGCATTCACTAAGTCAGCTAGTGGAGGGGCTCTGGTCATGCTCTTAATACAGTGCACCTAAGGTTTTTCAGCATATTCACAAGTTGCTGCATGTAAAAGATGCTCAAACTTTTTTTGCTTTAATTGTGAGTTTTACCTGCCAAGAATGTAGCTGGTGTCTGAGCATGTTGACATGGAGAGGAGCGAGGTAGCACTGTTTCTGTTGGAGTGTGACAAGCGCAGGGATCCTTGGGAAAAGGCTACATCTTGCTTTGGCGAGGGATTACGTCGGGGTGCACTTCCACAGGGCAGTGGAGGCAGGGAGGACGTTGGGGAGCTGGAAAACACCAGTGATCCATTGGGACTGCAGCTCAGATTGCTCTGTGAGGGGATGGGAATACTGGGTGACATAGAGAGGGCCACAGTGGGCAAGGAGCAGGGAGGACATCCTCTAGGGACCAACATGCAGTGGGAGACATCTTCATCTGAGAAGGAGTCGTCTGAGGATGGAGAGTGGAAAGTGTTAGAAAAAACCCTGAAAGAGGACTGTAAAATGTTATGAAGAATGTGAAACTTTTAGTGGAAAAACCCTGCGGGTTCCATGTTTTCTCTGGCTTCATGCTTTGGTTTTCTCTTTGCAAAATGGGCTTGGTTTGTGTATGTAAACACAAATGCTGACAGCTGATAAAGACATTCATATTTCTCATGCAAGTACCTGCTTGCACAGCTCAGGCCATTCCTTCCAAATCAAAACTAAATTCTTTCACCTAGAGGAGTCCCAGCTTGTTCTTGTGCTCTTGAGGATCTGTTTGCCTCTCTGTGTTGATGGAAACTGAGTAGTTTATGCCCTTAGGAGAAGTAGCCTGTGGTCAGAGTGTGAGCCAGACATTGGCTTCTGCAACCAAAGTTTCATAATAATGACAAATCTTTATACAGAAATAGAAAATCTGTCTGGGACTGTAGGTAGGTGATGTGATGACTGTTACAAGGGGAATACTGTATTTTGCAACAATAGGAAATGAGTACATCTTCAAGCAGGGCATGAGTTGTCTCTTTTCAGGGTGTCTTCTGCATTTGTGATGGTCATTAAATTGAACCTGTTAAAACCTGCAGAAACCCTGTCTTTTACTGTTTCAATGGGATGAAATTGACTTTTGTATTGTCTGATTTCTCGTCACTGTTGATCCATTTCCTTGAAACTTGTTTGTACCCACAAAACCTTGTGGGTTTCACAAACATACAACCAAACCTCTGTCGAAAGAAGCAGGAAATCCATTTACATGCGTTGTTGACTCTTGTGCACACTTTCTGATCAAAGCAGGCAGTGAAGGCACCACAGTATCACCTTCACACGTGACTCCGTGGTGAACTGTGTCTGTAGCCTAACATGTGCAGGGTGTGGTCCTAGTCTGGGCAGTAATCCCAGAACAGCTGAAGTAGTGCAATTACCCTAATGATTACAAAAATGATTGACTCTACTTTAAAAAAGGAGGGTAAATTTCCAAAGGCCCAGGCTATGTGTACCATTTGTTTCATACGGGTGAGTGTGATTTTACTGTGCTCTGTGTCACACCTCTGAAGGTTTGAGGGTGGCCTTTGTTGCCCTTTGTAGATCTCGTTGATGTGTTTAAGTAAAAAAGAGCTGTAACAGAGAAGTTTGAATAGTGTAGAAACAGAAGAAAGCTCTACAGTCGTACTGTACCTGTAGGTGGGCTGATGCACAAGGGACTTTTGTCGACCTGAAGGGGCTCAAATGTCGGATCCAGTTCCAGAATGAGCTGGTTGAGATTATCCAGGGAAATGTCGAGATCAGAGTCACCATGGTTACTGCTGGGCTCGGTGAGACCGGGATGTTGATGGACTGTCTCCTGCACCGAGTCCAGGTGGATAGTTTGACCCACTCTTAGAACGTGATTGGGTATCATGTGGGACATGCCTTTAGCTGTAGGCATCATGGTAGGAGAGCTCTCAGTCTTCTGGGATGATCAAAGAAAGACATACAATGGCGAGAGATCAGTTACACAGGCTTTACTGGAGTGACAGCCTCGCTTTTGTCCTCTTTGCAAAACAAACCCATCATAAGCAGTTTTTCCCAGATACTCATATTCATAGAAACATTTTGGCCACTGCACCATACATAACGACCTAGCTTTAAGTTTTTCATTGTTATGTCGAGTGATTAGAACTTGGAAACATTTGTTGTGCATTTGCATTTGCAGCTGTCAGACTTTAATAATAAAAGTTGTTCAATAGATTTTATAGATATACATTACGAACGTACAGTGGTGTCTTATATGTGGATTGTTCATCACTGTAAAACTTGATGCTGGTGTACTGACATTCACTGGACCTAAAGCAGTACATAACATAAGACAGTTGTTGTGGTAAATGAACAGTATGTGTCTTTAAGTGCATATAATCAGTATATTTGTAGCCAAAGTCTTCCCACATGCAACATACATAAAACCACTTAACAAGTAATGACCCAAGTAGGGCGGATGTGTCATATGGGGGATAATTAGCTCATACTGTGTCTCCCTCTCAGACGAGGCGTGGCGCTCAGTGAGTCACCCAGGTGACTAGTGGTTACCATGACTACACTAGTGTTTTCCTACAACAGCCACATTTTTAAGCTTGAAGTGGTCACCAAGGCCAAAATCTGCTTCTGTTTTTTGGAAAATTCATATCACTCAGAACATTTTTACAAACATTTTCAAAGTTCCACAAAGCTTCACCGTGGTCAATTAACATAGTGAGCCATGAAATACGATTGGCATATGAGCAACTTTTGAGTTATTCAGTATTTTTCATCTGAGGAAATGAGAATATATGTGGAGCATCATAATCTTCTTTTACATTGTTTTTATGTCCCTGCAAAGACTGCAGTAATAATAATAAAACACTGTTTTATTAAGGCTACATTAAAAATGAATAGGAAGCAATCCAATAAATATGAAGTGCTGCTGATAAATTTGTTCGAAGCTGATGATACATTAAACCATCATGTATAATTTTACTACAACTGATTGTACAGTATATTCTATTATTTATCTTAAGTTAAGGTAAAGAAAGGTCAACTTACCTTTGTTTTACTTCTGGTCGGGGTTCGTCTGTTGTAATGCTGTTTTACTGTCAGACTGTTCACTGATTTACTTTGACATTCAGTGTGTTGCATGCTTTTATTAATAAAATCCCAACCCTTTTCCCTGTAAGCCTATCAGCAGCGAGGATCACTAATCCCTGTGGCTCTAACTGATGATGTCATCTTAGCAGTGTAAAGTTTATGGCTTGAGGGGTAGGTTTTTTTTTTTTTTCAGAGCTATGACTGAGAGAGCGTATCAAAACATTGTTGTAATGTTGTGCTTGCTTACACACTATGGGCTACTTAAAACTGTGGCTGCACCTTTGATGTAGGCTTCCTTGAAGTTTCATTATTTGATTTAAATTTATAGTCAATCCGTGCACTGTAGGTGTGTTTAACAGTAAGTCTAAATTAGTTGTGGTTGGTGATATTATAGCAGAGATATCTTTTCTGCTAATTTTCTTTGGTACATAATGCAGAAACAATTCTTGTGGTAAGACTGATTTAAAATACTGTGGCAAGAACCACAGTGTAAGAAAGAAGTAGCAGCTGTCAGCAACGACAGCTAGAATTGGTTGACAATGTATATGTTAAATTATTGAACAAATATTTTACTTGAATATTCTTTAATACAATTATTGATGCCCTCAGCTGGTAGGGCCGTCGCCCCATGTACCAAGGCTCAGTCCTTGCTATAGCTGCCCTGGGTTAGAGTCTGGCCTGTGGCCCTTTGCTGCATGTATTTCCCCCTTTCCTGTCTATCTTGAGCTGTCCTATCAATAAAGGCAATATTTTTTTATTTATCGGTAATTGGTTGATTTTTTCCCCCTCTAAATCAGTATCTATCAGTATTGGTTTCAAAAATGGGTTCGGCTGTAGTCTAAATGGCAACATTTCCCTCTGTTTTCACTCTCTTTATTTCCACTCTCGGGGGAAATTTTGCTATGTTTCTTTCTCCATAAAACATTAACACCGAGTTCCACAAAGTCAAGCCATAAACACTGCTGGCCCTTCTTATTGTTGTGAAGAGATCCTGCCCTTTCTTCTGTTGAGCAATCTTCATCTTAGCTTCAATAACAGATAGCTGGTTGCTACAGGGAGATTGATGACTGGAAATTTGGAGTTTTCTCAAATCAGGGCGAGTCAGCAATGACTAAAACTAACAAACATCACTTGGCTGGTTGCTAGGAAGGTTGCCTCTTTGAACCGAGGGATATTCTTACCCCAGGGTGAACTTCACAAGATATTTCACTAATTGTTATAGATGTGTTCAAATCATATGCTTCCTGCAGTTGGTCAAAATCCAGACTTTTGTCTCCTCTTGTCTCAATTATCGAAATGTATTGTATTCTAGTTTAAGCCTCGCTAGTACCTGTATTTTTAGTGACAATAACTTCTACTTCTACTGCACTAAACTCTACAACACTTATATATTTCATCTGGTCCACACTGGCTTTCAGTCAGTATTTGTATCTAAATGCTTCTCCTTACATACAAGCCTTACTTTTATATAACTTTTTTACTGCTACTGTATGTTTATTATGGTCACCACCTGTTTTTAATCCACATTAATGTTCATGAACCATTTTAAAATGCTGATGTAATCAGTATATCTGACGTCTTGTTTAAGTGAATTTAATTTTATTGAATTATCTTTCAATATTGAAATATCTTACAATACAGAGAAGAGTAAATAAAACAGTATAGAACTGCGGTTAGTCTCATGTACATAACTTGGAGCTCATCAAACAGTTGAGAATATCTTATCTAATATAACATTGTGACCACTTAAAATACTGTACACTGTAGCGAAAAAAAAAATACAAAGCCCAGGTGATTTTAACGGACGAGAATAAACACTAACAAAGAGACTAAAACAACAAGAAACAGAAAACAAACGTCATAATTGTCATTTATATAACAACCTCTGCTATGTACACTATCATTTTTGTTTGAGACTTTCATCTTAATGTTCAACAGTGGACTGTGTGGCCTGCAGGTGTGAACAGGCTCTTGTCCGTGCTGACACAGCTTTAAGGAGAGAATGTGGTGGTGCTCTCAGTGTCGGTGGCCCCTGAGCTCCTCCTTCTGCCACAGGTATACCTGAAGAACCTCTCCTGGCTCATGCAACCCAAGTCCTTCAGTAGCTTCAGGAGGTCATGACGAAACTTGACACCAATAAAGGCATAGACGAAGGGGTTCAGGCAGCATCTTAGGAAGGCCACAGACTGGGTGACATCCGTGGCGTAGAGGAGAATGTTATCATGTTTGCAGTTTATGATTCCTCCTCTTGCTGTGGCAACTGTGTTCACAAACAGGACCAGGTTGTAAGGCGCTTGGCAGACTAGGAAGACAGCGACCACAGCGAGAATCACCTTGATGGCCTTATTCCGTTCAAAGTTACGGGCCTGGCAAAGGGTCTGGATAATGCCGCTGTAACAGAAGCTCATGACCAGGAGCGGGACAACAAAGCCCAAAACAATCTGGGTTGCCTGGATGCTGACACGGAGCCCATCGTAATTGCTCGAAAAAGGGGTACAGGTGGTGTTTTTTAAAGTTGTGTAGTGCATTTCTGGTATGGAGAATATCAGTGCCATCACCCATATGACAGCTGATGACACCTTGCTGAGAAAGATTGCTCGGGAGCGGTGGCGGTGAGCAGAGACAGCCTTGGCGATGGCGAAGTAGCGGTCCACGCTGATGAGCGAAAGGAGGAACATGCTGCTGTAGAAGCTGACCTTGTAAACAGTGTGCATGACCTTGCACAAAGCAGGGCCCAGCACCCATTCGGTAATGGAGTTGGCTGTCCAAAAGGGGAGCGACAGAGCAAAGAGCAGGTCTGCAAAGGACAGGTTGAGCAGGTACACATCCGT
This sequence comes from Dicentrarchus labrax, assembly GCF_905237075.1. NCBI lineage: Eukaryota > Metazoa > Chordata > Actinopteri > Moronidae > Dicentrarchus > Dicentrarchus labrax. The sequence continues at coordinate 9,569,204 of NW_026136721.1, forward strand.
CATGGTCCTGAGGCGCTTGAAGTAGAAGAAAGTGAGGATGACCAGTAGGTTCCCTGCCAGCCCCAGGAAGCAGATGATGGAATACAAGGGAGACATGAACCAGAGGCGGAACTCGCGGTTGTTTGCTTTCACACAAAGTTCAGGAAAGTCTTCATAATCCACACTGGCCATGGAATAATCGAAGTTCATGGTGGTACTCACAATTTTGGTTATATTCTCTGCACCCTCAGACAAGCAAGACTGCAATCAAAGACAGATGATCAAATAAAAGCCAGTAACAAAACAAACACATCAGAAAAAAATAAGCTACCTGCTTACCACTGCCCCCCCTGACATATCGGTTTTTTTACACCTCAACCACCAACTTCCTTAGAGGAAATGGTGAGTGTTTGAGATGTTTCCATTAATAAATGTATACAAATTGCTACAAACATTTGTTAACATCTTGTTATCTTTCATGTGTATGAAGGTAATGAGAGGTGCTACACGTATGGGTTTTTCTTACCTTAACATTTATTAGCCATATCAGCACAGTTGGCAGAAGCTTTTGGAGATCTGAAAAACAAATGGAGTGAATCTGTGTTATTGTATGATTTACAATATTGAGTAATTATGTGTAATGATAGAGAGTAATAGAATGAGCAGTTAAAGGGGTACTGCGATTTAGTATTACAGTCCCAAAGTTGAGTCTTGAACAAGGCAGATTTACAAAAGAAGGCTCAAAATTGCAGTAGCAAAAGGCCAAAATATCCCAAATTTTACTCCTATGGATTAAACTCCCCAAACTCTTCCCATAATGCAACTAATAGCATCTTTTCATTAGACCCTACCTGCCTGGTAAATGCCTACGTCTTTCAAACTTCATAACCCCAGTTTGTAAACCAGACATTTTGTTGAGAGAATCTATTTTTGTTAGTCCTCACAAAGCTCTCTCTATAAGTGTTTTCACAGGCTGAGTAGTGCTCCTTATTACTAGTAAACCTTTCTATGGAAAATTGTCGGGGTTCCCCCTTAAATGCCAGTCTACAGGTCACATTTTCGGTTCGAAATGTGTCGTCGTCACATTGACATTTCATCAGATGCTCTGTGCAGCCAGTGGTAATGTGGTTTTAAATTTGCATATTGAAAAAAAGGACTTAGTTCTGTATTTTTGTCAAAGCTCTTAGTAGTATCATTCTGTTAAATGTTACACTTCAATACAGATAATGGTCAGATAATGTGATATTGATAAAAGTCCTTTTCGTGTGTTCTTACAGAATAAAAATTCCACTAGCTGCTGTTGCAAATGAGATAAGACAGAACTCTATTTAAAAACTACCTTTGCAAATAATTGTTTGTTTCAGTTGTAATATATTGTGCAAGTAATTCAACAGCCAAAAAACAATGGTAATCTTTTGAGTGGCAAATTTGACCATTCAGTAGCCATTTTGCTGGTGGACCAAAACCCTGGGTGTCACCTTGTGTGCAGTGTGTGGCTTTCAACCGATCTGCTCTTTACTGCACAGGCTGAAGTAAGTATGGCAGGAGCACATGCATGACCTTGTTAAATGTAATTGATTAAACAGGTTACATACTGTTTTCACTCACTGGTAGACACAATAACTAATTTCAAAATCAGAGACCTACATACAGCTTAGAATTATAGTTTCAAATTTGCTTTTGACATTACTTTTTTAATTATTACTTGAGTTTATCTTTTTAAATACAATCATTCTGATGGCTTTTTTACATGCACTCATTCAACGTAGCTCATACAAGATCCTTTTAACTATCTCTGATAAAGTACTCACCGCTGACAGAAGTCATCTTGACAGAAGTCATCTTGACAGAGAGTAGTACACTGCAGGTAAAGCCACTAAACACGGATGAGTTGACTGCCTGTGTTTGATGGTGGTTTCCCCTTGTTGAAATGAAAAAAAAAAACTGCCTTACGAGTTTTCTTTCCTCAGCCCGAGTAGCGTGTGAGAAAACCACAGACTCCAACTAAAATTGTTGGTTCTACAATGTATTATTAAAATATGTAGATTTTCTTCAAGTCCCTTATTCATTTCTAATTCTGTTTAAAGGGGCTTTATTGGCAAGGGAATCAGACATTACGTTTACATTGTCAAAGCAAGTGTGACATATATCTGTATATACACACATATACAGATAAATTAAAAAAATAAGAATAAATGCAATTCAATGAGAACTATAAACACAGCAACACCTGTTTTCGTTGATTTATTTTTAATATATATACACACCGTGGGCCTTTTGGGCTTTATTGATAAGATTGCTCAAGATAGATAGGAAAGCAGGTTAAAGAGAGAAAGGGTATGCACGCAGCATAGTCCACAAGTTGGACTCGAACCCATGGCCACCACAGCATGAATTGAATGAATGTAAATCATTTGGAGAGGTTATTAAGAGTTCTGAGGGGTTACAATATAGTAAAGTATATACCACATTTGGTCAACTCTGTTCCCAAAGACAGTAACAAGTCATCAAATTAATACAGAGCATGTTATTTGTGGAGTTTGATCATTTAACGTGTTTAGCCACAACTCATGTTGCTGAGGTATGACGCATCATATAAATCATATCTAAATTAGTTATTTGAGGTTGAGCCTTCTTTGGTTCGGAGCCACACACTTCAGTCTGTAGATACTGACAGTGCTCAGCAACACCACATGTATATAGACTTGATTGTTATATATGCGATAGTGTTATTCAGTCTTGTTATACTAGACAGCACGAGGCCTCGAAAAACTACCCTTTAGCCCACTAACTCAAGATCTATTCTGTAGAGGCTTGTGCACACCTGTATTTCTGTGGTTGTGGTTTCTAGCTTTCACTTTCTAACCGCATTGTACAAACATGGCAGTTTGCAATGCAGGGGGGCATCTTTCACATTGAAGCTAAAGCACTACCAAATCTGATCATAACACCATCTCATAAGAGGTTGCAACCATTGAAAACATCACACATAAAGCTAAAATCTCCTGTCAGGTCTAAGACATTGCCTTCTGCCACTAATGAGTAATTCTGTCACATGCTCAACTGAATGCTCAGGAGGATTGCTAGGTCTAAATTGAAAAACAGGAAATCAGAACAATTCCTTCTCATCTTACCCACTTCCCTTACCTGTACTGTGCAAAGGACAACTGTGCTATATGCAAGAACACTGTATGCAACAATGTTTGCATACTAGCATAGTGTTGTTGTTTTTGATCATTTATCCACCATGACTTTTTTACAGTAATGTTATCAAAGAACACAGCTTTGTAATATACTGTTACAGGCACTGGTGTACATTTTAAATTGTGCATGTCTGTGCTGTAAATGTTAGTTTGTATTTATTTATTTATACTAGGGAGAACTTGTTCAGGGTAGAAAAGTTTATTGGTATAAATATGCAAAAGGAAAATTCATTTTAAGACTGCATGTTTATGACTGTTCTTCAAGCTGTTTTACGACATGAAAATCCATGTTTAAGCAAACCTCGTTACACTGTGTACACAATTACGGTACATTTAAAAGTTTTCTGCTGAAAATTGCAATATTGATCATAACACATAAAATGTTCTAAGCGTACAGCTTTTGATTTGATTGACAGCTAGCAAACTTGAGAACACTGGTAGTGGAGCTTTATACAGCATTGATGATCATGTGATATATTTATGGATGGACTGGGCTGGGCCCAGGACAACCAATACACAAGTATAATAAAATGCCAATAATAAATAACAGAAATAACTACTACTAATGACTACAAACTCCTGAGACAATACTGTCACTGTAATACTGATACAGAGAGTAAACAAATATTCTCCTGCCAAAGGAGATGGTCGCCCAGCTCCACTCTTCACAAGTGTGCCAACTTATTTTAAAAGATTGCAACATGCAAAAATAACAATGAAAGCAACAATGACACTACAATACAAAGGACAACGTTAAATATAACACTGAACAATGTTTGTTTCGCATGACAGCTTTTTTCATATAGCCAGTCTTAATTTGCGACTCTCTGGGATCTGCCAGACATAGTGCTAGAGATATGTATCAATATGTGCTGAGAAGGGCCTGTATGGGTTCTTCCAAATTGCAATGAGGCCTGTGGAGACAATATAGTGCTTTCACACTGGCTTTTGTGGCACACTTAGCAGCCAATGATTTTAGACAGGACCATTGCTTTGTCGGCTTCAAGTGCTTTATATTTTTCATTTATGTGTATTCAGCGCATGTCTGTGAACTTTGATTGTGAAATACTGAGCCCATCTGAAGGCTCTTCATATGCTTTGACAAACTGAGATGACACTGTGCAATATATGTTATCAGAGGCCAACAGACATAATGACAGTCCACAGACAGTCAGGTGTGGGCTCAGTGCGCTGCTCTTGCTTTGCCCTCTGATGGCTCAATGGTAGGGGCATCTTCTGTCTGAGCAGAGGTGGTCTCTGAGCCTGTGTTACTGTCGCTGGTTCCCTCCTCCATGGCTGCCTCTGGCACACTCTCCTTGTCCTCCGACACCCCCTCCTCACTGCCTGGATGAGCCTCAAGCTCCTCTGAGGTCTTCGGCTTTCCTGAGTCAAAGAAACAAAAACATGACATGATGTTAAAAAATAATAAGCCAAACAGCACAAAGGCCAAAAAAAAAAAAAAAAAAAAAAGCCAGTGTGGCTCACCTGGAGTGTCTGTGGTGGTGGATTCTGTTTCCTCGCCTTCTTTGTTGCTACTTTCGCTAAGAGGATTTTGCTGGGACTTGTTGCCATGTGTTGCACAAATGTGTTTTTCCTCTTCTGCTAAGACACAGGTGGGGGCCTCTCGTGCACCTCGGTCTCCTGCATCTTTCTCTCGTTCTGCCATCCGTTTGCGTGCTGCCTCTTCTGCTGCAGCAATCTCTGCAGAAATCTTCTCCATGTCCACTTCCACCTTCATACAGCACAGCTTAAAAGTACAGTACATGGGGGACTTAATGTAGAAAGCAACTACTGCACTCGTGAGCATGCTGTACGTGCTAAGTAGAATTGTTTTTTTTACACTTAAATGTAACTAATGATGTCACTGAATGTGCACAAATCTGATCTTAACTACAACAATGCTTTAGTGCATGCTTAGTCTTTAAACTGCTACTTCTCAGTCAGTGAAAGGATGCTGTAAGAAGTTCTGTAAAAGGATAAATGGCGCCACCTGTTGTGATCAGCAGAGGCTTTCAACTGCACAATGCTGAATCTCATTTCAGAACAACAGTTATTATGGGGGCAACAAATTGTGAACGATGACAGCTATATGATTGCCAGAACATGTGGATGGAGTTAGCAGCAGCTGGTGGCTGTAAGGCAGACGTAGACTGGCACATAACCAGAGCTGCACACTGTACAGTTAAACATGCAAAATGAAGCTTGCGTGCGAGTAAGCAATGACCAAGCTTGATGTAAAAGCTGCCGTACCCTTTTTAGCTCATTTGTGAATGACTCTGTGGCTTCGATGAATTTTCTCTTCTTGTCCTGGTGGCGGTCTTCAATCTGAAGCAGCTCTGCCTCCAACTTTCTCTGCATCATAAGACACACAGGCCAACACGGTTATTACATTATTAGCCCCGACAAAGCTGTTTGCTAAATGCCACCATTATGTGAAAATTAGAAGACCGCGACTTGACCATACCTGGTGTACCATTAAAGACTGGACCTGGCGTTTGAGGACCTGCATGCGAGCAGTGGTGACAACTGACCGCACATCTGGCACTACACTCTCACTGAGGATCTCGCTTATTAGACGGTGGTTGCGTTGGAAACGAGATGCAGCTGAGTGCTTTATAGAAAACCCGTCATCGTAATCTGAAGACATGAAAAACATTTGAGTTGTAACAGTTGTCTTAAGAAATATATTTTTACACACCTGTCAAAAGCCAAAGAGTAGAGATGTGTTACAGTCACTGTCAGGGAGTATGAGAGGCTTCGGCAAACTATGGCACAAATGATACAAAACAAAATGATGCAAATGCTGCTGTATCAAGACACTATAAACATAAGGAGGATATTGCTCAATATTTATACAGAGAGAGTTAAGTATAGGTCATTATGTCAAAATACATCCTTAAGCAAAGCAGAACCGTTATTGTTGGGTGAATGGGACAAGCGGTTAATTATAACCCACTCTATGTGGACAGATGTAGTCTGCAATTTTCATTCGTCAGCAAATGTTCTTCTTTGTCTTAAATGTATACTCTTTTTTTCCATTTAAATACAGGATGAGGGTGCAGGAAAGTAAAATCCAAATACAGTTCATTTACAGTGCCATAAGACAATAATCATCCCTAGTTACTTTTTCCATACTAAAGAATTAAGTCCAGATGGATTCAAATAGGATTTTATCTTTGTTTATTAATTTAGGAAATGCGTAAAATTAAGAACTGCAGTACTGTTGGAAGCAAATTTGACAATGATTACAGCTTTAGATCTGCCTGAGCCATCAATTTGGTGCATTTGTATTTAACTAATTCTCTCCCATTCTCCTCTGCTCAGGCTTTGTTAGAATGTATGTGTATGTACCAAGGTCATTATGATCAACCAAAACTAAAAACTAAAATTAGGTGGGAAAAAACATTTGAATTAATAGAAAAAGAAAAAGAAAAAGAAAAAAAAAAAAAAACTATTGTGTACTTACAAAAGAGGAATTGTCTTTCGTTATAGTCTGCACAACCAGTAAGAGGGGGCATTGGTGCTCAATTTTTATTGAGACTGGGATGTCTACATGACTGCGATGCAATGTGTTTGTACTGTAATACCTATTCTGAACTTCTTAAATCTTGCCCCTGACAAATACCCCCATTATAATTTAAAAAACAAAAACTAATAAAAAACAATAACTAAAATGAAACGAGCAAAGCCACTCTGGTATGTACAGCTATCCTCAAGTCAGTTTATAGGTTTTCAATAGAGCTCAAGACCCAATCCAGGACAGCACTGAGTACAAAACAATGTGCTTTTTGTACTAAAAAAAAAGTTCTGTAAATTACAGCACTGAAAAAGTGACTTACATACAGTATGTTGGAGTGGAAACAGATATAATAAAAGTGACATGTTATGGAGGATCTACAAGATCATGTCAAAGGATTAGCTAGTAAATTATTAGATATTTGATTGCACAGCAATTAATTGATTGCAATTAATTTGGACAATTAAAGAAGGGACCAATTACAGACCAAATGTGTAAATGTAATCCATTTATATATAGAATTTTAAAAAATCTTTCTACCGGTAGCTTTTACAAGGTAAATATATAGTTGTATTCACAAATACATTTCACAGTAAAGTTGAAATTAGTCATTCTAATTCTAATAAGTGGCACTATGTTTGGAGGTTTAGCAAAACTTTGCTAAACCTCTGTGATGCCACAATAGCTCACAGTAGATATCACCTGTACTTGTTGCTGCTGTGCACCCATGTGTGCACCCTTGAAACTTTCCAGAGAGCATAAATGAATCTAATTTGCCGTGTTTAAAGTTTCAAAGGTGCTCACGCGGGTTGTCTTGACACCACAACAGGAAACAGTCAAAAGAGGTAATTCTGAAGTTTGGTGTGTGAGAAGTTAACACTTCTCTCTACTTCACAAATTCAGCAAAATTCAATCTCATTCATTTCCTTTTTAGCACAATGCTATATCCCATGATTAATGTTGATTCAGGTAGATTTGACATAATGAAAGTAAAACGATGGCACCTGCTGAATGTCCAATATTTCCCCGACTACACTACACGTATGAAAAACTTGGTTAAAAAAAAAGGTTAATTCTACTGCTGAAAAAAAAACCACCATACAGACTTCTTTTAAAACAGAGTATGATAGGTCCATCTGTTGCTTCTGACTCTATGACTCTAGCAGGCCCTTTATCTCTGTGAGCTGTTATGATGCTGTTTAAAACAGAAAAGGAGAAAAGAGTGTATGGCAGCAGCTTAGAGTAGAATTTCTGAAAGACTTTATTACTAAAACACAATCTCTCAATATGGAGCCACCCGGAGAGCTAAGTCTTATTTAATCATTGACGTACGTGCAGTCTGTTGAGAACATAACCCACTGGGATACCAGCTCTGACATTTTTATGGTCTGGGGTGTTTCTAAATAGCAATTGGTTTTATCTGTAGTTTTCCTGTACATCATTATCGTCTACTGTGACCCAGCCAGACCCCAGACAAGCATCATTTCCTTGAGGTGGGTGTAACTCAAACGTCTTCTTCTGGCTTGTGTCTCTAACGTGTGTGCGTCAGTCTTTAAAACAACAGAGAAAAGAATGTAAATTTTGCAATTATGTCTAAACCAATGCCAAGAATACCTACCAAATGTAAACTGTTGTGCAAAACAAAGACAAATTGTGTTCCATTTTGCAGCTTAAAAGCAGAAATGACGTTTGAAAGGTACCATTACCAAAAATGTGGACAGTTGTAGCAGTGTAGGAGGAGGGAAAAAGATAACAGTTTCTGGGTGTGCGGACTGGCAACTCTGTGTGGTCGTGCTACAGTAATTACAGCTCTGTCACGGTGCTCTAAACCTTGGGAGACAAAGCATTTAGCTGAGTGGCCTTACCATCTGGATCCTCTGCTGGCTGAATACTCATGTAAGGCTCGCCCTTGTCCAGTCTGGACTGCCTCTGGCGGCTCTCCTCTTCCAGAGCTGCCTCGGCCCGGCTTTTTGCATTGACGTAGGCCAGGTAGGCTGGAGAGTTGTGATAGGCCTTCATGCTCTCATTATACTCAATCTACGGTGGAAAAGATGACAGGGATGACAAGGAAACAGAGATGGCAAGCAGGCACAACATGTGGACCCTCGTTTTCAATTAACTTCGACAAGATAAGGAAAGAGGTTTACTCAGGACTGTTAGAAAGGAAGGAATGATGACTGGAGGGACCCACAACTGTTGGAGACACATCTACTGGTCACCCATCAGAAAAACCCCATAAACACCCCTTGTAAAACAACCAACCTTCTCTGCTTCGTAGTCATTCAAATAATCCTGTTTCTCCTCATCAGTGAGGTCCCTCCACATGCCACCGATTATCTTCCCAATTTCCCATAGCTTCAGATCAGGATTGGAGGCTTTTACTTGATCCCAAACCTGGTGATGAGAACCAGACATGGGTGTGGGGTTGGGTTGGGTTGGAGGGGCTATAAGTGGTTATCTCTTTGCAGAGAGGTCACAAACCAGAGGAGGCCGTGTGCTTTAAGCTCCATCTCCAAGTTGATAAATCCCACTACATGGTGTGGACAGTCCTAGCTAAGTCCTGGCTTAATTTGGCTTCACACCTACCTTGATAAACAACTATTAACTGTCTGAAGCAAAATGTACATCTTACTTACTCTGACAGAATATCTTAAAAGCAAAGCATCCCTGTCTTCCAACAGAGCACACGATGATGCAAAAGGTAGCAATTAAATACTGTGTACTTACCTTACGACTATATCTCATATATGGCATCAGTGGCTTATCAGGTGGTTTGGGTGGCTTTGGGATATTTATTCCCGAAGAATTCTGGTAAACAAAGAAAAAGAGTCACCTTAAGGCTTGGTTGCTGTTGAGTGATCAACAACAACTAATCTAGGCTGAGTACATCTTGTGAAACTACGTGCAGGTGCACAGTTATGTAATTTGATATAAATCTATCAAAAATGGGACCTGAAATCAACTACAATATGCATCAAAGTAACTTTGTATCACTTCAATTAACATGATTTAATTAATGTCAGTTTGAGGCCATACACAAGTCAGGAACCCAACAGAGTACAATGGAATAGTGCCGACTGTGAAAAAAAAAAAAAAATCTCACTTAAGCTGAGATTTGCCCATAATGCCATTATCAGAGTCAGCCAACCACAGCTTGCATGCAGCGACTAAATTACTGCTCAGCAGCCAGAGCCATGCCGAGCAGAGAGTCTGTAATGCCATGGCAACACTGATGGCATGGGTTACTTAACATGGCTGTCAGAAATGCAGACTTTGAAAGGCAGGTGGTCTTTGAATACACACAGATGGACTTTTAGTCAGTCTGCACTGTGATGGAGGCAGCAGAGGACATTTGGAATGACACACATTTCATATTCAGTCTCAGTAATGGAACGAGTTCGGCTTCTCATGCTGAAAATTTTGCAGCATCTGCTCTTTGAACCATGGAAATGCAAATATACATCTAATCTCATTAGCAAAGCTCGATGTTGTGAAGAGCACCAATGCTACTGATGCTCTCAGAGGCTTCTGCAGTGTCTTCCTTTGTCTGAGTCAGCAGACTGTTAAGTGTGAAACTTAACTGGAAGTGAACTGTTACAGATTTTCATTTCTCCAGTTGCTTGACATTTTCAGTCACCTTTTTTAACTCTATGTTAATACTCATACCGTTACCCGACTGTTGCTGCTTTGGCTCCCTCCCAGTCTGTAGTTGTTGTAGGCCAGGTGGCTGTATGGGTTGTACCCCACAAACCCGGTAGTGTTGGGCATTTGCTGATGGAAACAAATGAGACAGAAATATGAATGAGAAATGAAACCAATGAAATAAGCTGTGGAAATGCAAAATAAAGAAACTTGCATTCATGCTGGAGCTATAAGGAAATAGTCTTTTAAGTCAGTCTGTGTTACTAACCAATACACAAAAGAGTGGATCTTTTTGAAAAAGATATTTTGCTAAAGCATAAACGGTACTAAAATGGAGTCTCCAAACATCAGCTTAACTTGGGATACCCAGAAGATTGTTGCTACTCTGAGGTAGGGGTACTTACAGTTGTAGGGGCAGGGGGAGGGGGAGGGGCATATGATGGTCTCTCTGTTGTGAAAGAAAAGGTCCAAATCAGACATCAATAATCAGTCCAGTGAAACAGCAGACTATTAGCTAACCCTAACTATTTGCCAGTGATGTTTACTTAAGATGCTTTATTTCTACATGAAATAACCCATCAATAACAAAGTACCCCTACATCATCTGGATTCTCTGATAACCATTGATACACTCTGATATTGCAGTGTTCTGGTTATATCACTATATAACATGGATATATGGAAACAGCAGGTCTGATGTGTTTGATTATGCGTTTTATATAATCGCCTACAAAGAGCTTCATATCACAACCAGCTCAAACACTCCCAGTTCCTTACTTGACATCTTTGCAGTGAGGAGTAGGTATCAGTCTATTCCAGGCATTGGCTCTGTAATAAACACATTTAGAGTAGGGTAACATTTTATATCGTATTGATGAGATGAACTGTGTTGCTGTGGTGGTTTATAACGTTACATCACACAAAACAAAGAGATGCCGATGATTGTCAGACAACCGGGCTGGCTAACGTTAGCTAACGTTAGCTCAATCTGTCTGAACACTGACAGTGTGGAGAGGTTGACACACCAACTACAAGGCGTTTCATGTCAGCAAAATAAATGCTACCAATAGCAGCGTTAGTAAGGCCGCATTAAATGCCAAAGCAGCAATGATTATCTGGATATGATAACTGGTGAAATAGCACTGGTAGCGCCAACCTTACACCTCTGCTGGATCCAATAAACGAGTTGTAATTTCGCTAGCAAGCTAGCGTTAGCACGCTAACGTAATGTAGCTAACCGCTAGTTTCTTTGACGCTAGGTTAGCTAGCCCTACACCAGACGCCAACAATAAGTAGACCTAGGTGTAATTATACTGTTAGGACAATGGATATTCGTTCCTATCGATATGTGCTTAGCTTGAGTCATCAGCTTCAGTAGCGTTAATGAGCGTCAACTCGTCTGAATAACCAGCAGGCTGACGGCTAGTCAGGTTAGCTTAGCTAAATGAGCTAAGTGAAAAGAAAAATGACATCTCTTGAGACATTATTAGCATGCAACGTCAAGTCCAACCAACACATCTAGAGATATACACATTCCCATAGATTTTGATGGTGACAAGCAAGCATGTATACTAAAATGTTGGCCAGAGAACTCACCCTAAAACCTTTAGTCCCAACCACAGTGTGTACGTTGTGGCTTTGACAGGGAAGGCTAACCACCTAGCTCAGAGAAACAGTCCCCACAATAAACGAATGAAATGGGGTCCACTCGTCAGATTCCTGCAGAATCTTCCAGAACTGAACCCCCACCCTCTCCTCATTACAGCTGTTCCTTTGCCTCGATGCTGATGCTCATCGCCCTCAGCTGTCACTGCTGCAGCTCTGACTTATTGATATGACAGCAGACAGATCTTTCTGCTCACGAATAGTCATCATTAAGAGAAAGAGAGAAGGTATCATAACAGCGCAGCTACATAGGATGTCACATTTTACCCTTCATGGCGCAGATGTGCATCAACATTTGTCAGAAACACAACGTAGCCTGTTTTATTCCTGAGTTGTATAGAAGCAAAAAGCTAACCGCAAAGTTACCTGCACTGCAAAATACCTCACCTCGTGTCAATAATGTGCCATGTCAGTGCGGATGCTTAACCTTTTACACCTATTCTTTTCTACAGGGTAATAATCTCAGACTATAATGCAAAAAAAAAAAAAAAGTTGGAATGACTTATTATGTCACCATACCTAAAGTAGCATTATGGACGCCTCACAGCTTCTAAGCTTTTGAGAAAATCAAGGTTGCCCTATTCACTGCTCCCTTGTTTTGAGAACTGAAATACTTTGCATTCTTGTTCTCATTGTCTGAGAGCCGCCCAGGTCAATAGTTGTAATAGTGTGTTCCCTAAAGATAACAATCCAAAGCCTGTAGGATTTAGCCTACATCTCTGTCCATTCAACCTGAATAGTACTTGTTTTGGATTTGTTAATTGATTGTGTTCATTGTGACCCTGTTTCTTTCTGTTTACACTGCACACTTGAGAGCTTATTTTATTTCTGCTTGACCTGCATCCTGTATAATATGCATGCAGACACTGTTGTGATCTCATCTGCAGGTGTCCTCTTTTCATTGATCAGGCAATGGCCAGAAAGCTGTATGGATGGAAACGGGGAGCAGATTCCACACGAGTTATGGGCAGGACCGTGTTTAGAGTTGGACACCTGTGATGGAGTACATCTGGAGGTAGGGTGGAGGTCACATGCCTCCTGTAAGCTACTGTGCAGGCTTAACACAGACACTCACACAGGGCCTCCCAGTCACAGCTGTGGGATTGTGGATGCCCAGGGGCAGAACAGGGCCTGTGACATTTTGAATCAATCAGAGGGAAACCCGTAAAGCTGTTCTTGTAATGCAGATTCCGACCCAGTTCTTAAGCCTGTAGAGCTCTCCAAAATAGACTCAGGCAGTGGAACTAAGCAGACTTGAAAGTTTACTCTGGTGGTAGACGGTGGGGGTATTTTTAGAAGCTGCTTCAGTCAGATTATTATGATGTATCATTCCAGAGGTATTCCTTGGACAAATGCCATGAGTATTATCATTAACCTGTCCGTCTAACCAGTATATAAAGTATAAAATCAGCCTCAGCTTTACCAGCTGCACCATTAAAGTGATGTACACATTAATGCTTCAGTAATTATAGTCCAATATTATAATATAGATTATTCTTAAATGGGTCATTCTGAGTCCTTTTACTTTTGGGATTATGTAAGTATATTTTGATGCTAATGGGTTTTTACCTAGGTAACATGTTTAATTCAGGACTTTTACTTAATGGAGTATTTCTGGGTAGTGCTACTTTTACTTGAGTAAAATATCTGAGTGCTTCTTCCACCGCTAGAAACGGGTAGACTGATAAGCTCTGAAGTATCCTCACACATGTCACTCAATGTAAACTTAGACGTGATGTGCATCCTGGAACACAGCTCATATTATAGTTATGAACCTGCAATCTTTTATTTAAAGGTTTGTTTCCTATTTGATTTTGGCAAAAAAAAAAAAACTATCATTGCTAGAGCCTGACCATTACTGGATTTTTGAGGCCGATACCAATATTTAAGAGCTGAAATCTACTAACAATATATCCTCCTATATTGTTTTCACATAAACACATTATATAAACCTTAATTTTCCCTATCTCTAATTTATATACTAAATATTTATCTGAATATTTTACAGTTGAAATATTTTCCCAACATCAAACATAACAGTACATGTTTGAGATTGGATAAATAAGGGTAGTGGAAGTAGTAGTAGAAGTAACATCAACAATTAATTAATAGATTAATTATAATTAAAAAAACAAAGATTTTGGTAATACCAAACAATACCAAATGCGTTTTTTTACCCCAATCTTATATTTCTGCAGCGACATATTGCATACTCTCTGTCCACATTGCATAGCTTATGAAACATATGAAGACGTGGAGGCCCAGACATTACACACATATAAACATCAGATTACATATAGAGCGCACTCATAAAAGTAATCTCCACTAACATATAGTCTTATAGGGAAGACACTCAGAAACAATCCAATGCAATGCTGCAACAAGATAAAATCCAATTCTACTGATAGCTAGAATGTAAAAGGAGACTACAAGTTTTTATTTCAGATCTTCATTTGATAGTAGATTAATTAAATTTCATGTGTTAAATCAAATTCTTAACTCATTATCCAAAATATACTAATATGTCTGTGATAAGCTAAATTCATCCAAAGCTACTAATAATAACAGCAACAACATTGTAGTTTCTAAAGTGTTTTAATTGATGTATTACAATGTGTACATTTTCATCAGGTAAACATTTACAATGTAAGTGATCATTTAATTGGTTGAAACTCTATATTTCAGTTCTTTGATCACTTCAGTGTTTGAGTATAACGGTCCTGTTCTGGACAAGATACACAAGACCTTAGCTGTCTCCAACCCCAGTCCATTTGTATGCATGCAAACATTACTTCATATCTTCTACACATTAATAGATAATATCAAAGGCAAACAGGAACAGTCTATTCTTGAGAAATGCAGTTACAATTCAGTACAGCAAAGTTAGAGATCAAGCAACGTACTATAGCTTACATACACAGTTTATGTAGTTAGAAGGCCTTTACAAAATCAAAGCCAAAACCTTTTGTCATCTCTATCAAAGATTAACATCAATTAACAGAGATATGTGTTTGAGTGTGTTAAGTAACACTTAGTTAATGGATGATAAGATAGGATTTAGCTGGAACTTTTCTGTGCAGTTCACTGAATGAGTATTGACGTCTCCAGATACTGTTTTCTTTGGAATTGTTTTTAGGCTATTTGGTTTTTGATATTTTTAAGCTGTAGCAATGATTCTCTACCCAAACCACCTTCTATCTGTCTGCCTGTGTTTTGGTGAACTACCTTTGGATACATTTCTTGGCAATGCATTGTTTCCAGCAAAGGTTATTAATTGACCACTGGCTTCAGTGATAAGAGTATGTAGTGTTACTAGTGACTGGGGGCCAGAAGTGTAGAATTCTGACTCATGTAGCAAAATAACTAAGCCTGCACAGAGACAAAGTTATGTTTGATCATTTTCATTTGAGTAGTTTATTATGATTAACCATATAGGATGTGATTCTATTGAAAATGTATGTAAGCTTTTTATTCAAATTTCACAAGTGAGTTTTGTAGCAAAATCATAGAAGACAAAGTGCACTAAAAACACACCCTCTAAGTTTTAATGTGTATAAATAGTAGAAGATAGATTGTTTTATTTCACCCTCAAGTACCTTCAGGATGCACTGAAGATACATCAGAGAAACCCTCAGTCTGATGAGGGATAACAGTTGTCAGATTCATTTTGGGAATGTTCTGGCCCATATCAGCTGTCCCCAGTTAGCTGTGGTGAGATTACTGGGGGGTTATATGTTTTACTACCTCGCACAATAAAGGAATAAGAGAAGCACCAAAAGTAGAGCATTTCACTTTTCTCTGACTCTATTTATATATGCATAAACTACTGCATTCTAGAAAAAAAGATTAGACCAAATTCAGTTTGGAAAAATGTGCAAAAAATGCATAAAAATAAAGGTTTTCATGGCACTTTTTTCATTTCTATGTAAAGCTGAATTAACCTTCAGCATGTTGTGCTCAAATAGTCTTATTTAAAGCTTAACTGATGTTGAGGTAAAAGCTGAGTATGGAGACAGAAAGAACCAAATATCCATTGTGCGACAGTATGTATGCTGTGAACTGTATGCTACGCTCTTTGTCCCAAACACCAACCAATAAGTTTCCCATGGAGCAGATAGATCAGGCTGTCCATATCTGGTGGTGACAAACACCAGCATTAGCTTAAACCTGCTTCCCTGCCCTGAACACCAGTGCAATCCAATTGCTATAAGAATAGTAGCAGCCTTGCCTACAGTATCTAAAATATTCGATGAATAGCTATGTTACGTGCGCTGGTAATACGCTCCTTTAATTATTAGTGTGATGCCCTTTAGATGATGTGAAAACTGAAAACTAGCGTTGTCAGATTAACAGAGGAAATTCTCGTTTCAACATAATTATGATTTTTACTGCTACACAAGAGTCCTCCATTCAAAGCTTCATGTTAAAGGACCAGTGTGTAGGATTTAGTGGCATCTAGCGGTGAAGTTTCAGAGTGCAACTTACTGAACACTGTTGGTGTCTGTATTTGACGACCTGGGAATGAGAGTGGGCTGTGAAGCGTGTAGGAGAAACTCATTGTGGCTCTGAAACTCGCGAAAAACACAAAAGGTCCTATCTAGAGCCAGTGTTTGTCCGTTCTGGGCTACTGTAGAAACATGGCGATTCAACATGGCGGACTCAACTGAAGGTTACCCAGTAGATAAAAACAGCTCATTGTAAAGTAACAAAAACACAACAATTCTTATTTTCAGATGATTATACACTAAACATACCTGTGAATATCATATTACATTTCTGCCAATAGATCCTCCTAAATGTTACACACTGGACCTTTTAAAGGTGGGGTAAGCGATTCTGGAGAAATCCAATAGCACGACAAATACCATGATATAGTGCGAGCAATGACACACTAACGTTGGCTGTTTTGTCGGCTAGCAAACTGTCACTACAGTTGCTGTTGCACAGCTAACGCGCAGAGAGAACGAGATGGTTTCCCAGAGCCAGCTCACCAGCTCCAGACAGCGATGCTCACAACTTTTCCTGCTACTATAGCTAACATTACGACAACAGCATGTTATGCAACACATGTTGGCAAACTAGAAAATGAGATGAATATCCGTGGGCATGTCATTTAACGTTACCTCACACACAAATCCTGGCTGGAATGGCTCCAATTAGTATTGTGTGGCTCGGTCCGATTCCATTCACGGAGCCCGGGCTGTGTACAACCACCAGATTTTTTTCAGCGCACACACAGCAAAAAGCTGGCACACCGTAGGGAGATATTAGCTGAATTTGACAAAAAGTGTACTGGATTAGAATCGCATTACCTTGAATTGCTTACCCCACCTTTAACTAAGAGTTGCCATGCTGCCAGGAGCTTAATCATTACAATGTATTACAGTCTGGTTGTGTATTTAAAACACACCACGCCTGCATTTACAACACTGGCCTGTGGAACATTCAGCCAGTTAGCTGCAGTGATAGTGCAAAGCCAATGTGGGATGTTACTTTTATATTTTAACAATAAAATTGAAAACACACATGGAAAGCCTTTGTCAATAGCTAGTGTAGATGGTCATACATTTAGGTGATCCTCACACTTGCTGATGCTAATTGCTCCATTTCCTGAAAATCCCAGTCTTCTGTTCCAATCCTAAACAATGCCCAAACAGTGCAGAAGCCATTTTTTTGTTTAGTATTTTGGCACATTCAGTATATAGCACCACCAAAGTTCTGCCAAGCAGTCTGTTTGGAGAGAAATCCTGTATGTTGAAGCATATTCATATGAGAGTCACACTGGCATTTTAGCACCAGCTGGAGAAATGAGATTATCCTATCAGCAGTGTACAGAGTTTTTAGCCCAGCTACTCTGCCAGTCCTTCTGGACCACGATGCCACAGAACAAAGAGAGGAGGATGCAGAGTTAACCGCAGGGTGATGAAGCAAATCTTTTCTGGCCCTTCAGAGATATAGTTGTTCAAACTAATCTCACTTTTCACTTTGGTCTTCATGTTGTGAAAAGCTATGGCTTATCATTTGGTAACTCAAGGCAGGGGATTGTTGCATTCCTTGGTTAGCCCTGTTTCTTTTTTCATTTTATCTGTTGTTCTCTTCTTTATTGCTATTCTTGTGTCCTCGCTGAACTAGACTTTGTGTTTGCAAAGCCATTTTATTGTTTTGTTTTAACCTACTTACCAGATGGGTGGGGTTTACGACATATAGGACAGTAGAATAAGAGCCACACATTACAATCAATTACACACATTGTGTTAAAAACTAGTACACGATCCTTTGATTGATAATCTGTCTGCGTTGTCCTGATGCAGTAATTCCAACTGATCTAGTGCTTCTGAAAGAATCGAACAAATGCTAACAGTTCCTGTTGGATCTCAGGTCGGATTATCTGGTGGGGTTGACGCATTTTCTCATTTAAAAAAAAATTCTCTACTGAAGTTAGACTAGAGAGAACAACACATATTGCTCTCTAACAAAGATCACAACTACAACTGTGGAAGGTTTTTGTCTGCCACCTGTTACTTCAAAGCGCGTGTGTCTAAAGACACAGTCTTAAGTTCACATAGTAGGAACAGTACACAACCAGTGCTCAAAAGACTCAGACATCAGATACTCTCACACACAGAAACAAAATAGCAAAAGAACTCAATTCAATGGTTTCCTTTTTGTTGCGCAAGCTCAAGTACTGTTGGCCTTAGGTGAATCAAGGCTTTAGAGCAAAGTCCTTTCCCCGTGTAGTTCTACTAAAAAGCACCAGTAGAGTTCAGCTGGTCCTGCACCCCTACTGCCACTCCCCACTCCTCAATCCCTCTGCGTAGCAGTCATTAACTGGTGGCAGTCCAGATCTCCTCGCAGCTCCAGAGGGCCCGGCAGCCTCATGCCTGTCTTCTGATCCACACACCAGCACTTTCCCCGCTGGCCGTCACGAGCGGGATGACACTGTGGACATTAAAGATACATAGAACATTCTAGTTACATATAACAGCTTCTTCAACAGGTTCTAGCACAGGGGCCAGCAACCTTATTATCAAAAGAGACATTTTTGTCCAAAAGGAAAAAGGGAAATCAGCCTGGAGCCACAAAATATTTTCAAGCATTATAAAGCTAATTTCTTGCACACAAATCCACCATACCGGTAAGCCAGGAGGTGTTGGTGGTGAAAGCAAATCTGTTCAGGCACTAGTCAATTCTTTATATTTTTTTCTTTTTCTATTTTCTTTTTTTGGGGATTTGGAATCCAGAGCTAGCCTTGTATCCACCGCTATTGAGGTTTGGGAAAATATACAGGAAAAAGCATCAGGTCAACACATAACATATGACTCACATTTTAGTTGACAAAATATTAAAACATTCATTTTTATTCGGTGTGTAATGGCTACACATTTTTACAATTGGAGAATGTAACATCTGTTTAGTTCTACAACAATGATCAATGAAAATATTCAAAAAATAACTTGCTCTGTATCTGCTGTAAGTAAGTAAGTGTTTGCTAACATATTTTACAAGGTGATCATTTGTCATTGTTGTATTTACAGCCTGTTGAAGAATCAATGAATGCAGGTTTATTTAGAGCTGAGCACTAGGTTAGAGGTTACAGAGCAGTGTGATTATCTTGACAGAGTAGATAATGCTTTGTTGGCAGGGCCATAATTCTCTCTGACAGCAAACCTGGCTTTTAAACTTTTAAAGACGTTTTCATTGTTTTGCAGCAGTGTTTGGCTGGAGTTTGTCAGGTGTAACATAATTATAGCACTAGACCACATCAAGACAATGTTGTCTACTTCTACATTAAAGCAAATTACATCCAGCTGGACCTTAATGTTGCCTTAAACAAACTGTGAGAAGTATTTCAAGTCATTTGATGATTTGATTTGAAGCCTCTGTGATTCCTTCTGTGAACTTTGAACAATTCCTGTAAATACAAAATTTATTGCGTGATTTTGTGCTTTTTCTCTGGTGATTTACAGTTTTCAAAAAGCCCCCAAGACCAGTTAACAATCTTAGAGCTACCCTGCCATGAAATGATTCCCAGTTGTCCCTCATGACCTGTGCTTTACTTCCCAATAGGTTTTTTTTTATTTTTTTTTATCACAGTACAGTTTTAGTTAAACAGTAAACAGATGGCTGTGAGTGTGAGCAGACAGAGATACTTGAACTATGTTACACAACCTCAGACTCTTGATGACTGGTGCCTTAGCATAGCTTTCCTTTTATCACTGACTCTGCGTCTGCTGCTTTGATTGCATATACAAGTCAGAGAGGTCTTATCTGTGTTTTTATGTTAGTCTCTCACTCTTATCTGCGTAGTTGCCCAAACATGCAAAGGCAAAATAACGAGTAACTGCATCCAAAAGCTAATTGCATCCATCACAGCAATAAAGTGATTATTGTCCAACAGTTTAGGGGAAACCACTTTACACACACAGCTCAACTGAAAGTAAATCACTTTTCATATGAGCTTAGAAAAATAAGGTCTTGGCATTACCAGGACAGTCTGCTTGGAGACACTTTTGTGTTGATCTTGAACTTAGTAAGACAATATTTCATCGGCTGCAGGCATGTTTTGTGTTTTGGCCCACAGATTGCTGATGTGGTTTGAAAGGAACTGCTTGAAGTACAAAGATAGGCATTTTTATTTGGATTGGCTAAATGATACGGATTCACAGTTCACCCGTACACATGGCCAAATAGTGGTCTGCTCAGTAATTCAATAAAGCTCATAATGAGTGTGTGCTTGAAACCACAGACCTGTTTAGCGTGGAAATCTCCATTCTTGTCACAGTTGGGTATGGGGATTGTGAAGAGATCATCATGTGTGCGGGTATTTGATGCCAATCTGTCCAACGCTCTCTGCAGCTCGGCACGACATGGAGCCTGTTGGAGAAATCGTTTTTTGATTTAATGTTTAATCACATCAGCAGACCTATAGATGTGTGTAGACATTTGCAGTAGCGAAAACTGCTGTGATAAAAAGAAATGCCAAATTCTTATCTTAGATAAAATCTAGACACAACTACCATACGTCAAGATATCATTTCAATGTCTAAAAGAAAAGAAAATAGTAAAAAAAAAATGTCGCAATTTAATACTGATGCTTCTTTTTGACCTACATGAACACACAAGAAGATTGGCTATTTCTATATAGTCATACTTAATGCCTGCCACCGGGTTGGATTTGGTCAGATTCTCCTCCAAATCAATGAAACAAAGCAGTGGAAACACACCACTTTTGTCCACAGGGGCTACCAGAATCAACACAATGAAAGTTACTTGTAGGGGCTTTGAGGTTAAATAAATAAGTAAAATAAATACCAGGCAAACTGGGAAAACAGGACATGTTTTTGGATTCATACTTTTGTTCTCTATTGGGGTAAAAGATTATTACTTAACCTGCTGAGAGCATTGCCTCAAGTGCTCATGGGAACTCATGGCTGTTGTTGCACAGAAGAGTTTATTCAGTATTTGATTATATTATATACACTGTGTTGGAAAAAAATGGGGAAAAGAATCAGAATCAGATAGTTTTACTGTCACGATTTATTTATTGAAATCATAATCAAAGTGCTGTTGTGGGACTAAACTCAACATCCCACAGCTTTTCATTTGTCACCAAGAAATGTCAACAGACTTACATTGTGCATGTATCTGCAAATAGTGCTTTGAGTCAGCTGCAATGAATTCACAAGCCAACTAATGATTGCATGTGAATGCTTCATTAAAAAATAAAAAACGTAACTATCCAAAACGAAAGGTAAACCTAAGTGGGTGGGCAACCCGAGTAAATCTATATGTGTATATATTTGTCTGTATGTGTGGCATTCATGTAAGAAATGTATTTTAAATGAACGTACTAAAATGTGGTAAAACCAGTCTGTTACTGATTAATAGGGATGTTATGATCCTGCTCTTGCCAGTTTTAAAACAGAAAATTGCATGTTGATCTCAATGTGCACCTGTACTTTATTTTGCAAGACCGCAATTAAATGTTACAGTCTGTAAATAACTAATTTGTACAATTTATAACCTGACTGTTACGCTTGTGGCTTTGGAACTATAAAGTCTTAATGTGAAACACCTGCTGGGGTTGAGGCATGTGCTGCAGAGGGGATTGCCCGGGTTGGTTATTTGCTGTGAAACTGATAAGATGTCAGAAGTTTCTCTCACCAGCGCCGCCTTGGTCTCCTCCCTGGCAGTGTTGCTTCTCTGATTTGTGGATTTTGGAGGGTGTCGGGCCAGGGTCTTCTGTATGCAGCGCTTGTCCTGTGGACTGCACCGGATGTTGCTGTTGTTGGGATGCTCAGGGATTATCTCATCCTGCCTGTCCATCGCTGAAGGACAAGAAATAGTGCGTTAGTTCCTTGAATTCAACTGCAAGGTCAACAATGCACTGTCAAAAGTACTGCATAAACAGTTTGCCAAAAACATCTGTAGTGCTCATGTTGCATAATTATCCATGTAACATAATAATATCACATCTTAATGATATCTGCATAATTAAGGGCGACATCTATTATTTTAATGATTTGCTGTATAGAGCAGGAGCTGTTCTGCTGCTCCTCCTTGTCCTTCTACATAACATCACATACAGCTGAACATGGTGAGATGTAGGCTAAAAATGAGGCCAGGTTAACCTCAAGGACACAGAGCTGTGTTCCTGCTCTGGGGGGGGGGGTAATCTGTACCTCAGCTCTTGCCCTGGTACTTTTCAACTACTGCACCACAGACATGCCACGAGCTCTGAGGCTTTTTAAACGATACCACCTCTGTTCTGCCACCCTCCGTAACATTGTGGTCTGTGCCACATTCACCTTTGCATCCCTATAATCCTGCAGTTCTGTGGCCCTGCAGGCAGCCAGCTGCTTCCTCAGGAAATGCCCCCCCCCTCCTCCATTCTCCACCCCTCCACAACAACCTCAGTCTGAGCCAGATGGCGGTTGTTAGAGGGTATTTGCACTGTCACTAGTGGGCACAACTCTGTGTGTGTGTGTGTGCGTACTTGGTGGTTGGGGGGCACAAGATGGGTAAAGTGAGGGATAAAGGTTGTGTGTGTCTTTCTTTGTGCTCATGGTGTGTTGACTTTCATCTGTGGCTTGTAAGACTTGGCAGCATTTGATGCTTTCTGCTCATAACCCATGGCATTTTACAGATTGGCACTGGAATCAAAGAACTTTAAACTGCGGTTTCACCATTTTGAAGCTGTTCTCGCTCTGATCATCGAACCAGATCTGAGCTCTGGTTAATATCTAAGGTCACTGCCAGGCATCCAGTTAATTGCTGTTGGCAAAGAGACAATGATGGTGGGTCAGTAGTAGTCTCTTTAATCCTGTGAGATGTGCGGCCTTCTCTCAGGTCTACAATGCAAGGCACACACACATTCAAAGCAGTGCAAACTTTTCTTTGCAGTAATAGTTCTCAAGCTAGTCCTGGCCCTCCTATATTCAGGATATTGATCCTGGGCAATTTTATGGCGATGACTTGAATTTTTTACAACTCAGCAACAGCAGTTGGAATGTTTCTTTAAACTTCATAGACAGTCATCTTGCTTGGCTTGGCTTGTCTGGGGGGAAGTGTCTTCTGGCTGTTTGTATTTTTAGTCTTGTTGCTGTTAAGCCTTGCTCATCACTTTCTTCCACAAGAGCCAACAGCGTTTCAGCTGTTTCCTTCGTTCCAAGTTGTTCTTTCTCCTCTTTTGCCAGTTCACACTTTTCCGATTCCGCGCTCTTCCGTTGGGCGAGCCAAAGTGATTTAGAAGTGTGTCAGGGGTGGCATGTCCTGTTTGCTACCACTGCTGTTTTCCATGAAGGAAGTTGTCACTTCTCTGTGGGGTTTCATATGATTTGGATCAGCAGCTCTTGGCTTTTGAAACATAATTCCTACAGTGTATTATCAGCTCTGGAGCTGATACATTGCAGTGCATTGCCAGCCACAGGTGCACAGCAAAGATTAAGAAAGGTCCTGAGTAAATATATACTCATGCTCAGAATCAGGAACAGTCTGTACATGTCTTTTGGGTATCTTGATACATTGTAATAAGTTGAAACTAAGCACACAAGGACAACAACAAAGACCACTACCTGTCTATTAATCAGCAGGCTAAATTCATCATCAGATTAATGTGTAAAATCTTTGTTTTATTTTGATAGCCTAGTATGAGGACAATACAACGTGTGATTAGCAGATGGCCACATAGCCAGTGCTATATATATATATATACATACATACATATAATTAATGTGAAACAGCACTGAGCATAAAGTCCATTTTGTTAGCACTTAACTGAAAAATTCCAAATCTATTACACAATAAACTGCATTGTTTGCTCAATCTAGTTCTTAGTTTAATATTTGTTGTCACATATCAACCGACACAGTTGCAAATGTATTTGTCACACTGGCCACCACACGTGAGCATCATTCCTTATGAAGTGAAAGAGCGAGCAGTCTGATTGGCAGGGTCTCTCCCTCTGATGAATACATTTTCTGACTGGGGAAGCATCACTTTCATTGTTATTACATCATGTAATCTGCATTATGACAAGTGCATGCTACGCTTCTGTTTATATGTTTGTCAATCCATGGAACACTAATGTGAGGAGCTTAAGGGCTCATCAGTTTTCAAATTCTGCTGTCAGTGGCTTTAAGGCTGAACTTGTAAACCTCAAAGACAAATATCCTCCTCAGATAAATATTTACTTATGCTCAGTGAGATTGGCAGAGTACTTTCCTACAGTTTATGCTTCCACTAGCTTGGATCTTGGATCTAAGCCTAACGAGATTCTATGTGCGACATTTCTACAAAACCTGAGATGCACCCTTATAAAAATGACAGCTTTATTTGTGCTCTATTTAATACACATACACAGAGGATAGTTTGAAATCACTAAGAGTAGCTGCAGAGTAGCTTCCTAACAGTGTACAGAGCCTGGTTGATGTAGGAGCCGATATTAGCCTATCTAGCTTACTGGCATATGTTATGGGCAGTAAGTAACAAGAACATATGTAAGACAGGCTCACTTTTCAGCTGTAAAATGTTCCACTCAGTACATATTTTGGAGACAGTTTTTGTTATGCTTTCTAATAGGATGTTTGATCTGTGCAGAAAGCTGTATGTGCAGAGTTTGACACTAAAAGCATGTTTTCACATTCATCTGCTGAAAGTAGAAAGCTGCTGAAAATCTTGTTTTTGCTGATCTCCAGGAGTTTCATTTCTCATTTTGCCGCAGTAGAAGAGAACTTCAGGGTGTGTCTGTACACTGTGACATCACTGTTGGGTGTTGTTATATGTGCAACTAGTGCAGTTGTAGGCGTACCATCGCACATTTCTGACTAAACTAAACACTGAAAATCTAATCAAAGAGATAAAAAATAGAGTTAAATTACTCTTTAAAATGTCAGTTTATGTTATGTTTATGTAAAGAAAATAAAAGATCTGATATCCAAAATACAAAAGAAACAGAAATAAAATGGGAGAGCAATGGTGCAATCAGTGTTTTAAAGTTATTTTAAATGTCCAGTGTGTAGCATTTAATGGCATCTAGCAGTGTAGTTTGCAACTCCCTCCCTTCACCCTCCACTTCCAAGTGCGAAGGAGAAACTACGGTGGCCATGAAACAAAAAAAAACGCGAACACCCCTATCTAGAGCCAGTGTTTGGTTTGTCTCTTCTGGCTTACTGTAGAAACATGGCGGTCGAACATGGCTCCATGGAAGGCGACCCACAGCGTCTGTACATAGAAAAGGTCATTCCAAGGTCACAAAAACACAACTATCCTTATATTCAGGTGACTATACACTAATGACTTTTAAGTAGCCATTAGCCTTTAGTCACAATAAAGTGCCACTGCTCACTGCCCTAGGATCAACTACGCCATTACTGAGGCCTTTGCCTCAGCCAGTGTCATTCCTGTTCTGTCATCTAAGTCATTTATCTTTTTCAGACATAGGGATTGGCCCAAATTGTCCATAAAACATGCTTAGATTGGCTTAAAATGTGAGTTTTGCAAAGCAACAGACAGACATTGTTTATAGTGTTATGGTTCTCCTTGACACTTGATAGAATAGATTACAGCATGTTGAATGTAACTAATCATCTTTTGAGAGGCTACTCCTCCAAAATGTTTTGTGCCGGTATGTTTTCAAGAGTTTATGGCTGCGAGCTCAAAAGTCAGCAGGGCTTACTACCAAAAAACTGTTCTTTTCAGTCAACACTGGATGCTGCCAGAGTATCAGGTCGCTGGTTTCCAGGCAGAGGATTTCTTTGAATCAGTTAATCATCAGAGTTGATGTCTAGTGCAGTTACAGGAACACTGTTCAAGACTACAGTGTGCTGTGTGCTGTGCTGTAATAAGGCCAGTGGAACTTTTTATAGTGTCATTTGTCAAAGGAAAGCTTGAAAGTTCAATTAACACAGAATCACAGACTTTTGTGAAAAGGAACCCTGCGGCTGCACTCTCTGATACTGCTCTGGTCACTTCCCATTCAGCTAATGTTCGAACAGACATCCAGATGTACAACATGTTTGAGTCTATTGAGAGTAGAGCAGCAGCAAATTACTGTCCTCTTTGATTTAGTGCTGATTTACCCTTCAGGAAGCCTTCTTTGAATCCTAAATTATACTTTTTAATCTGACAGGTGTTATAGATTATATTTAGCAGAATGCGCTGCTAAACATTGCCACTGCATAACTAAGTTCACAGAAACTGAAGCCAGCTTTAAAATCACCATCACTCTTAGCTGTGGCAGCTTTCTAACAGGTTGTTAATTTTCATTAAAGAAAAAACAATAGTGTACTTTTTATTTCCCTGTCATGTTTTGGGAACTTGTGAGAGGTGTTTGTCACATCCACTGCCTCCTCCGTGATTCATGGTTTCACTTTTCATTTAGATGAAAACATGATCAAAGACATCTGGATTCCTGTCACTTATCCAACAATATAAACTGAACTGAACTGAGATATTATAGTCATCTTTAACCTCAGGGACATAACTCCATAGGCTGGACTCCATCCACTGCTTGTTTAGTAGATTTATTTGCTTGCAGATCTGTGAGTAAATTTTGTCGTAGTGAGTTAGACTAATCTTAGCCATCCATCACTTGTTGATACACTGATACTACTACTACATGTAATGAATAGACCTATGAAGGGAGGGAAACCTGCAGCTGCAGCAAATTAGGTCAAACTATTCTGGGTTACATCATTAACTTAATTTTGAGTGGATTGTTCTTGTTTTAATGTTTGTACATAATCAGGGTCTTCAGTAAAAGTGCAAGGAGAGGAAATTAATATAACAGCATTTCTACCAGCCGGTGAAGGGGTGCGTTACCTGGAATATTAGTAACAAATAAAGCATTTCATCTTTATGAAAGGCACAAATTAACGGTAAAAACCACTGCTCAGAAAATAGACTTCATGATCAAAATGACCATTTATCAAGACATTGAGATATTGAGATATGTTCATGTATGAAATCTTAAAGATTCACTGTTGTCCGCCGATTAGGGCTTTTATGTTTGTGTATCTCTCAGCTCCAACACTAGAAGGGGGTCCCTGTCCCATGGAGGACAGCAATTAGCTAATCACATTTACTCCTGCCCCAGCTGTACAAATGTGCCGCACAACCCAAAGAAAGCAAATACAGAACATTAAGGGACATCTGCTGAAAGAGGTTTGGGAAAAGCCTCATATAGCACCAGAAAATACATTCACATCTTTAACCAGTTCACAACTCCCAGAACGTGCTGAAGAGCCCTCGCTCGTAGGAGAAAGGAAAATCTAGGTTAGCATGCTGCTTTCATAAAGACCTGTCTGCGTCACAGCAAATTGGGCAGAGTTGGACAGAGTCTGGCTCCACCAACAGCTTCATTCATGCAACTCCTTCAGTGCCTGTAGGTGTAAGACTTTTTATATCTGACATCTGTATCAGTTTGTAAATAATATCCGTTTCACTGTCGGGGGGAAGCATTTGAATACGACACCCGGGCAGACCCGGCAGGAATGTAGGAACAGACGCCAACACACGCATGATGATTTATTCTAAGTATTAAGATAGAGAGGGCTTCTAAGAATGGGATATTAAGACGCACTAAAGCTGTCTTAGACCTTGACATAAGATGCAAGATAGTGCTTGTTGCTATGGAAATTTGGTTCAAGAATAGCCTTAAGGTTGATACATTTTTAAGAGAAATACAATGTTTTGAACCAAAGAAAAAGGTCTAATAACTCTTGCCAGCCTAATTTAATGTATTACCTTTACTTAGGTACTTTTTATTGGTAGTTAGCAGCTAGCCTTTAAAGTGACAATCATGAGTCAAATCTTTGCAGTACAAGTGTTATCTTGCAGTATTTAGATGAAGAGGTGTAACTATTAGCCTGAACACCCTAAATTCCCTCCAATGGGCTGTCGAGATCTGCCTCTATCCCAGGGTCCTTTTCATTATGAATTCTCTTGGTTTTTAAAAACCCTCTTTCTATTTTTATCTAGCATGTTCACTGTTGCTAGGAGTGGGGCAGTGTCAGACATGTATTCAGGAGATGCACCCCCTTGTTTAATAATGCATAAGTACGGTGAATGTGCCACAAAGGAAATCTCCTGCTTGTGACTGGAGTTGCTCTTCGCCTCTCCCCCGTGTCTTTCTGATTGTCTCTCTGCTGCCATGGTTTACATTCAACATTCTTATACAGCAGATCTGAGCTGCTGCCCAGAAGAATTGATTTACAGTGGGATTTATTGGGCAGAGCTTCCCCACTTTGTTATGACAGACTCCAGGGGTGAGAAGGAGTGTGGAGGCAAACAGAACTCAGTGCTCATGTTACAGAACACCAAAAACAAAACTTATGAACTTTCTAAAATGTTCCAACTACTGCCGCCCCACCCCGAAGAAAGGACCCGAGACTCTCCCCAGTGCACTATAACCCAGTTCCGGGCCAGCCGATCGGACAATGTAGCATCAAAGAGCAGAAATAATGTTTCAGGGCTAACAGGCGGTCCAATCCGAGACAGCCATCCATTTTTATCATGCTCTAAACAGCTTGCCTCTTCTTTCTGATTCCTTTTAGTCATGCTATGTGCCGGCCTAACCTATGCTGGCCCTGCACAGAGAGCAGAAGGCTCTCATTTCAGCTCTGGCAGCAAGAGTGCCGATGAGCTCATCCTCATGAAGGAGCTGGACGTGGTGGGCGATGTGCTCAAAGGCTTGTTAGGGCTGGAGGGGGGAGGGGAGGGGGAGGGGGTGCACCCAGGGCCAGGGGAAATAGATGCTGCAATGGAGATGAGCATCCTGGGAGCTTTATATTGGCTAAGTTGATCCAAATCTTTGGTGTTCTGGCGCTAACAGACGACTTACTGTCATTACCAGTAACTGTCTGGGATCCTGGGCCAGTTAGATGATAATCTGGAACAAATGAAAGAACCACCTTGTCTGTGACACGTTCTAACAATTGTCTCATATGGCATAATGGAAATCAACACCACTCCCTTTGAGCAGAGCACAGGAAGGCAAGCAGTGGAGAGCAGTTTCCTCAGTAGAAAGAAGTTAACGTCAAAGCAGTGAACTGGAACTGGATATGCAGATAAGACATCCAGCACTAGACATCCCACTGTGTGAAAGTGGAAACAGACTTTCTTCTTTGCAAAAGGAATGCAACAACAAAGAGGAGAATAAGAAGTCAGCCCAGAAGAGTGTGATAGAGATGTGGACAGTAGAAGAAGAGTTAGACATCTGCAGCAGCAGCAGGAGCAGGAGGAGCAGGAGGAGGAGGAGGAGGAGGAGGAGGAGGAATGGGGGCGTCCATGAAACAGCACCAAGTGAATTACTGATTGCAGAGAGGTCTAATAGCCCCAGACTGGCCACACTCCATTACAGTCATTTCATAGAGCAGCTTTTATTACCTCCTCCCATTACAAACATACACTCACATATTCACTTCCACACACACACACACACACACACACACACACACACACACACACACACACACACACACACACAGACTCTCACATTCCCAGTACCACCACAATGCATTTCACTGCCTGCACTAGACGACTACCTGCAGGATCTCAGTTTAACATTGGCATGATGAGGTAATTGCACACCCAAGGGTTGCTGGGAATTTTTTGTGTGACTATCTGCATTAACCAGATGCTCTAAAACAGTTAACTATTTTGCACGCCACACAGTCATACAGGAGACACAGTACAAGCTCCTCACACACACTCACATGCACACACGCCCACTCCAAGCTATCACCACAGCGCTCTCATCTCTGAAGCCTCTGCGTCTTACAGCAGGGCCCCTTTCACTGCGAGCGGCTGCAAGACAGCAGGGGGACTGTGTGCGCTCTCCCATCAGGCCATGCGTGAGGAGCTGGTGTGTGTGCACGCTCTGGTTCGGGGCTTAGCCGAGATTAGGGTAAACAAGCAGCACATTGTCACACCCACACACCCCCCCAACTCTGACCCTGCCCGGCTCAGGTAAGGCCCAGAGAACGGAGACAGAAAATATTCTGCTCTGCCCTGCTCTGCCGTGGGTCCACCGAGCAAGAAGGACACAGAGACAGCAGCCCAGGTTCAGAGAGACCTGGTCAGCTGTGGCTGACAGTTATTACATGCTTCATAGTATGAGAGCAGCTTGACATAGACATTTGCAGAGATATCAAATGTGGTATGAAAGCTTTGCTGCTGTGAGCCTAATAGTAATTGACAGTAACTAAAAGAAAGAGGAAGTGCCCTGTGTAAAGAATTCTTTATCAGTTCACACACAGACTCTGACCCCTTCACTCTCACCTGAGTTCTCGTCCACCTCTCTCTCATCGGTGCACACCCCCTGGCCGTGCATTAATGAGTGCAGTGGCCTCTCCACGCCACGCGGCGGGTAGCAGCGCAGGCCCGTGCCACATCGGGGGGAGTAGACGCCACAGTGAGCCCCCTTTGGCAGGGCGCAGGTGGGGCAGCAGCCGCAGCCGGGCTCCCGCACTGTCTCCTCGCAGCCTTCCGGCAGACGGCAGCTGGCCAGTCTCTCCTCAGAGCACACCGGGCAGCGGATGGCCTGGTCTGACAAGCACAACGCCACCATTGACAGGGCAAACACCCAAAAGCCCCAGCAGGATGAAGCTACTGCCACGCCACTTCCACGCACCATGGCAGCCCCGGCACCTGCACACAATCCTTTACCCTCGTGTATGGTCCCCTTTTGCTTCCCTTCTCCTCTCTGAGTGTTTTGCTGCTTTTGATCACTTTCTATTTCAACAGCAGATTTTAGACCAACAAGGGAGGTTTGAGAGGAACGCTTTGTCCAGGATGGTCTTTGATATTTTCAGCTGGTTAGTGTTTCAACTGCAGGGACACAATGCCTCTGCTGTATTGCCTCTCCGTTCCTCTGATTCAATTTCACAGCACAGAAATTGGAGCCTGCTGGTGATCTGCTCGGCTGGCGAATGTAGTTGTGATAAGAACTAGTTTTTGTTATGGTGAAATGAACAGTTGCAGGAAGGATATCCACCACTGTGTTCAGGTGAGTGTTGCTCTCTCTTCGAGTGTGAGTCCAGAGGCTCGCCCGCCCTCTAATGAAGCACCAAAAAAATCTGGTGACTAGTGTCCAAATGCAAAGCAGGTCATCAAAAGGCAGTGTTTTAAGTAACAGCTGCAGTTTCCTCTTCTTGCTGGTGTGCAGTGCAAAGAACTCGCTCCTGAGAATGGCTCAACACGAGTGGCTCTCCTTGGACTTTATACTGGTCCATGGACACGCCTCTTTCTACAGTGAGAGAGGAGCTGAAAGGCACAGCGGAGAAAAGCCAGGCTAAAGCTCTCTCCCTCTGTCTCCCTCTGTCTCTCTCTCTCTCTCTCTCTTACTCACAAGCTTATATACACTCTCCCTCACTTGTCTTCTCTCAATCCTGAGTGCACAGAGAGAAATGCTGAATTGCCCTCTCACTTGTTCACACAGAATACACTTAGTTCTCTCTTCCCACTATCCCATTATCATTCTTTTCAGTCGAACATGTCCAACATTTTTCACACAAATGTATAGATTTGCCTTGATAAAACAGAAGAAACATTCGGGTCCATAAAAAACAAAAAAACAGAGGACACATCAGTGCTGTTCCACTTTAATCAACCACACATATGTGCCTCTGGGGTTGAAAACTGGTTCAAACAACAACACAACCTCGTGCCTGCTCCTTCAACAGGGTCTCAGTGTGTGTTTGCATACGTGTGCATCCAGTGGTCAGTCCAGTCTGTGTTGTTGCCCCCCCCCATCCCACTCTCATTATGTCGGCTTCTTTCTCTTTCTTTCTGTTGCTACTAACTGGAGTGGGCAGCTATAAAAGGCAAATGGACAGTCTAACCCCCCCACCCCTCCTCATTGCCGCCCTGCCCCCACCAGTCCTAAAAAAGCCTCCCACCAGTGGGATTGCAGGATAAGTTTTAACAACGCTGCAAGCTGGGATAGTTTATTATACATGTGTGTGTTTCTGATCATCAAAGAGTCTTTAAATCAGTGTGTTACTTTGTTCTTGTTTGCCCGTGTGTGCAGATATGCCCTACACCCAGCCTTTAAGGTTTTGAATCATGGCTTTTATTGGTCGTCGTCTCTCTCGCTCTCTTTTTTTTTCTTGTGTTCATTTGCCTTCATTTTGCCATGGAAACCCAGCATGTATTATAATGCCTTTGTGAGTGTGCTTTCTTTCGGCTGTTTTCTCCTAGCTGGTAGCTGGTTGCCATAGGCAGACTAGCGGCAGCAGGCAAGCCTTACAAGGCCGTACACCACTCAGGTGGGTGCTACAGTGTGTGTTGTTAGTAACACGGCACCCAACCCTGCTTGGTAAATGATTAGAAATAAGTCAAGAAAATATCAGTGGCCATGGCACTTTCTGCATTGTAGGTCAAATATTTGAAAGAAAAACGACATCTGGTCAATTTCAAGTAAATAGCTTTAATGAGATGACTGACTGTAATAACAATGTACTAAAGCCGTTGGAGAGCTGCTTACTGGTCCTGGAGCTCACAGGAGGGCCAGCGGCTTCATTATGTGTCATTTATGAGGTGTTTGACTGTGTGTGTGTGTGTGTGTGTGTGTGTGTGTGCGTGTGTGCGGGGGGTACCATGCAGGATGGTTACTCAGAGGTTAGGAGGATTAGTAATGCTGTTTTGTAGGTGTTTGCTGTTTGCCAATGAGCTGTATTTGAGTGTGTCTGCAGTTTCATATTTCACCAACAGTATTTTTAACTTGTAAATCTTTGTAATAGACTACGAGAACTCAATTCTCAACTCAACTTTATTTACATAAGACTTTAAACACAACACAGTTGATCCAAACAGGACACACAGAGGGAAACAAACAAAAGAAGGACGACCACGACGATGATGATAGTGGTACATGGTCACACAGAGCTCATAATAACAAGACAGACCTAGAGCAATAGAGCAGAGATAGAGAAGGTCCTGTCCCCATAACACAGTCCTGGATGTGGGGACCACCAGAAGCCTCAGATGATCTCAGTTCTCTCACAGTGTGATACGGGGACAGGGGTTCTCTGATGTAAGAGGGGGTGAGACAGATTAACACTTTAAAAACAAACAGGATTTTCAAAGTCAGTCCTGGCAATGACGGGAGCAATGTGCTGCATTTTGAAATAGTTGTTTATTTATTTATTACTATTTTGAACTGAGACGGGATAGACAAGACTGAGTGATACCAAAGTATGAAGAGATGCAGTAATCGAGGCAGGGGGAAATGAAGAGATTACTTTTTCCAGGTCTGAAGTACAGAGAATTTATCTGAGTTTAGAAATGATGCAGAGCTGCATGGAGCTTAATTATACTGCCTGATTGATTTGTCTGTCAAAGCTCAATCAAGAATCGAATATGATGGCCAGAATTTTTAAGATGTGGTTTAACAGAGAGAGTCAGTGGGCCAAGATGATGAGAAATGCTGTGCTCTAAATAGAATAACATCAGTTTTATTCTCATTGAGCTGAAGAGAGCTTGCAGCCAATCAGGATTCGATTTTTTTATAATGACATTTTGTGCCTGTATCAGATTAGAGGGACAACAGGAAATGAAAGGCGAGACAGATGAAAAATGACATGTAATAAAAGTCCCTGGCCAGGAATGAACCAGGGACATAGCAGTTCATGCTCATTGCCTTAAATCCCAAGGCCACCAGGGTGCCCCATCATCTAGATAGAGGGATTTTATTTTGCTGTTTTTAGGTTTTTCATGTCATCAGTTCATGTTTTTTGTTTTGTTTTTTGGCCTAAAAATCAATGCCTTAAGTTTAAGATGTGATTGCAGTTGTGGTAAAAACGTTATTTGTACATGATGTCATTGGCAGTTTCTTTTGTCCAATGCAAATTCCAATAAATACATTCAAACTCAACAGGAACAAGAGACAAAATTGGCTCTGCTGTTTTTAAATGTTGTACAGAATGATATTATTGATTGGGCAGAGAAAAGTTGGAATGAAAAGTAGCATTCTCGTTTGGCCACAAGATGGAGTAATAGCTCCTCAAATGGAAACAAGGCAGGAACCATGTGGACAGCCTGAAGTGATCGAACCCCTCATCAGTTCTTTGTTTCACTCATCAACATACAGGGTTTTAGACTCTGCCTGCTTAGGTTTTGTAAAGGAATTTTTATAATATAATCATGAAAATGGTCAGGAGTAATCTAAACCATTGGTGTTGCTAGTCGGCTGTACGAGCATGTTTTGGTCTTTGTTGCTCCACCTTTTCAAAATAAGTTCCTGTTCCTTTAAAGGATCTCTCCAAAATTCACCGTAGTGACGTTGCGTATATTCCATATTCAGAGAAAGTCCAGTGGCGGAGTGTGGAATCTCCTACTAGAGAGCGGTTCTCCTCCGAGTGCTGAGCAAAAAGCAGGTAAGATCATTTTATCACACAGTATTATCTTCCAACAAAAACTAAAACCCCAAAAGTACCTTGGTAATAATTGTAACGTGTAGACATGCGCTTTTCAATTTCACTTTGATCGTGTGAGAAAGTTTGTTATTGCTGTATTTTCCTCACTGAATGTCATGTAAGAGTAGTTACAGCTCTCTAAATGATGAAAACGTTTCTAAGTAACAGCTTAGATTTTTTTGTTAGTTACATTTGTAATATACATTTTATTGAATGATTTAATGACATTTTTTTAAGAGTAAGATACTTTGGGAGTTTTAATCAGTTCAGTGATACAGGGCATCTAAAGCAGTACTGCACAGTGGGATATTTTATTTCCTTATTAATTTTCAAACTGTGGCTACAAGTGTTGGAGTCGCACTGGCTGTGGAAAGCGCTTTTACACTTGCTCCTATGTACAGACCTGGCAGGAAGTACATGTGCAGTGAACATCATCTCTTTCTCATAAGGCTAAATGTAGTGACAGGGTCGAGCAATCAACCGTGGGCCTTCTTTTTATGCTGTCCAACCAACAGGAACAGTGAGATGCAAGCGTTGCTTCTATTTCTTAACATGCTTTGTAGAAATAGTAAGGGAGGCTTTTAATAGTGTCAAGAACATAAAGAAAGTGTATAGTGTCAGTGTCTCTAACAAAATGTCACATCACGAATGTATGCAGCAAACCTGCTTTTTATAATTAAAGAATTGTTCCGTAAACACTTCACAACAGAGTTAGTTGTGTAAGCTGCCATAAAAAGGAATCTGGCGTGACCTGGTTAGACTTATTCAGATTCCAACTACCTCTCATTAACCAGATATAGTCATTTCTCTCCACAGAAGATTTTTTTCATCATGGACACAGATAAACATCCTGAATTCATCACCCCAGAGGAAAATGGAATGGGTGAGTATCTGATTCCTCATCTTTAATGTGAGAATGTACGTGATCAGGCTGCACACATTTCTCCACAGCTGCCACCATCCTGCCTACTGCATTGCCTGGGCGCACATGACTGTAGAGTACTGAAAGCTGAAGGTGTATATGTAGAGGGGTTTTGTGCGGGTTGCAGTTGATATCAGACCACACGTTTTCTTTGTCCCCGCAACAGCAAGATGAAGCACATTTAGTGCTGTTGAAGAGATTTTAAAATGAGAACTGTAGTTTACTGGTGTGTGAAGTTCTCTTAATGAAACAAAAAGTAACACAAAGTTTTTACACATGCACAATGTGTCACTTTTTTCAGACGTTTGCAGTGATGTTGCAGATGTGAAGCCACAGGAGGAGAAAGAAGAGAGGGAGGATAACTCATTTAGCGAGAATGGAATGCAGGGTGCCGAAGGTGTGACAGATCCACGTATGTGTACCCACACACACACACACACACACACACACACACACACACACACATACGTACGCTTCATATCTTTGAAATCTTTCCATTACACCTTGCATTTTAGCCATCAAGTTCACACAATTTAGCATCGTACAATTACTTTTCTGACCGCGGGCAATTGGAAAAAGTGTGAGGGACGCTGCTGCATACACAGATATTTGATACAATGAAACGCTCCTGTAATGGGAAAAATGTGAAGTCTAGCAGAGGAACTAAAATAACTCTTATTTTTAGAGTGGCCACTGTGGGGTTCTGTCTTTATCTTCAGGGTTTTAATGGTTTCATATATAACATTTTCTCAGCCCATAGGAACGAGGACAGGTCTTTGACTTGAGTTAAACATGTAAATATTTTCAATAAAGATAAAGACCAGATGCAAGGTTTTTTTTATCCAACAGCGGATTAATATAATCAACTATAGGCAGATTTCATTCGGTATGATTGACATGTGTCAAAGTAAGAGCCATTTGTATGTAATCCAACGGATCAGACTGGAAAGGTATCATGAAGATATTGGTGCTCTAGTTATCCCGAGGTATAGTTAAAAGCACCCTCTTTGTGTCTCCTGCATTGGTGCTCCTAATGAGGTGTCATTCAGTTCAAATAATTCTCAGAATTTAATTTAATCTGGTTTCAGCGCTGTTCGGGTAACAGTGTCAGGTCAACCTGGTTTTGGTTTTGTTCCTCACTGCAGTGTCATGTATTGTATGATAAAAGTTACATCATCTACATAATGTTATAAAATTACATTGTCAGATATTATGGGCATTTATTTATAGAAACTCAGCAGTGTACCCTCACACCAAGAAACAACATTTTACACTTTTCTAAGCTTTGACCACCTTGTTCACATGATATTTTGAGTGTGGAAATGTTTTACTCAGCCTTGTGGCCTTAGTCCCTTATTTGTCATAAAAAAAAAAGAACATGGTGTTACAGACAGCTCTCCTATTTATTGCTGACTGCCACCCATCTGCCCCAGTGGGTGCATTTCCTAAAACCCTGCTCTGCTTCTGATGCGCAGCCTGCGGTTCACTGCTCTGAGACCCTGGACTCTATATCGGGCCTCTCGGAGCTCTGTGTGTGCAAAGTTTCCATAGCACCTCTGAGCGCTTTCCACAATACAAGGCGCTGCTCTTCAGCTCATCACCAGTCACCGCCAAGACCACAGTGTGGTTTCTGGATGGAACTGAGTACGCTTGGGGTGGTTGACACTTAGTAAAAGGCTAGGTGAGAGGTCCTGCAAACCAGGCCTCGGGACTTTGCGTGTCAACAGTTGTGGTGTTGAGACATTTACATACAGTTGATCCTGTATGTCGTGGAAGTTTGACCTACTGTAGGTCAAAATCTGTGAAAAATGGTCAAGAAAAAAACAATGGGAAAAACTTATCATATATCACATATCATAGAAGCAGACTAGAGTTAGTGCTCTGCTGGCTGATAGAGGAAATTAGGGTTAGTTAAATTAGGGAATTAGTATGTTTGGTGCAGATTAACGTTGGATTTTCTGCGTCTGTGACACAGGCAATAAACAATCAATCTGAAATCTCTTTTTAAAAGCAGATGAGGAATTGGTGTTATCTATGCGAAGCGTGTGCTGCGTCTCTGTCCTGCCCTGGTTCTAGTTTCTCTGTATTCAGAGGAAATGCCTTACCCTTATCTTGAGCAAACATCTTCTGAATCTCTTTGTGACACCATACAGCGGCCCAATTTAAGCTACCCACACTTTGGAGATGTGCTAGTACTAATAGCAAACTTATCAACTAAAAATACAAACAGAAGTGAAGTGAAGTTGTGACAGTGTTTCACGGTCTGTTTGGAGTGGAGTATCATTAAGCCTATTTGGTACCTTATTTGGAAGTGGGAACAACTTTTGCATCTGTACTATATCACTCCATATGTCTTGTCTATGTAATAAGGTGCTCTTTGTCACTTGTCACTTCATGTGCGTTTACATCAAATGTCACCTGTTGCTTCGTCCTTGCTTAGGTGTGATAAAGACTGAGGCAGAGGAGATAGAAGACAGCGAAGAGTACCCCAAGGCTGCAAAAGAAACAGAGATTGTACCAAAAGAGGAAGCAGAGGGTGCTAGTGAAGACGGGATGGAGGAAGGATTTGATGATCAGAGGACAGAGGAGGACGACGATGATGAGGAGAGGGACGGGGAGGGGGATGAGGAGGGAGATACCCTGAATGAGCCACAGGACCTGTCACTGGTGGACTATTCGCGTTACGACAGCGCGGCCCTGCCAGACGCCCACGCAGAAGCAGCAGCTGGTGCAGAGGGGACCTATGTGCCTGGAGCCGTGGCACCCCGCATCCAGACGGCAGGCAAGCTCAACTGTGACATCTGCGGCCTGTCCTGCGTCAGCATCAACGTACTGCTGGTGCACAAGCGCAGCCACACGGGTAAGCACAAGAACACAGACCAAACACCTGACCTCAAATACAACAGTTGTGCAATCATCACCCTGTTGATAGTAGGGGGAGATAGCGCCTTGCATTGACTAGGTCAAGATGTTTGATCGAATAGCTACGATTAAGAGCGCGCAAGTCTGCATCATATATGACGCACGTGTCTTAACCAGTGCTACAGCAGCAGGAGGAGGTTGTGAAATGTCCTCTATTGTTGTTCAGATAAAAAAGCACATGCAATAACTTTGTGATTTGATCACAGTAACAGATAGGACAACACAACATAGTACATCTACAGTCATTATTCTGCCCTGAATTATGCAGTTCCTGTAATAATTACCTCATGCATATGGTTCATGAAAGTATTCAAATCAAGTGCTGAGAAGAAAGTACACTATGGAAAATAATGTTCATCCCATACACATGAAGCATTTTCTGTCACGGTTAGCTAAACTTGTTGTTGGCCACATCTGCACACATCACATATTACCAGAAAACAAAATTTACAAAGCCTGTCAAGGAATTATTGTTACAGGTTCTGCATTTAATGCAGGGAAAAGTGATTGGTCTCTCTGTGTCTCTCATTCCCGCCATCACTCTTCAGTGTGATCAACAAAGGTTACCATACTAATATAATAACCATGATGCATTTACTTTGATGCTTATTATTTATCATTTATTATGACTTATTTTAAGGGATCCTCTGGCATCGTTAGGTTGAATTCATATTGATTTTAGTAGCAAAATATACATTTTTATTTGCAACTTCATTTTACTGGTGAGTAGCTAAATGGTAGAAGAAGGTTGCCTTCAGATGGAACTCATGAGGTTGCATTTTCGACACGAGAAGTGAAGTGCACAATATGTTTGGCATTTGTGTGGTTTGAGTCGTGAGAACATTGTTTCTAGGTTTCTGGCAATCAAAGTGGATGTTGCCTTGTTCCCTTTTCAAAGATGGTGAATGATTCTGTGTTTTTGCAATTCACTGTAATGCTGGGAACAAGAAAAGAGTTGACAGCTAAAGTATATCATAAAGAAACAGTTCATTTAGAAAATGGCATCTATCAGAAAATAGAGCTGCAACAAATAATTCATTAGTTGTCAATCAGTCGCCAGTAAACTGAATATCTTTGGGCTGTGGACAACACAAGACATTTGAGGATGTTACCTTGGGCTTCAGGAAACACTGATCAACGTTTTTCACGATTTTCTGACATTTTATGGACCAAACAACTAATCAGTTAATAGAGAAAATAATCAACAGATTAATTGATAATGAAAATAATCATTAGTTGCAGCCTTATCACAAAATTTACACTTACGAAGTTGTGAACACCACATCGATGTGTAATCTACATACAGTCAGACCAATAATCCCAACACAGTGAATCTGCAACAACAGATAACTTACAATGACCAAACTTTCATGGTAAATCAAATATATTAAAAACCAATGTCGTGTTAAGATGTGAAATGTGCAAGATGTGTTTTTTTTTCTCACTCAGGTGAGAGGCCATTCCACTGCACTCAGTGTGGGGCCTCCTTCACCCAGAAGGGAAACCTGCTTCGCCACATCAAACTGCACTCCGGGGAGAAGCCTTTCAAATGCCCGATGTGCAGCTACGCCTGCCGTCGACGTGACGCCTTGAGCGGGCACCTGCGCACCCATTCTGGTACCAGCCAGCCACACACTCGCTCATTCACTCACATGTGAAGCTGATATGCACTGATACTGTATGCACCTGTGTACAGTATCATGTTGGTTGGTTTCTCACTCCTTCATGTTGGTTTCTCACTCCTTTTGAATCTGAACACATGAGGTCTGCTGAGCCTGCATGGCTTTTCCAGTAACACCCTGCCATGCACTCTCATACGGTTACACACATCACATATGAAATCTTACTCACTTGCCTCTGGAAACTTACTCACTTTCAGTTCACGTGTTTTACCTGCAGATGTGCTGCACAATGTCTAATATGCAGATCATCAGTTTTGTATGAAACCACTTATAATAGTCATTGTACCATTTTAGATGTTGTTGATGTTTTATGTGTTGATGATTAACTTTAACTCTTGCTCACAGTAGAAAAACCTTTCAAGTGCAACCACTGTAGTCGCAGCTACAAGCAGCGCAGCTCCCTGGAGGAGCACAGAGAGAGGTGCCATGTGTACATTCAGAGCAAAGGTCCCGCTGAGAGAGGTGAGCAGCCTTGTGTCAACGCCGCTTTCTAACACTCGCTTCATCAACAACAACATCTTCAAAACTCCAACAGTCCTCACAGCACACAAAAGACATACTTCACACTGTTAATGTAGTCAGACCACTGCACAGACTACATAAACACACTGGTACATACTGTATGCAGCAGGCACCCGATTAAAGCTGTTATTGCTAACAGATCCTGTTTTTATAGCCTCATTAAATTAATGAGCATATGGCTGTTAGCCCATCATTACAGCTAAATAGGTTATGGCTGCTGTGGTGTGGAGGCTCGGTGCTATAAAGACTGCTTCTGATGTCTATAGCGGCAAAGGGGAAGCCAAATACTGTATGTAGGGCAAACACACACCCTCTATGTCTATAACCTCCCCCCCAAAATGCCTTTACATACTGACAGGACAGTTGCACAGTTGCAACACACAGACAATGCTGCGCTTCTGTGGTCACCAAATGTCGTAAGTTTATGCCTGATAGTGCCGTAGTGGTGAGGAAGTACATCCTCATCCTGTGGTCTCCTCCTGCACTGGTGAAGTAGAAAAGCACCAGGAAGTGAGGTCAAAGGAGCTTCTGATGTCAAATTAATATTGTCGTTCCTCTGTGACTCCGCTTTGAGCAGCTGGTGTGTGTTGCAAGATTTTTTTTCTACTTCGCTTTATAACCACAAAAGCTTTGACAGGTGGACAGCCACAGCTCAGCGCACTCCCTTTACTTATGATTATGCGCGATTGAGAAGAGGTCTTTGTTTCCTTGTTGCACTTAACTCTCTCACTCTCTTGCTGTCAAGCAGAGGACGGCCAGACATCCAGGACTCAGATGGGCACTGAGCGTGCTCTGCTGCTCGACAGGCTCGCCAGCAACGTAGCCAAGCGGAAGAGCTCAATGCCACAGAAGTTCACCGGTAAGATCAGCTGAACTCACAGCACAGACACGTAGAGGTTGAGTTGAGGCACTGACCTTAAGTAGAAGAAACAGAAATGTGTTTGTTTTTTTATTTTAAAGGAGCTCATAGCATTACTTAATATTATGAATGCCTGCATTGTTGATATGTTTATCTATTTAATTGTTACTTGATATTTCTATATCTGTTAAAGCCCACCTGTTAAACAGCTATAATATGCTGCTGTCTGTTTTTAATGTTTTTTAAAAATTGTGCCATTTGTGCTTTTTGCTGTGCATTTATGCTTTACAGTACAGAGTTTGTGTTTTGTAGATTATTTCAAGTTCTCTGTCTAAGCTAGTTGTTTGCCTGTCTGTTTGTTTTTGCTGGCCTTCATCTCTTGCCAAACAGGAAT
Source organism: Dicentrarchus labrax (assembly GCF_905237075.1). Lineage (NCBI taxonomy): Eukaryota > Metazoa > Chordata > Actinopteri > Moronidae > Dicentrarchus > Dicentrarchus labrax. The sequence continues at coordinate 9,611,427 of NW_026136721.1, forward strand.
TGAGGGCAGAGCACCTGCCTCATACCTGCACGAGAGTGGTCTCCACTGTCCTAAATTCTCTGCCAGAATTGTGTCATAGGTGGGTATTGGTAACCATGCATGGTTAAATAAATAGAAACATGTAAAAAAAAAACATGCACTTGAAACTTCCCAGTTTAGTTACTCACTTTGTATGTTTTGATTCAAACTCAGATAATGTGCCTGGGCGATGAATGATCAAAAGATATCAGTTTCAGTAAATAGCTGACTTGACGGTGCACACATTTTCAATACTTGGCTCTCACCCTTCTGGTTAAGCCTAACTAGCATTGGGTTGTAGTTTCGCAATCAAGCCTCAAGCTGCTCGCAAAACGAGGGTGTATTGGCAAAAAAGCCCTCCTACACCTTGTATCAGGTTGACAAATGAAGTGAGATCTTTCAATATGACAACCACAGGGGGAAAAGAGAAGTAAGTCTGCAACCGCAGAGAGAGAGAGAGAATAGGCGGGAGGCGAGAAACGTGAGCAGGTGCCTCTCTGTCTATATACTTCTGTGGTGCACTAGAGGCCTTCGTCTGCGTCGTCTGCTTCCTCTCAGCCTTCTGTCCTCTCATGCCTCCAAGCTCAACTGCTCTCTCAAGATGCTCTGATGCTTTAAAGCTTCTTTTGTCCTGTGAACCTGCATGTTCCAGTTTACTCTGTAGGTTTTACTTTGTGTCGCCCCAGGGGTGCACATTTTTCTCATTGCCTCTACTCAACACCAAAGTGAGGAACCCTTAGAGTCCTGTAAGGATCTCTATTAGATCTTTTTCCATCTGTAAGCAATAACTGCTTTAACTGCTGCTTGCTGCCTGTGGTATTTCTCTGCTCATGTTGTTGGACGAAATATGTGAAACCTCCTCCTGCGGAGTTTTGAGTGTCCTTTTTTCTCGTGTTGCTGGTCTAGGCGACAACGGTGTCTGCCTGGACCTGAGTTTTAACAGGGAGCTGGTCCACCGAACTGACATCAAGGACCCTCCGCCGGGCTCCCCAGGGCCCGACACCCACCATCAGTCCATCCTCACAGGGCCAGAGGGTGACCCCACTCCCTCCCACAGGCCCTACCCCATCCCATTAAGCCGCAATGACATCAGCCCCATGGGCCTCACCAACGGCCACAAGATGGGCATGCCGCTCCTAGGCCTCGCCCATGCCGCCCAGCCACCCCTCAGCATGGACTCGTTCCACACCGACGGCTCCCAGATGTCCCAGCCCGTCATGTACAGCTTAGGGCACCTGCTGGGAGGGCTGAACCACCAGAACGGCATCCCTCACCCACACACCCAGCCCATCCCGTTGTCACCGCTGGATGCTTTACGGGTGGTTCGGGCTGACGGGGAGGCAGGAGCGCTGCCCGGGGCGGTGTACCCCTGTGGCCACTGCCGGGTGATCTTCCTGGACTATGTCATGTTCACTATCCACATGGGGTGCCACGGCTTCCGCGACCCACTCGAGTGCAATGTGTGTGGACACCGCAGCCGGGACCGTTACGAGTTCTCCTCCCACATAGCCCGTGGCGAGCACCGCCTAGAAGTGAAGTAGCTTTCATTCATGCAGACGTTCATGCTTACACACACACACACACACACACACACACACACACACACACACACACACACATGCTCAGACAGATATCAGTGTATGAGCACACACACAGATTTACTCATATAAGTAGCTGGTAGTATCAGAAATGAAAGCATGAAGTAGCAGCTATCTCTCTCTCTGTATGTTGTGTGTGTGTGTGTGTGTGTGTGTGTGTGTGTGTGTGTGTGTGTGTGTGTGAGAGAGAGAGAGACGTTATAACAGTGTGGCTGGTGTCAGAGCGTTCTTAGTCATCCTGTACTCATCTGAAAAGATGGCCTGTAAAGTGTTTATGTATTTGAATTTAGTAATTCAGTAACATTTGTACTTATGATCCCTGCTGTAGCTGCTGTTTATATCACATAGCCATATGCCATATATACATTTAAATGTTCAACAGAGTAGCAAAAAAGAATGCATTTATTGTGTATCTGCTGTCTTCCCTGTTCTTTGTAAAGGTGTAAAAAATAAAAGAACTTCTTTTTTCCTTCATTACACATAGACCTGCACTTTGTTAAAAGAAGTTTAGCTTCTGAAAAGCACTTGCCAATTCAAGACTACAGAAAAAAAAATCCTATTATCTAGAAGGTCACATGTCTCCTTTTAGGCTGTGGTTTTGAGAAGTGCAGTTCACTGCTTCAAAGGACATCAGTTCGCTCTGCACCATGTGTTGGTTTCTCACTCCTGAATATTATACTCATTTACCACTCCCACAAGACAGAAATTGCTCACAGTTTTGCAGAGACATTTAAGTTACGCAAAATAGAGGTATTCGTAGGACTTAGAAAGTACAAAGTGTATCTAAGAAGGGCAGAAGTAATGGAATGTCTAAATTAAATGTAAGGTGCTGTTGAACAGCTAAAGATTTCTCTGTAAGCATGTTAAAGCTGTTACAGTACATTAAAACAGGAATAAACAGTATAAGCCTGAATACCTCTGCAGTACCTGGGGAAAAAAATTGGTATGATGTAATGATCATCCCCTAATTTCATCACAGGATTTATAAATCGCCAATTTATACCCGGATGCTGCTGAGGAAATGACTGTCAGTGGATCATAAGTCTCTTCACAGTTTCCATCTGCTGGACAAAGTGTGATACTGCACGATAGTGAATTGGCCTTGATGTGGTTTCCTTACGCACTGTAGTTCCAGAGCATTGCGTGTCCCAAAGTGGTTTCTAGGACAGGGTCCCTGACTAAATGACAAATAACTTCATGTCATTATTATTTCTTTCAGTGGAAGACCATGAGCTCAATGAGAGAAAGTGCAGAAATGATTTTGATCAGTAGTTTCACTCTTCCCACCTGACTCTCACCTCACCCACAGAATGAATTATGTCTGCCAGTAAAACTCCACATATGGGAATTTATCTGTGTGAGGTAAATGTAGGTAAATATAGAGGGTTTGTGGGAATTTTTGACAAACTTTAGGAACCTCCACTGACAGCTAAATCTGTTTCTTCTGAGTGTATCGGGGGAGTTTTGGTGAACACACACAAAATAGGTTCTGACTATAAGAGTGCATGGGGCTGTGAGTGCACATGTGAATGTGGATGTATTTCGCCCACATGTCAGTGCAGGGACTTGGTCACGCTTTGCTGCCTTCAGACCAGAACAGGGTGTTAGCTTCATCCAGCTGCCAGCACGCTATCTGTCCTCTCCATCAGTGCTAGTTCCCTTTTCTCTCTTTGGGTTTGAAGAGAAGTGACACTTGCGAGGCAAACTGTCATCACAGCTTCATGTCCATATGCCAGATTAAAAAGCCCTGTCATCCATTTCAAAAGTGCGACGGGCTTGCTTCTGTTTTTCCAAGTATGAGAGGTTGATTTCAGAGTATTTTGTATTCTAAGTAGTTTGTTGAGTAAGATTGTATGTTTGCAGAACTTTAAAGGTTATTAATTGAAGTCAGGGTAGTTTGTGGTAATTACACACAGAGGATATTTCCTGAAACATCACTTCTGAACATAAATGAACCATGTAGGGAAACAGGAATGATACTCTAGAAAGCCATGCTTCTGCCCAAACCGGCCTGCCAGACAGAGTTTACTCAGCCAGTCGAGACAGGAGTCATAAAGCAACAGTGACGTAAGTTCAGTCAAAATGAGAGGCTTTTGGTGACATCTGCTGACTGAATTATAGGATCAATCTGACAGCCAAACATCAAAATGAAATCCATGCTGATTTGTTTTTATGGGAACAACAACAACACTGTACACCGACGCTGAGAGTAACCAAAGAATCAACTTAAAGCCCCGCTTCATTCAAAAATGAGTTTTCCTTCTTGTCCCTACAGTGTGCTGTTTGAATGCTGTCTGTGCGTTTGACACTAGAATCATCTGCTGAAAGTGGAAAGTTTCTCTGTGCATAGATTCATATATATTTTAGAATGTTTAATTAGCTATAAGGAGTGGATGCTTTTTTAAGGATTTAAATGTATAAATTATAATTTTCTTTTCTTTTTGTTTGCAGAAAAAACACATCAGACACATGTTATAGTTCCAAGCAGATTATTTCCGTATGTGTCTTTTTTTTTTTCTGTCTGAGTTTGAGACTTGAGTACAGGTCAGCTGGACAAACTGGAATTTGAATTTCATATCTATCTGTAGCATCTATTTGTTTTGGCAGCAACTAAAGAGTTCTGTCTACAAATGGAGAAAGAATAAAACACAATTGTACATAATTGCTTGAAGATCAGTTTACACCCAAAATGGAACAAATCCGAAAGAATTAAAAGGCAGAAATATACACAAAGGTGTATCATTCATACTGTGGATGTTTTCCATTTCAGGTCAGGACATTGGATGGTGAAATAGCTTGTAATTGTTGCCGCGTTATTCAATATAAATCCTGTAGATGGCGCTGTTGAAACACAATTGATAGAGAAACAGTGCAGCCAGCGGTTTTGACTGATTAATCCACATGTTAAGATCATCTAATTTATAAAAGTGCTCCACAGATGAACGGCCTTCAGTTACAATGCCCTCACATTGGTAAGTCATTAAAAATGCACGTTACAGTCAGCAGACACGCGGTGAAAGAGGCTCGTGTTAAAAATAACAATAACTTACTACCTTTGCTGTGACTTACTCAAACCCCGAGGACCATGTCTGCGCATGCGCACTGCATCGGTTCTAAGCTACGGAGGACACCGCGGAAAAAACGTAGCAGCAGCAGCAGCACCACAAACCCCACGCCGAGATTTCGTCTCCCCGATGCGCTAAAACTGCGCGACGAAAGCGGCCGACGACTATGCCCGGTGCTGCGTTAAAGTGCGGGACGACCACTTGACAGGCCTGGGCGAGGTCTGAGCGGTTGCCGGGAGGGGAAATACATTTCTTCATATGGGAGAAGCATGCGGGAAATGGTCGGAGGTTGCTGCGTGTGTTCAGACGAGCGAGGCTGGGCTGAGAATCCGCTGGTTTACTGTGATGGACACGGCTGCAGCGTCGCCGTCCACCAAGGTAACATTAGCCGCTGTTAGCGTGAGATTACCGGGGCAGCTGTGGCGGCTGAGCCCGGCGGCTGGAGGCAGCCAGAGGTGCTGGTGGGTCGCTAGATTTCTAGGCAGGTCTGCCGCTGCCTACGTGCGTGTTTGTGTGTTGATGTGTGTGGGAGGGGTAGGTGTGCTGTTTGTTGTTTCCTCTCTGCACACATGATTAAACACACAGGGCCAAGCAGAGTCTTGATGGCACTTCAGGTCTGCGTGTGTGTGTGTGTGTGTGTGTGTGTGTGTGTGTGTGTGTGTGTTTGTGTGTGTTTGTGTGTGTTTGTATGTGTGTGTGGGGCTGTCTGGCCCGGTTGGATTCACGACATACTGCAAGAGGCGTGTTTTTGCGACAAAACTGCCCCGGCGAGGCCCGCCGGTTTTGGACACTGTGTTACCTTGTGTCCACTTGCTTTGTTGCTTTAATGAGACTAACAAGGGCAGCAGATAACTTGCAGATGTATATTTCTGAGCAGAAATCCCCCCCCCCCCCCCCCCTGACTGTTGGACCAACTCTGGGAGGCTGGTGCAGGTTTATGCCTGGCTGACTTCACTCTGCCTTCAGCTGCTGGTTCATTTTTAAAAGTAGAGATGATTTTGCCTCTTAAAGTCAGCTCAAAAGTGCCGTAAAATGTCAGAAAGATTAGTTTTAAGTTGAGTTTAGAGCTGTCTTCATAAGGTCAATTTGAAGTTGCAAGTGGATTACAAATGTCTTGTTTGAAGGATTATAACAGCACTTAACATTACTGACAACACAATATAAAAATGCATTATTATGAAAAATGTAATGGAGACAAAGTAAAAGAAATTCTGCAGAAAGACGCATAGTCTTGTATGTGTTGGAAAATGTGTTTTTCAAAAATAGTATCATAAACCTGTTCTTGTGTGTGTGTGTGTGTGTGTGTGTGTGTGTGTGTGTCCCAGCATGCTATGGCATTGTCCAGGTGCCCACCGGTCCATGGTTCTGTCGGAAGTGTGAGTCACAGGAGAGAGCGGCGCGCGTGGTGAGTATGCCAACTCACGACATCCAGCTATTCCTGCTTCAGCCGTCACAATCTGTGCCAAACTCAGAACAAGCTCTGCTCTCCCTCTCTCTCCCCCCCCGTCCCGCCCCAGAGGTGTGAGCTGTGTCCACACAAAGATGGTGCCCTCAAGAGGACGGACAGCGGAGGTAAATCTCATCCTCTGTCCATCTCACTCCCCTCTGCTGTGTAACGCAGCAAATGTGGGAATCAGCAGGGCAGCCTCCCTCCCCGCCTGAGATAGAATAGAAGCTGCAGTTTCCACTTCATTCACAAGGATCCTTATAATGCCATTGATCCACTGCCAATCTCTCCGTCAGGCTGGGCCCACGTTGTGTGTGCGCTCTACATCCCTGAGGTGCAGTTTGCCAACGTCCTCACCATGGAGCCCATCATCCTGCAGTACGTCCCGCATGAGAGATACATCAAGGTACTGACACACACACTGTTGACTGGATAAAACGTGTTGTGAACACATTTTCCTCCTGGTGCGGCAGAAGCATGCAGGAATTATATCTTTTATTAGAGATGATTTGGCAACCGAGGTTTTTTTTTTTTTTCAGCCAGTACAATAACTGATAATTACCTGCTTCTGATGGCTGATACCAATAAGATAATCATTAATTTCACATTTTTGTATTTTGGTGTCCACACAGAGAGCGTTTCTGCTGCAGTGCCGGTGATACATACAGTAAAATCCTTGTTAACAAATAGATAGATTCTGTCCACAGAAATATATAATATTATATAATATAAATTATATTTTTGTACATGTCTGTGACACATTCTACAGATACACACATTGAAAGGTATTAAAGGTGTATAATATGTTGCTGGTAAAATGAACCAGACTTTTAATTTTTGTTTTCAATTTAGTTTAGTCTTAGTTTAGATTTTTTTTGTTTAAGTGTTTAGTTTTTTTAATCATAATATGGGTGGTATTGGTCAGAATAGATATTAACAATATAAACACATTGACTCTCAGTCATGTAGACATCCCAGCCTCATGCTTGTTGTGTTGGCAAATTTGACCAAATTGACAAAGAGTAAAACTAAATTTTTTTTTTAATTTGAGTTAGTTAAGTAAGTAAGTACACACTATTGTTTCAGTTCCTTTCCATTTTTCCCCCAAAGTCTAGTTTTTTTATTTTATTTTTTACACCTAGTTGTTTTGGTTTAGTCAACTGCAGAAATTCTGATCCTTTTCACTTTTTTGTTGGAAACTGTGCGTGGCTTACGGAAAAAATATATGTGAGACGTTGTGTCTCACACCCGAAACGCACGGCTCATACGGGCAGCAGATGGGTGATTTAATATTCCACAGCTTTGACTTAACCAAATCTAACTGACATCACTATTGTTGAAACATCAAAAGCATCTGACTCTTCAAATGTTCCTTTATTTTTACATCAATAAACTTCACAAACATACTATTCCTTTCACAGAACATTAAGCCTGTCATACGTTTGCATAAGAACTTAAAAATAATAAAAAATATTTCATAGACAGTTGTTTGTGTTTAGACAACATGGAAGTCTTATGAATTGAATGAAAGTCATTTCTCTAGTGAACATATGTTGAGGTTCAGTTATTGGAAAAATTTATAGTTTTTCATATCTGCACTCAAACTCAGCTGTTATAATGGCACTATTAATAAAAGCCCCTCTGGACAATTAATTCCAGAGCAATTCCAATGAACCTTTATAGCAGTAAATTCTGTGAGTTTTCAGAGGAGCAACCACACTTTTTCCATCAGCGTCAACAATCCCACAGAGAGAAATCCATTATCAAAGATAAAGGTAAATTCTCCCCCAATAGTCGTTTCAACAAACTATGACACAACGCAGCTTGAAGTCATGTGGGAAACGGCACAACTCTAGTTATACCCTTAACTGGTAAACATTTTTGCTCCACATCACCATCGCTCTCTCCACCTACACATACCGTACAAACCCCAGGGCTGAGTGTGGCAAGGTCACGCCTGCTCTCTGGAGGTTGTTGAAAGTCGTTCTGGGAAATGTGGGAGATTTCCAGCTGAAGCAGAAATAGAAGAGGCAGGTCGAGGGAACAACAAAGAAGTACATTTACCACAGTTTATCATAATATACACATTGAAATGTACAGAATTGTGTCAGAAGTCAGTTATGCTAAAAATGCCAAACATTCACCGGATTCCAGCTTCTTCACTTAAGAGACTGGTTCCTTTGTGGTTTTTATACAATTAGGGACGGATCTCTTCGGGTTATGGACTGTTGTTCAGACAAAAAAATGACTTGAAGATGTCACCTCGGGAACTTATTTATGACATTCTACAGATAAAAGGAAAGAATAATTGTTAGTAGGTAGTACCAAGCATCACAAATTGACGATATCCATTAATTCATGTCTGTCCTTCATGTAATCTCCATGTATAATCAGTTAACTCTGGTTAATGACATGTTTACATAATGTTTCATGCTGCATACTGACTGATGAAATACAAAGATATTGGGACCTCACACAGAGTCCTAACAGGCTGAGTAAGACCACCTATGGAAAACAGACTGAACATATCCTTCATCGTACACACAGTCAAGCTCAGACCCTCAGAAATGCTTCTCAAATATTCTGCTAATGTCTACTTTTATCACTTTATAAAACAAACTGTTTAACCACAGACTAGTTTCAGGCCGTTATAGCTTTATCATACATCGGCTGTCTTGTAACTGTATCCATTTGTACCTTTTTTTTTTTTTTTGTGTAGGCTTTGATAGTTGGCAGAGTGTGTATAGCAGCAGCAGTGAGCGGCGTATCCAGCGTGCAGCAGAACAGGACTTTTAAAGCAATGCACATTACAAAGAAATCAATATTTGACGCATGGACTCATTAGACTGAGCAGCCAGCCGCTGACATGCTGTGTGTTTGTAATGTATGTATGTGTGTGTGTGTGTCCGTGTGCGTGTGCGTGCCTGCATATAAATGTACACATGTGAGTGTTTGAGTGCCTGGTCTCATATTACTGTGTCAGCTACAGTAAATTGCATGCAGCTTTCCCTCCGTCAGAGCCATTCATCCAGATTTTTGCTGCCTGCATTCCTAGACAGCGTTACAATGGACAGTGAAAACTTGAGAAGCCACTCTTCTTTTTACACGCTCGATGAAGTTATGTCTCTGGCCTTTCATTACATAGCCGACATCCTCTGAGGGGAACAGAGGGCCGAGTAGGATGTGGGGAGCAGAGGAAGGCAGAGGAAAGGGGAGAGAAAAGGAGAAACAGAGAGGGCTGAAGCGAAAAGGTAAAGAGCCTGCTGTTCCTTTGTCCCGCACCTGTTGCTAGGCCTCTTCTGCCCCCCACCATCCAGCCCCGCTCATTGGGGGGAAAAATTGAGGAAGAAGTACAAAGGCTCTGTGTGTGCGTGCATGCGTTTGTCTGCTTGTGTGCGCTCACATGTGCTTACATGTATTTTTTCGGACACGTGCTCATTTACATATCAGCGAAGACGGACGCGGCTTTGAAATATTTCCAAAATCTCTGCTGCACGTGAATTGTTTTGTTGCATCCGTGTGAGTGTCTTACAGTTTATCATGAAACCGTTCTACACCTATGCTGTTAAAAACTACACTCTGTGACTAGGAAAGTAGGTCATAAGTGAAGTTTAGTAGCATCAACTTGAAAACCCTCTAAAGTAACAGTAACTCTTTTGAAAACAAATACACAACTAGCCCCAAGCTCTTCAATGTCAGCTTTTTTCCCCCACAAACATCTGGTAGACAGTTTGGCTGTACAAAGCAGCAGAGCAAGCTGTGTTCTGTTTGAAAGCCCCATCTGTCCTCTTGACAAGCAAAACTTCCTAATCTTTTACAGTAGATGCGGTCGGACTCAAATTAAGGAGCGTTTTATCTTTCCCGCACCGCAATCACAATGGTTCACTTTAATGGCTGAATAACATGAACGTATGAGACTGCCCTGCTAACACTAGTGCAACAGATGGAACCAGACCTCACGAGACTTTCCACATGTATCTGCATCGTTTTAAACAGCAGACTTACAGGGCAGCATAGCACCGGAAGATGAGGATGATAATAATAACTGATGTGTCTTTATTTCTTCCTCTCCTGTTCTCTCCATCTTTGCTGCTTCCACAGACCTGTTATATTTGTGAGGACCATGGAAGGGAGAGCAAGGCTGCCTGCGGAGCCTGCATGACCTGCAACAGACAGGGCTGCAGACAAGCTTTCCATGTCACCTGGTAAGAGTTAAGGTGTGTGTGGGTGTGTGGGTGTGTTTGTGGTTGCATGGAAATGTGTGTTACAGCGTGATGGTCAACAATAGGGCTGTCACAGCACGGTTTCCCTACCATTACTGTATTTCCTGTTAAGGAATGAATGACTGTAAAGCCTACCCCAGTGCCAAATGTTTAATATTTATTGAAGTGCAGGTCTTGTTAACAGAGCCAGAGAATACGTTTTATTCATCGTTTTGGTTGTGTTGTTTTATTTATGGTTTTATTTATCACAGATATTTTAATATACTGAATATTCTTCAGAATTAAAGGTTTGTTGGTCTTTGAAAGGGGGTACTTGCATTATGTTTATCATTATAGCAGTGACATAGAATGTTCTTAAATGACAATAATATTGTTTATTGCAATTATTTCTGCGACAATATATGGTCCAACAAAAGTTAGTGTAACAGGCCTAGTCAAAACACAGATTAAGATCTTGATTGTTATGAAAGAGCTGCAGAAACACTAGGAAATGAACTGTTTGATGTAACACTGGCTAATGAATGTACTGACAGATGATCTGTATGTAAAAGCTTCTAAAAAACACTCACTCAAATACACAGCAGGACAGTATGTTATAACTAAGACGTGGCATTTTTTTGGAACAAGGATCAAGAAGTAATCTGATTCTAGATGGACATCATTGATTTTACTTGTTGAAACAGCCGCCAGTCAGCAGAGAGAGTGGCCTGTTGCTCTACAGATCAGCATTTTCAGGCTGTATTTGTTTAACTGTTTCTGCACCACTTTTCCCGCTCTACCTTTTTATCTCTTTAGCCTTTCATTCCTTTGCTTTGTGCTTTTAATTCTATGTAAGCTGCAACTGATTCCTGTAACAATGCAGGAGTTGACAAAGATTGTAAGGCACAGATTGTTGTGTGCAGAGATCTGACATGTGATCCATTCAGTCATGATCGATGACAAAAGCTCTCAGGTGACTCGGACGACTTCCAGGTGTCGTTGTCGTGTGTGTGTGTGTGTGTGTGTGTGTGTGTGTGTGTGTGTGTGTGTGTGTGTGTGTGTGTGTGTGTGTGTGTGTGTGTGTGTGTGTGTGTGTGTGTGTGTGTGTGTGTGTGTGTGTGTGTGTGTTCTCCTGTTTCCTCTCCTGTCTGACCCTGTGACACCCTGTGCTCAGTGCTCAGATGGCAGGTCTGCTGTGTGAGGAGGAAGGCCCAGAAGCTGACAACGTCAAATACTGCGGCTACTGCAAGCATCACTATAACAAAATGGTAAGATGGACAACAGTCGGACCACAAACATATATTTGTGCACAAAATATTGCAAAACAAAGGAAATTAAAGAGTTATTAACAGCTACAACCATCAGAGATAACGCGTTTGTGAGATTAACACTGCCCATTAACAGTAAACATAACTGCTAAACACAGCTGTTATGTTTTTTTTTGTTTTTTTTATCACCTCCTCAAACATTGTGCAATTATTTGTGCTTTTGAATCAATTTAGTCTGATTTCTGTTGCGGGTTGTCCAGCCCAAACGAATCACTTGTAACTGACTATCTGTAGTGTAGCTGCAGTAGGAGCATTCACTTAAATGTGTCGTGTCAATCGAAAGCAGTGTGTTGATCTAAAACTTATTTCTTCCATTAAACTCAACACAGCCTGTGTAGCTGCGTCAGTTTTCTCCATGATTGTCGCTATTTATCGGGCTCTGGCACAGGAAGATGGCATCTCCATTTTTAATCTTACCTACAAAGCTAGGATGGTTTTCAGTTGGGGAAACAGTCAAAGAGCAAAACAGACCTGTTTGATCACTGAGATGAAAGAGATTTAAAGGTCACTAAGGGCTGTCTTAGTCTGGCACTAATACAGCTTAATTCCTTTTAATGTAAAAGCTCACAATGAGCTCTGGTTTCTAGTTTGATTGCAACTTTAAATATTCTACATACAGCATCAGCTGGCACTGCGCCCCAGCATCTCACACCAAAACAATGGGAAATACGTCTCCCCAGACTCCACTGACAAAACCAGTCATTTTACCAAGCAGATAATTGTAAAGCACACTTTATCGATATTATTATTTATATTATTATTATTATTATTATTATTATTATATTATTAAAGAAACTATAGAAAACAGTCTTGGTTGGTCTTCCACTGTCCAACAATCACCAACTCTGGTTTAGTTGAAATCAATTCTTAATTCACTGGCATAGATGAGTTTCAGTCACTCTACTCAGTTAGAAACAGAGAAACTCACATGCACTAAAATGTATATGCGGCCAGACTGGCTTTGTAAACACACCACAGAGGGGCTGGAATAGCAACAAAGGGAGAGTGATGTCATTCTCTGCTCAGGACACCATGACTCCCCTTTATCTTTCCATAGCAAACACTTGTTTGCTGCTATATTAATGTTTTATATCTGTTGAACCTTTAAGCACTATTTGAAAGAAGAAAAAGCCGCGTTTAAGGTTTTTTTTGCTCCTGGGACAACGCTCACTTTGTCCTTTGGTTTTTACAGCAAAAGAAGTTGCGCTCCAGTGAAAATACAAGCAGCGCGTTCAGTCATTCCAGGGGGCGCTCCAGCTCTCCATCACAGGACAAACACCACCACCACAGACAGAGGAAGGTCAGCACTAGTGTTGATGTATGTAACTGTAACGGCTAGGTGAAGTGCTAAGTACCATAGGTTGGCATTAACTATGTGGTCAGATTTGTATTCGCGTTTACATATTCTTCAGTTTCTGATTTAAATGAAAACTATTTTACTGAGAGTTCTCGTCTGTCCGCTTGTGTTCAAACAACATTTAACATTCGAAAACTTTGGCTTATTCTCTTATATGAAAAAAATGGTTTCAAAGTAAGATATTTAAAATAGAGTTTTGGTATTTGTACCAAAATGGCATTTGTTGGCACTAGTATAAAAAAAATGTAATACGATACTAGCCCTAATAATTGTGCGTGTGCATGCTTATTTGTGTAAGAGGCTAGTGTATGCTTGGTAGGACCTGACACATACGTGAGCCCTGTTTGTTCTCTGTCTTCAGAGTCACAAGGAAAAGATTCGGCAAAAAGAGCGCCACAAGAAGTCCTCCGACAGCCTGGGCTCTTCAGTGACCACCAGCAGTATAGAAAAGGTATGAAAAGCCAACCCACAGGATGACTGGTCAGATGCTGGAGAATGTAGGATGGACAATTTAAGAAACACTGATACACATCCAGTAAAGAACGGTCGCTCTTCTTGATCTTGTTGTGACCTGTGTGTTTTGGTACAGATATCCTCCAGTCACCACAGCAACAAGGACAATGAGGGAAAACCTAAGAAGCTGAGCTCACACAGCCATGGTCATCGCAGTAAGAAGACAGGAAGCACTGGCAAGAGCTGCTCCTCCTCGTCCTGCTCCTCCAGTCCATTCAACACAGGTACCGCGTGAAGAGTGAAATATTGGGAAGGTGACATAAAGACTGTTGATAGTGAGACAGGTTGAGTTTGAATACAACTTTGTGTTTCTCTTTGAGGTGGCTCCCTGTCCTCCGCTCAGGACTTCCATCAGTTCTCATCGTCCTCCCGCCTGGAGCGCGACCACGACCGAGGCGGTGACGACCACAGCGGTGAGGAGCGCAAGGAGCGTCACAGGAGGCCAGCCGTCCAGGAAGACGAGGACGAAGAGGACGATGAAAAGGAGGAGGAAAAAGATGAAGAAGAGGAAGAGGAGGAGGAAGAGGACAGTAAATTCCACAAGCCACCAGCTTTGACTCCTGCTGATGGCCCACTGGCAGGGTCACAGGGTCACGACAGGTTGGAGGGCAACTCGAGCCCTCACAAGGCAGGAGTCCACCGGATTTCCACCTTTGGGTCCATCATGCGCATCACCACCTCGTCTGGGCTGGGCAGCAGCAAGATCCGGAAGATCTCCTCCTCAGGGGACTACAAACCCTCCAAGTCTCTCTGTAAACCATCTCAGCTGAGCACGCCGCCTATCCTGGAGGAGGCGGACCAGGAGGACAAAGCCACGCCCCCGCCGCTGCCAAGAGAGAGGAGGCACCGCGGCAACAAGAAGAGCAGCCACGGCCCAGGGCGCCCGCGGGGCAGCAAGAACCGGGAGAGGAGGGAAGAGGAGCATCACCACCACCATCACCACACAGCGCCTCCTCCTCCAGCCTTAACCTCCTCACTCTACCCGAGTCCATCCTCCATCCCCCATCCTGCCTTCCCCTCCACGCTTCCTCCCGCCACGATCTCTTCCTCTTCTTCTTCTTCCTCTTCTTTCTCCTCCTCCTCTGCCGGCAGTTTTTCCACAAGCCGTGGCATCTCACTGCTCGGCTCCGGTGAGTCTAAGTGAGTGGGTGTGTGTGGTAGCCCTCGAGTTTCCTGTGTGTGTGAGAGAGAGAGAGAGAGAGAGAGAGAGCGCGTGCTAAAAAAACTTATCACTATCTGTTTGCACTTTGGTGTGTTCATTTGCAACTCAACTACTCAAGTGTTGAAATGTTCCATTACACGTGCCATGTCAGCAGCACAGTAGCAGCTTATCTGAACGATGTAGCAGAACAGGCCAAGCAGGACAAATAAAGATACCTTTATATGGCACTGTTTTTCATACACGTGGTTTTAAAATCCTAAATGTTTTGTAAATCTGTCTCACAGTATTTATTTCATCTGTGCGAGGCAGAGATATTGTCCTAGATAGTGTTTTTTGTGAGCTGCACATGTCTCCGGGGGGGTAGGTTTCCTGTCCTACTTACAGATTGATTCTCTCGTCTACACAGACGCTCGCGAGCTGCGTGTGGTTGCCTTTCGGGGTCTTACAGCTTCTGAGAGGAAAATAATGATCAGAATCTCTTTACCTAACTTCCCCTTTCTGATCTCTCAGGTATCTACTCCAGTCTCAAGGACCCTCTCACGCTGGGCGGGGGTGTCTGCAGTACCCCTCTCTCCCTGGGTGGAGGGGTGTGTAGCACCTCCTTGTCCCTGGGAGGGGGTATGTGTAGCACCCCTCTCTCCTCAGGACTCCTTCAATCCCACGTCTCCCCACTTCCACTTCCGTCAGTGAGCGCTGTCTCAAACACACAGGTATTCAGAAAGGGAGGAAGTTAGATCAGTCAGCATGAAGGTTTGCTCTGTACTTTTTGTACGTTTCTACTGTTGTAAAGCACGTTGTGACATTGTGAAATGTGGAACTGTGTATAAATATAAATGACTATTTGAATTGTTAGCACTGCTATTATTAGCCACTGCTTGTCACTTATTGTTGACTTCCTGGATATAAAAGAACACCACAGAGCTGAAACCATGAGTTGTTGATAAGTTGAAATGAAAAAAATGAATCTGCGACTATATCACAATCAATAAATCATTTCAGTTATTTTGCAAGCAAAACTGCAAAAAATGTTTGATGGTGCGAGCTCATCAGATTTGAGGATTTGCCGCTTTTCTTTGTCGTGTATGACAATAGACTGAATCTTTGGGTTTAGACCGTTGAAATCAAACAATGTGAAGACGTCGTTAGGCAATTTTCTCACAATTTTCGAACTTTTTTTATTACATTTCTGACCATTTTCTGACTTTCTTTCCATGGACAAAACCATTCATCAATAAACTGACAAAATAATGAGCAGATTAGATGATAGATGATTTCATCTATAGCTCAAATGATTTGCAAATAAATGATAACAAACGAGTGGTCAACCACAGTTTATTTAATTGATTAAAGGCATCAATGAAAATTTTATATTTAATACTTAAAATTGTTTATCGGACACAACAACAATTTGTTTGCATCACCTTTGCCCCTGGGATCATGTTATGGGCATGTAATAATATTTTCATACATTTGAGAGAGTAAATGAATAACAGAAAAATGTATTGACAGACTAATTGATAATTGACTTGCGGCCCATGATTTTGTTTGCACAATGCACTTTTTTTGATATTTGATATTGTCAACATCATCTAAGACTGAGTGAGTTATAGTGAATAATATTAAACCATGTCGCAGACTGTTACGTGGGGCAGGTGTGGGTTATATTACCATTAGACAAGGGTTTACGATATATGACCAGAAGGCTTCTTTTTTTTTTATTTATTTATTTCTTTTTTTACCAAAACCTTTCCAGGTTGTGCAGTTGATTTCTTCATCAGATGTTGATGTTCACTGTCTCATAGGTCCATCCAGGTTCCAGCACCTCCTATAGCCTGACCTCCACTCAGCCTTTCGCCAGCTGTCTCCCCACAGCCCAGACACTGCCGCCACTACTGAGCCAAGCCCAGACCTCACTGCCAGGTGAGAGGAAGTTGGGAGGGAGTTCAGAGATCAGTATGATGAAGCTAGTTTTAGATAAGCTTCCACAAGAAAACCTCCTCTGACACAAATATTCTTCCCTTTCTCAGAATCTTACATACTTTAAATCTCTTCGTACTGTACCGCCTACCAGTGAGTAAAGTTCATGACTCTTTGTTCCCGTTCTCAGAGTCTGACCTCGATGACTGTCGCTTCCCATGTCAGGGGAACTCACCGAGAGAGAGTCTTTCTTCACAGTATGTCTCATTTAATCTTTTTTGATGTTAAGTCTTACACAATATATGATTTTGCACTCCTCCAGAGCCGCTGAAAATGAGTGAGCGAGTAGTAAAGCACAGTTTCAGTTTCTCGCTATCTACTCATCTTTCATCCATCAAAATGAATTTTCCCTGTGCTGTGGCTGTAGTTAGATCAGTTTCTATTTCTGTAACCAGCAGCAGGAAACGATTACCAGAGTGACTGCGAATACTAACCACAGCCACAGGTCTTGGTAGTTTCCCAGCTTGGCTCTAGCAGTGACTTCTTTCTGTTGGTTTTCTCCTCCTCCAGGTCTCCTATGAGCTGTCTTCCTCTTCTGTTTGACCAGAGAGATGGTTTGGGTGCAGGAGTCAGAGCCCGTCCTGAGAACGTCCCTCCAGCCAGCTCTCACATTGAGCTCCTGTTGGAGAAGCATGGCAACGGAGAGATGGGAGTCAACAGTGAGTAAGCCCAGAAAAAGATGTGCAACAGTGGTTCCCATGAAGTTACAAGATAAAGCTGATTGTCACAACATGATTAAAGCGATAAGAAAGGAAACAAGCCAAACAGGTTGGGAACCACTGCAATGCAGAGCAAAAAATACCTTTTTGCATTGGTTGCACTGGTGCGCCTAACTTTTTTAGGTGCACCAGCACAAAATTTAGGTGCACCCAAATTTTTCATTGTGTTGCCATTAACGCCATAAGGTCACCTTTTTATCGCTCTCCATAACTTTCATATAATGTGAATTATTTTTAAACAAGAATAAGGTGTAGAGAAATGCTTGTCTTTATTTGAAGCACAATTATAAAAAGAAAAATAAAGTGTTTAAAGTGCTTCACTGAACTGAAATTGAACATTTCAAACTAAAACCCTAACCAAAATAAAACATTTCCAAATAAAAGAGCTTGTGCTTAAATTGCTTCACTGAACTGAAATTGAACATTTCAAACTCAAACATTTCAAGTAAAATAATTATTAATGATAATAATAATGATTACTACTACCTGCCACTGAAATGCAGCTGGGAGAGGGGCCACTTTCTCTACACACTTGTCACGGCATATCGTGTGTTTTTTAGACATGTTATGTTTTTTTAAAGTTTCGATACGAAACGTTGTTGACCCGCTCACGAATGCATTTCCGGCCATATTCTGACCGCACTGCTGACAGTACACGCAGTGCATTGTGTTACATCCTTTGTTGTACCTCAGCCAGGGAAATTGTTTCAGCCAGTCCTGTCTTTAGGAATATATTTTGGCCGTTTTAATTTGGGTCTCGGAACCAAGCTCTATCCCAGACTCGGTTGTCTCCTCCTCTGGTTCCTAGTGTGATGCTGTGCTGAAGGACCGGGGCTTGGCAATTTTTAAACACGCAACTTAGCGCAGTGAACAGGACCACAGCCAATCAGAGGCAAAGACCCACCCGAGCTCTGTCTCTTATTGGTTTAGAACACGATATGATCCTACCATGAATGTGTGAGTTCGGTCACAGGAGAACACAGAGAGATGATGCGCTTGCGAAATAAATTGTTATGTTTTCACCCGGGCAGCGTCAGGTGCACCAGTGCACGCTTTTAAAAATTTTGGTCGCACTGTGGAGCCCTGTTTTGTAGTCTGCACATGATTGTGTTCACATGCACTCTGTGAGACAACGCCCTTCCGCTATTTAGAGATGATGAATGTACCTATGGATGCTGTCAGGGACAAAAAAAAATAGCTCAGTAAGAGATGGCATGCGCTTTTCTTTCTCTACGTTTAATTTCTGTCGGGTTCTCTCCTGAACCACAGTGCTCACTGCGTCTTACTCTGACTCACTGTTTCTCTGGGGACTTCATCAGCTGACACTTGCTTTCTAATCTATTCTTTGCTCCTTTTTCTTCCTCCTCCCAGAGCCGTCATATTCTTTTCCATTTTGCCTCATACTTCTTTCAGCTTTCTTATTCTGTCTATCATTTCCACAATTGTCTGTCTTTGTGCCATTGTTGCCTCTCCCAAAATCAGAGTGTGTATATTTTTAATGCGTCATAGCCTTCCATTCTCCGTTAAAAGGCCCTGCAGTCTCCACCTTGAATATATTTCTCTGTGCCGCAGGGAGAGTTCACTTTAGAATAATGAGTGTCAACTGCTCTTCCACTCTGCAGAAATGGGAGAGAAGAGTGGCTTTGCTTGTGGGTCTGTGATGACGGGGATGCTGCACAGACAGCTCTATAGAAAATCAATTATAGAGCATTTAGAGGATGGGGTTGAATTCCTAGTTCAGAGTCAGCACGGAGGCCTCAGGAATCACTGGTTCATGACTGCACTTTATTGCAGATTGGTCGAATCTTCAGTTGTACAGCTTTGACAGTAATTTATAGAAAAATGTGATGGAATTTACAAATGATGTTTCAGAAATATTTAATTCAGGGCAGGTATAAAGCCGCTACTGTAAGTGTGTTATATGAGCCAACCTGTGGCTCACCCATAAAGGTCTTCCTACATATTTGTCCTGTTTAGGACTGTGGGGGCTTCACTGACATCTCCCTCGTTCTACTGGTGTCTTTTTGAACCTATTACGGTGCAACAACTCAGGACTGTTCCCTACTTAATAAACACTCATTAACTTAAAGTGAGCATTAAATTAAGATTTAAGACACTTATGAATCGTCATCATTTGTGTCATTACTGACAAGTATAGTGTTACATTTGCAACTATAACGTTCAAGTCTATCAAAGCATTGTGGGAAAGCAAAGAAAAAAACTAAAATTGAAAGGGCACTACACAATGCATACATTTTACTATTAAATTTCAGACACTAAAATAAAATGGGTTAAAGTAGATAGATGCACAAGGCAAATATGATTTAGGTCACAGCTGTATTCTGGTAAAGTTTACAGCAGGTCACTGTGTCTGCTTTTGGGATAGATATTTCCCCATGCATTACATTGTTTAACTATATCTAATTTATCCTGATCCATGCAGTAAATTAATGGGAATATCATACATCAGGTCTGGATTCTCTCTCAATTAACTCTAACTAACAGCATACTGTCACCAGATACTGACATACATTTTGGACTGTTTGTAAAAGATATTTCCAGTGTTTGAATTGTGAAGGAACCCAGTCATTGCATTGATGAGTTAATGCCACACCCATACTCTGCTTAAATTGACGACTCACCTCGTTTGCTAAATCCTCTTATTATCAACACTGCTTCATAATAATTTCATTTCATACTTTATTTTAATTACAGATTACTTTGTTCTCTTTTGTATTTAGTGGATATTTCATAATGTGCCGGTGTGGCTACATCTCTAATCATCACAACAATACATTTGGAAGTGTCATGAGTGGCAGTGAAATTATAATCCCTTAAAAGAATCCTGCTCTGTCCTGGTGACTGGCATCCATTTAATTTGGAATTATTTTGAAAACTGAGCTACTCTGCCTTCCCATGCTTGTCATAGTCAAACTGTCATCACATCCTTACATCGCCCTGCCCAAAATACAGTGAGATAATGGAAGCAGAGCTCCACAGAAATTCTGTTTCTGTCTGATGACGTATCTATCCTCCCTGCCTCTTCTAGTTGTAGAGATGCTCCAGTCACTCCACTCCCTGCAGCAGGAGAACCAGCGCCTCCAGGATCAGATCCTCAGCCTGACGGCCAAGAAGGAGCGGCTGCAACTGCTCAACACAGAGCTGGCCGTGCCTTTCCCTCCACACATGTTTTCCGCCCAGGGCTCCATGCACACCTCTGCACAGATCCACTTCCTGTCATCCACCCAAGGTCAGATTATTCATATCCTAAAACACACTGTTACTATGTTGTCATGTAGTACGCTCCCCATCTACATTTATCTCCCCTCCTTCCTCCACCTGCATATAGCATGTTAAACATCAGTGTTATTGTCGGGTTAGATGAGATTCCTTACAGTAAACTGATCATAGATGAGATGATTGATAACATCTGTCTGTATTGTTGGTTATTCTTTCCACTAACAAAACAACGCACTGTAAACTCAAAGAGGTTGTTCCAGCCTGATCTGTCTGCACCTCTCTTCCGGTTTTGTTAAAGGTGTAAATGTGGCAGATCAAAACAAATGAATGAGCACTACGGCCCACCAGACTCCATTGACAAAAACATTGATTTTACCTTGCAGATCATGAAACTCACTACAACAGTCTTTGTTAGTCTTTCCACTGTTCCAACACCTACTCAATTCACAGAGTTAGGTTAGAAATAGGCACAAAACAGAGTTGGCAGTGTAACGTTCTTCTTCGGGACAAATGCGCTGGTAAAAGTGCTTGTTATTCAGTGTCTGACATTATGGAAAGAATCCCTTCAGAGTAAGTCACCAACAATCACCAACTGTAACTAAATCACCTTCCATGGTGTCCAGCATGTCGAACCGCCATGTTTCTATGGTAGTCCAGAACAGACAAACCAAACACTGGCTCTAGATAATTGCGTTCACGTTTCTCCTTTGCACTTGGAATGGGAGGGTGAAGCGACGGAGTTGCAGTCTGCAACTACACCACTAGATGCCACCAAATCCAGCACACTGGTCCTTTAACTAAAGCAGTATCCCACAGTGCCATGAATCAATGCAGCAACCCTGTGTTTGTCCCTCTTTTCCTTAGACCCCCTGAGCACCAATAAAAGTCCCCTGTCCAAAAGTTGCTTCCTGAATGACACCTCCTTTGTTACCTCGTCTGAGGTAAGAACCTTTTTACCTTGAACACACTGTACAACCCATACTAGCAAGTACATTTGTGCCTATTAAACCTCTTTTGTAACAAGATAGATAGTAGTGTATAGGTTTAACCCTCAATACAATGAAGCTAATGCTGGCATCACATTATTGCACATTTAGACTGACTGTGTGCTTTTTGTGGCAGTGTTTATTCACTGTAAACTGATGTTCAAAGGTACTGAATGCATATCAAATGCAAGCTAAAAGCTAAATATCTAAAATGATGTTTCATGTCTTTGTTCCAGGAGCTCCACTCTGGTAGTCCTTCGCGCAGTAGCTCTTCCCTCTCCTTTCAGAGCACTCCTCCTCCTCAGCAAAGCCCCGCCTCCTTCGGCCAGCCCCTACTCAACGGCCTGAGCCGAGGTTTGAGCGATGGTCTGGGGGCCATCAGTCAAGCCGGCAGCTCCTCTTTGCCTGTGGTGGGCGGGCTCATGGCGTCGCTCACAGGAAGTCCGCAGCTGAACATGAACGGTGTGCTGGGCAGTCTGAACGGCGTGATCCAGTCTCCTGTGCAGAACACCCCTCAGCCCACACTCCCCGCTCTGCGACCCCAGCCTCCACCTCTCAACCCCCAGGCACTGGCACAGGGCTTTCAGCTTCCCAAGAGTGCCAGCCCGTATGTACCCAGTCTGTCTTTAAATCCACTGAAGAAGAAATCCACTTTCACACTAATTGCTGTTTTAATTAGAGGCGTTGACTTAAACCAGGAATCACTCTCTGATTGTTTGGACTGATCAGCTGAGTGTGTGTGTGTGTTGTCTGGTGTGTAATGTGTGTTGGTGTTTGCGTTTCAGGTCTTCTCTCCTGTCCGAGCAGCAGAAGCATCTTCTTCTGGAGCAGCAGCAGCAACAGCAGCAGCTCCAGCAGTTCCTCTCCTCACAGAACTTCACTCCTGTGAGGACACTCTTTTTAGCACTCTGTCTTATTCTCACCTGTATGTGGAAAACAATCCTCATCTTCCTTTGCAAAAACTTCCTTCAATTTTTAGTTTTTAGTTAGCTATTGGCACACCAGGTTTATTTTTATAGACCTTAATTACGCTGACAGTCTCTCTCTCTTTTTCGCTTACTCAGTAACTAAATCTTCTTTTACTAAAGGAATAGTTCAACATTTTGTGGAATACCTGTGAAATGTCCTGTGGTCGCTATGAGGTTGCCAGGCAACCATCAGGAAGTTACAGCGCCCAGCCAAGAAAATGGTCCCACACATAGCGCTCTATAAAACCACAACTTCAGTACAGATTAAAAAACAAACGAGATATAACGTGTTTATTAGTGAGCTTTACAGGTGCTGGTGTTACCTTTGGAAGGAGCCAGGCTAGCTGTTACCCATTGTTTCCAGTCTTTATGCTAAGCTAAGCTATAGTCTGCTGGCTTCATCTTCATCGAGGCAGACGACCATCCACTTAGAGCCGGGGTCTGTCCGAGGTTTCTGCCTCTTAAAAGGAAGTTTTTCCTTGCCCTTGTCGCCAAGTGCTTGCTCATGGTGGTACTGTTGGGATTCTGTAAATAATGTAATAAGGAGTTTGGTCTAGACCTGCTCTATTTGAAAGTGTCCTAACTTCTGTTAAGAATTGGCGCTATACAAATAAAATTGAATTGAATTGAATCTTCTCAATGAAAAAATGAATAAGTATACAGTATATCCCATCATTTATTAAACTATTCCTTTAATTTGACCTGTTTCTGGTTCAACCCAACTAGTTTGAAGAATTTACCAGAATCACTGGTCATTTGTCCAATACTACAGTAGTGATCTGCCTTGTTTAGTCTTACTGTCATAAGTATCCCATGCATGGTAGACAGCAGTCATTTACTGTCAGAGATGTGACACTAGAGGTATAATGCAAGTGTTAACTATACATGAGAGTAAGACGAGAAATATTGTCAATTTAATAGCACTGACACATTTGCTTCAGAGATTAATATGGGGAAACCAATATGCAGTAGTATGTCACTAACTAGCCACTGATGTTATTTATATGAGTCACTGTGAGACTCCTTTTACAAAAACAGGAAACCAGCCAGCATGAATGTCCCTATTTGACTTGCAAAGTCTGGTGGAGTCTGGAAACAAGCAGACACAGTGGACTGTGGTCTAATAAATCTAGACCTGGTATCTTGGTGACTGTGGGGTTCAGGGTTTATTTGCTATGGTACATTCAAGACAGGTGAAACAAGTGATAATAGCACAACATGGATGACCCAAGGAAAGTTGCTCTTGTTCAGGGTAAACAAATCAAAGATAAACTTTTCTTGTGGATGATGTTCGCATTCATTGAAAAGATGGAAATGATAAACTTACATTTACATGAGCTGGATTATTGTTGATGGCTTATGAAAAGAACCGTGTGCCCCCCACCACCTACTGACTGAGACTGATCTTCCCTGATCTAACTAATACACATGGCGCTCATCTGTGCACAAAGAAAAACAATACTTCCCCTAGTGGTTAAATCATGAAGTACATACAAATGGCTCCTACATTAGTTATTAAGATTATTAATTATTCAATCTAACTTTCAGTTTTAAAAGCACGGAGATGTATTGATCTTACCATTTGCAATGCAGAAACAGAAGCTTGATGTCACATAACTGCACACTGAGCTCACAGTTCAGTCTCCCAGCTGTCCAAGTTGGGGGTTACAGGGGTCCTGAGCGTCCCATAAACTCTCTGTCTTCTCCCCTGTCCACCAGGAGCAGCAGGTGGTGGTGTGCCAGATGCTGCAGCAGCAGAGACAGAGGGAGCTGCAGCGCCTGACAGGAGCACTCACCTCCACCCCAAACTCACCCATGATCGCCCAGTCACCCAGCCTGCTGTCCTCAGCCACAGCCTCACCCCTGCAGGGCGGCCAGGGAGGCAGCCTCTTTGGCCTGCAGGACAACGCACTTCACAAGCCCGGGGTGAGTAACACTGCAAGGGTTTATTCTTGAACTTATTCTTAAGATCATTTATGATGGTGCGCTTATGATCAATTAATAAAAGATACTGAGCATAAAACCCCTGCTTACGCAGGTTCTAAGAAGCCCATTTGTAACCTACCTACCTGTGATCTATAAATATCAGATAAACTTGTATAACTTACACAAATGAGATTTTAGTCAGGAACAGCTCGGGATCAAAAGACATACGTAAAAGTGGTGAACTATCAGTGTTTAATTGTGAGAATCAGCACTTATTTTAGTGAGATATCTCACTTTTTAATTGTTTTTACGGACACTTAGAGAATTGTTAATATGTCATATTTCTTAAAGGGAGTTTGGCTTAATATGTTTCCCCATGCAGCACAGGGAGCTTTTCAAACTGCTGCATATATATTTTTTAACATTTTCTAACTACAGAAACACTAAAGCTCTGTTATTGGTCCTAATTGAAGGCTCTGTATTGGAGAATATGACCCTTTCAGGTGTTAATTAAATTAAAATGTTCCTGCCATAATCTTGCACCGCCCAAGATTGGGGGGGGCTTTTATTGCCTTTATGATAGTGACAGGTGATGATTGACAGGAAAGGGGGGCAGAGAGCGAGAGGGGATTACATGCAGCAAAGGGCCACAGGTCAGATTCGAACCCTGAGCCGCTGCAGCAAGGACTCAGCCTCAGTACATGGGTCGCCAGCTCTGCCCACTGAGCTAACCGGGCACCCTCACCCCCCACTTTTAACTATACATAAAGACCCATGATTCACCACAGCCTTGGGCGCATATGCATCCCAAACTGCAATACTGCAACATAACCAGCAGGAAAATCCCTTAACATCAAGTCTAGACTTTACCTACACAAAGTAGGTTTTAAACTTCAGATTAAAATGGATCTTCTGTCTGTTTTAAAGTTTCTCATTATGATTGTATATGTTGTGATGTTTCCAGTTTTAGAAATGTAGGAAACATTGTGTGCATCTGTTTTCAGGCTGCAGGAGAGAAAGGTGGAGACAAGAATGGGTGACGTTTCTTGATTTCACAGAAGCAGCTCACACGAAGATACGGGGCATCACAGCCCACTTGAAGAACTGAGGTCAACTTACATGACTTTTGAACGTCTTTCCTTCTCTGTCATCTTTATCTTACACCCTCTTTTATGAATGTATAACAGGATGGACTTAAACGTCAAGGTGAAGTTTTTCGTGTTTTGGAATTCTTTATATCAGAGGTTCTTCTCGTAGGTTTTTGTGTAGGCAGCTTTCAGAGAGCATGAATACGATGGTCTCTTGTTAAATTGCACTAATTTGTTAGCTAGACCAATGGGGCTGCTTATGAAGGCAGAGTTCCTGCTCGTCCCTGCAGGTGCTGTGTAAGGCTTTTGGGTCGAAGTGTGAACTCAAAGTCGGAGCGTCTCTCCTCTGACTTCTCAAGCACTGACCAATCATGATTTGAGTTTCCATTCAGTCAGTGAGTCATTCACAGACTTCTGCCACTTCTTGGAACCTCAACTGTCTTCCGCGATATTTTGTCTTCCCTTTGTGTTCACCCCACCCACATTTCATCCAGATCTTCTATATGTTGCATCTTCTCACATGCACTTATTATGTAAAGGGTAAATATACTGTCATTTTTGATGTGTGGTTAGTGGCATTTCAACATTAAGCTAGTTATTACCTCAGATCTTTCTGCCACCTACTTTCCATTGTTGAAATTTTGTGCTGACTCATTGCCGCAATAGCCTTCACTGGATATAAATGCCCACCAAAAATCTTGGTGTTAACTCTAAGGTATGTAAATTAAAAAAAAAAAAAAGGCACAGAACCCACGTGTCCAAAATGGTGTCCACTAGAGACTGGCACCAACATGAACGTCCAGCACCAGATTTTATTCCAAATCACCACGAGAGTTTCTAAAGACTTTTATATCCTTCCAGTTGCTATCGAGATTAAGCAGACGAAACCAAACATTTGGAAGCTGTAAGTAAGAAATTAATTGTTTTTCCTAAACAAGTGTGCACTTTGCATGTTAGTAGCTAACAGAGCAAATTAGCCATTAAACACAGTACCTTATAAAGGATGCTTGGTACTTACTAGGCCACTAGGGACTGACAGGTTTTTGATTTATGTGAGTATTTTGCACTCCTCCTCTTCCTTAAGTGTCCATTTTTTGTGTTCCTTTCATACAGATATTCTTTTCATGTTCACCAACTAGTTGTTCTTTTAGCAATACTGGATAGATAATGCCTTAATGATGTTATATTTACAGAGAAAACCACAGCCCAAAGGCTTACTCTCTTGTCTTCTTTCTTTGATAGTGTTTTTGTATCTGGGGTACATGGAGGGGTACATTAGTAAAGCGAAAGCACTCTTCTTAAACCCATTTATACTTTTGATAGCTGACTGATGATTTCAAAAGTTGAAATGTGTGAATAACCGTATAGTGGTAACTGAAGTGTCAAATCATTTTCTATTGTAATTTTTGTGTTCAGATGCAATGTTCTTTAGTTGTTTGTGCTTCAGAGAACTGAGAAACAAAGACTTATTGAGAATCTGACCGTAAAGCTTGCACAGCGGCGTCATAGGAGACGCCTGCTGTGGACGGACAAGATGTAAACTATTATTAAAGTGCCGTGGCAGCAGTGTATGATACATGTAGCTGTTATCAGCTGAGCAGAGGTGAATTGCCAATGTTGTTACTGTTGACCTTTACTGCAGGCCCGCAAGCCAACGTAGTGACTTTGATAGGCGTCTCTTTCCTTCCACTCCGCTCTATAATACGATGCCTCAGTTTTACTAACAAAGGCCACTCATAAAGTAAGTGATTATTTCACCATGTTTTCTCCTGTGTTCTTTAACAATATCATAGGACTTTTCAAATATTTCTGTTTGCAATCTTGAACATGATCTCCCATACATGTGATACCTTGAGTGCTAGGTCGTTTTATTAGCAGCTATAATGTAGAGGTCAGAAAGGAACTTCAAGCAACTCACTAGTCGGTGATAAATACTGTAGCAATGACAGAAGGAGAATGTTGATTATGTTGATAAAGACATGAGCCAACGCGCTGACATGACTCCAAGTGGGAGGTCTGCAATCTACCAAGTATGTCTTTATTATGTAAGTCCAGACACACAACCATGTCCAAGAGATTGACTGAAGAGTGCGAAGGATTTCTGAAGCGGTTTCTTTCTCATGTTGCACTGGGGCGCTTTGGGCCCAATTGTAAATCGTTTTTTAGTACCTTTTCAATTTTGTTGGAATACAAGTTGTATACTTTAATATGTTTGTGTAAAAACACATTCATTCTTTTAAGCTTTGAAGTTTGGGTAACCAAGATAATCCATGTTCTGAATGTCGTACTGTGTATCTTTTATGTATTACAACATTTAAGCACTTGGCTCTGGATGAGGTCTGATGGAGAGCGAGTTACCCATTGGGATATGAATTGCATGAAATGCAGTAACGTCTCTCAAATGTATTGCTAAATACCAAGTAATAACTATGCATAATTTTAAATGCATTGTTCCCTGAAAAAAAATTAAATGAAAAGAGCACTGAATTTTAAAAAGGACAAGCATGTTGTCATTGTACAGTGTATTTGTTTGAGAGAATTGATTGAAACGAATTTGACAATATTCAGATTAAAAGCCCTGTAAAGTATTTTGATATTTTTGTGTGTAAAATTAAAAGGACGGATTAAGACAACTTTTTTTGTCAATAAATGTATTTTACTGAGTTGTTACATTTTCTTTTGGGTGTTGATTTATCTGTTGGTGGTCCATGTACTTGAAGAGAGGAAAGGGGAAATTAATTAAATTGTAATACATTGAACTTAACAGTACCTAATATTAGAAAGAAATATTCCATAATTAGATATTAGGATTCTGCCAGAGTGAAAATGAGCTGCAGTGTTTATTGGATTTCTGTTGCCATGTGCTGTCCTTGGTACACCACTGGGACTACTGTTTGGGTACCTGAATGTGGGATGTCAAACCTTGTTTAATTACCAAGAAAAACATGTATACATTAGCCTACAATGTCAAAATGTCTGGCAATATTTATTTTAAAAATCCCACATGTCCCAATATTATCCTTATTATCATATTACAATATTCTGAATATATAAACTAATGATTCTTGTATATCCTAGCTGTTTGTTTACAGTTTTGTTCATCCGACTGAGTCAGGAATATTAAGATTATTTTACAGCTGGTGTAAGTGAGCTTGAAGCAGGTCCAAAGGGTATACACACCCTCTAACAGGGTTTTTATTGTCAAGAGTTTGTAAGCACCAGCTAATAGCTTTATTAATAGTTAACCAACAGTGTTGGGTTGTAACTCATTAAATGTAATCAGGATTTTGTAATCAGATTACAAAAATAAATGACTATTATCATCCCAGATTACATTTGAAAAAACAAATTAGATAAGGTAAATAATCAAAGATTGTTTTATTCTTTTAAATACGATCATTTGAAAATGCCAACCAATGCTCCATTAACCCATCACAAGCAGTCTGGTCTGACACACAGGGTTTCTTAGACAAGGGCTCCACTTTGTGGCGGACCTGACAGGAGGAAAGACCTCAAGATGAAAAGTTCAATTCATTTATCTGCATTGAAAATGTGTTGAGCTCTTTAAAGGGAACACAGTAATATTTATAGAACTCAAGTATTTGTAGTATCAGTATGTAAGTAATCAGACCCAACACTTAAAAAATAATGTATTAATGTTATGTATCCGTTAGGACCATTAATAAGCAGAGCTTCTGTGTTATCAGGTTATGAAAGGGACTTCTAGCTGGTGTTTAGCAGACCCAAACTTTAAAATAAAATATCCTTTATGAATGATTGATGGTTTGATTTCTCTAAAAACGGCATTATTACTAAATAGAAACCGAACATGTGTTTTCATTAATGACCTTTTACTGGCCTATAAAGCACCAGTAAGTGATTTATGAACCATAAATAAAACTGAGTTACATCGTATAAACGCTTACAAAGAGAGCCTTTATAGGAGCTTCTTTCTGCTCTCTCACGGTGGGTTTTTACAGCGGGCTGAGCAGTCTGAGGAGGAAGAGGAGGAAGAGGAGGAGGGGGCGACGGGACAAACAAATTACGAAGGAGTGGCTTTAGCTGGAGCTTGTTTACAGTCGTAAACCAATCACCTGTGCTGTGTGTCAGAGGGCGGCCATGTTGGAAGTTTTACTAGAGTCCGCCCAAGTGGAGCCCGTCCAAGTTTCCTGAGGCAGCTGACTGAAGACAGGATTCCCTCCCGACAAAGTACCGACATAGCGACTTCACTTGGACTTCAGACACAATGAACACAGCCGGCTTCGTAGTCGCAGTGCGGAGAGGATGCACACAGACCTTCAGACGTCCTCCTCTGCCTCTTCCTGTTTCCTCCTCTATGGTGAGCCCAAACATTGCACTGCACATCTGCCACTAAAAGTCTTATTGTTTATGTTAGTGGGTCGTTTTAATGTTACCTTTACAGACGTCCCGCCGTTGTAAGGAGTGTTTCAGAGCGCTGAGTCATGGCAAAAAGCCTACAATGCATACTTTGTTTCTAATGCAAACACTAAATCTGACACACCTTCCTTCATTCACCTTTGCCACTGATGTGTTTAGGTAATGAGCCTGCAGGCCACAGAGGATGGCTGTAGGCCTCATTAACGTGGCTTCATATGGTTATCTGTGATCTGTCATTCAGGTATATGGATATATCTGTCAGAAAGGATCTATAATGTGGTCGGCTGGTGTAAAATGCCTTCTTGTTCACATCAAATGTAAATGTTTTATATCAGTGAATCAGTAGCCTGCTGGGTATTTTACCCTCCATACATTGTGTCTTCTAAAAACATATGTCTGCTCACAACCCTGGGTGTCCGCAGGGTCTTAAAATGTATCAGATATATGAATTTGACAGGTCTTGATTGGATTAATACCAACCCTAATCATTTCAACTTTCAGACTGTTGTGTAACTGTTTTATGTTTCTGTCTTATTGTAAGTACGTCTATTCACAAAATGTCACTACTTGTATAAAGTTGCATTTTTCATTCTCACTTTTAAATGTGTTTTTTTTCTTCTTCTCCAAACTACAAAACTAATACAGATTTTCCTTCATATCTTTCGTACTGTTTTTGCCAGTATGGACATAAAAAAAAGTCTTAATTGTCTTAAACCCTGGAGTATATACCTGCTGCTGCTCTGTGTCACATACAGCTCACTCTGTCTGCAGGTTCAGTGCTGCCGGCAGTCCACAGAGATTGTCTCTGCGGCCCGGATGCCCTACAGAGTGAAGGTGTCTGCTGGGAAACGGTATGCCTGGTGTGCCTGTGGACACAGTAAGAAACAGGTGAGTGTGTGTGTGTGCGCGCCAGTCACGGCTCATTAACTGCCGTCTATATGCTCAGTTTACATTCCCACCAGCTGGACAGCTGCCTTCTGAGAGGCACATTGCTGGCAGAGACTTGAATTTCCTCAGCCAGCGAAGAGCATGCACAAACTAAGGTTAGGGTTGGACACTTTATGTCATCAAACTGTTATATGTGTGCAGAGATCTCAGTAATATAAAGGAGAGGGCCAGACTGTTACTAAACCTTCACCAGGCGACTTTGAACTTTGATAGCAAAAGTTAACAGACTGGATGTGAATGACCATTTGACTTCATTACCCAGAAATCCTGTATGTTAGCATAACACGTGGGATCAACCCTGACTGAGAATAGGGTTGTTAATGCCTTTTTTCAAGACAGATTTTTGACTTATCATAGCAGGAAAAACTCTATTCACAGTATGTAATGGTAGTGAGGCAGCATGCACAGTAAAGTAGGGCACTGAAACAGACACATCAACAATTAGTCGATAACTCAATTAGTTGTCGACCATTAAATTCAATGCCAACTATTTTGATAGTTGAGTAATCATTTTAAAATATCCAAATTCTCTGATTTCAGCTGCTCAGATGTGAGTATTTTCTGGTTCTTCACTCCTCTGCAACAGTCAACTGAATATCTTTGGGCTGTGGACAAAACATTTGAGGATGTAAACTTTGGCTTTGAAAAACACTGATAAACATTTTTCACAAATTTCTGTCATTTCATGGACCAATCTACTAATTGATTAATTAAGAAATTGATCAACGGATTAATCGCTAATTAAAATGATTGTTAGTTGCAGCCCTAAAATAGTGTAGCCTATATACACTTGTGCTTTTGTTGCTATGGGTAAAATGTCTGCTGTGGTAAAGGAGTAAAAATCATTTAATTTAAAGGTCTCGTACACTTTTCTGGTGTTTTATGTGAAGTTCTGATATCCATCAGAAGATATATTTATGGTTTTAAGTACCTTTAAGTGTCTAATATAGTTTTACATCTCCTCTCTCACACTTCTCTCCAGAGCTGTAGCGAGAACCGGGGTGTTTTGTGTTGTTTTGTCTCATTAATATTAATGAGCGTCTCTTCTGATTGGCTAATTGTTTTCTGACTGACACACAGTCAGGCCAACCACAAGTAACGGATTGTTGCCCACCTAGACGGTTGTTCCTGATGGATCATTTTGATACTTTCACAGTATTTATATTGCACCTAGACCTGCTTTATTATCAAAAAAGGCATAGAAATCTCACTTTCTACAATATGGGCCCTTTAAAATTACAATATGATGCTATTAAAACTATTGGGTGTATACATAATGTTTCCAACCCGTGTCTGAACTATTTGTGTACTTCTTTGAGTACACAGGCTGGAAAAGGGAAAAAAAACAAGTGTGTTTTGGATAGTTACATCATCAAAATGCATTCAATAATGGATGTGCTGTTAGGGATATAAACTTAAGTCAGAATAATCCAAAAAGTAGTCAAGAAAAATGCTAAATTGACATTGAAATACTTAAACATTATGTGAACTGAAGTCTGTGTCCTCACACCTTTTTTCTCCCTCTCTCTCAGCCTTACTGTGACGGAGCTCACAGGATAAAAGCTCCGAGCATCTCTCCTCTACGTTTCACCCCTGAAAAGGACAGGATGGTCATGCTGTGTGCCTGTAAGGAAACCAAAAACGCGCCATACTGTGACGGCTCGCACTTTAAGGTCATATTCCAGGATTTAGTGAAGTCGGTGAAAGGCATCTTTAAATGAACAGCATTCAAGATGTCTGCACTGGGAGGCCAAGGACCAGTAACCTTAAATACAAAACAGAAAACAATGACAAGTATATATATTTTTGTAACCAGTGTTTGCATTACCCATTAAAAATGCTTGAAAACCAGTGTTGTCCAAGTCAAAGCAGCTTGTCCCAAACCTAAGCAATGACAAACTGACTATTATGTTTCTTCTGATGTTGATTTATTAATGTCTCTGACTTTTATGTAGATTTTTTATTATTTATTTTTATTGTTTCCTTTGATTGATAGTGACAGCTGGGGAGTGTCAGGAAAGGGGGGTGGTGGAAGAGAAAGGGGATGACACGCAGCAAAGGGCCACAGGTCGGACTCAGATGCTGGGCCGCTGCAGAAATGTATCCATTTGTATTGTAATAGACCTTTTTCACAACAGCCATTGAGACATAAAACAGTAGGATAAACACAGGTGCAATGGTTCTAATTATTGTTCTGTTACATTCCAGTGAGCCAACATGCAAAATAGTTAATAATAATAATAATAATGTTTCACCTGAATGGAACAGTTGGTAACACATGTTTACCCTACTGCGTTATGTCAAAATGGCTGCTGTGAAAAAGGTCTATAATGTCTTAATTTGTGTTAAAAATATTGGTATCCCCTTTGTATAACTTTATAAGAGGTAAACTGCACTACAGGTCCCCAAATTCCCAGAAAAAACAGAGGACATGACCTCAATAGCAGTTAGGTCTTGAATGCTGAATTATCCTAGTGTTAGCTACTTCTTTATTGTTTGGACATTGAACATCACTTCAATTCAATCTGTGGCCTGGTCGATAGCAGCCTCCTGATTGGGTCAGCTTCTAACACGTGACCATACAGGAAGTGATTTCTATAATCTCCTTGGTCAGCTGTCGGGTTGTGAAATCTTGCACTCTTCCTCGGGGAGTGTGATTTATTTTTCTTCCTCTGTTTGACCTTTTATACTTTCTGTAGCTGTGACGTCATTGGGGCTTTGAGTCACGTTCACGGTTCTTTTCACCGGCGCGCGACTTGGACAGTAGCCAGCTGAGGCTGCTCTGAAGTTGAACTGTCATTGGAAACAGACATGAACACGTTGGTGACCAAAGTAGACCTCAAATGGATCAGTTTCACCTTGAGACAACCTTGGATAACCTCTAGGGCAGCTTCCAAGGTAAATGAAGCCCTTTTATAAACCCCTGCCTCCTTTAAACATGATAAACTTTCCTCTGTTAGTCGGCCGACTGAGTATTATTTGGACAATGTTGTAGACTTCAGTGCACTTTTGAGACTTAATTCCTACCACGACACCTTTTAGACAGAAATACTGTACCGTCCATTATTTTCTAAACACGACCGCCTCGTACTAGCCCCCTGACAGCAGCCTATAGCCTATAAAGAAGCTATGAATAGTAGAACCACCTGCTGTGTAGCATCAGAGCCCCTGCACAGACACAGCTGTTTTTAATCCCAGCCTGATTAGACCTTCCCTCAGGACTGTCTGGGCCGGACTGACACCGTTTATGTTAGCTTTAACACACTTTAAGCACAAATACCTACAGCTCTGACTCTGACCCAGCAGCGCTCAACCCATATTCAGTGTAAAAAGAGGCTGGAGCAAAATGGCTTTAACACACCTGGGTGGGTTGAGAGGCCATTCTTAAAATACCGTTTAACCGGTCTAACAGAACTGACTGAGACTCAGGGAGAGGTCAGCCTGCACACAGCCACAGAGTTTAGAGAGGAGGTCTAATCAGGCAGAAGTGAAAACACCTGTGGTGTTCCATAGGTATGTAGAGGCTTTAAAGGGACAGTTCACCCCAAAATCAAAAGTAGTCCTTTATTTTATCAGTCTGGATTGTTTTGGTGTGATTGGAATATGGGAATCGTCATGCTTTCATTACTAATAATGAGCTGTTCTTAGCTATAGACGCCATGGGTCGCCTTCCACTGAGTCCAGCATGTTGTTTTGCGTTACACATGCTCAATTAATTGCAATCTGCAAATTCACTGCTAGATGCCACTAAATCCTACACACTGGACCTTTTAGCTGAGTTCTCTTATATGCTTCTGTCCACAGGTCCAGCTCTCCACACTTCCTCCAGAACCTGTCATACCCTCTAAGAAGCCTTTCAAAGTGGAGCTGGTCGGTGGAAAGCGTTACTCATGGTGCACCTGTGGACACAGCAAGAAACAGGTAAAACCACTGTTTGACATCATCTGTATATATAGCTAAGAGTTTATTGTTTACTGTTTATTGTCTACTTTCTATATCTAGCAAAGAGTTTATTGTCTATCTTGTACTGTATTTTTTTTTATACCTCTTTATTTTACACTGTTTTGTAAGCGGCTGGAAATTAAATTTCCTTGCGGGAGTCATCCCAAAAGGATCAATAAGTCTAAGTCTCTATCACTCCTGTCTAAAGTACATGTTTTATCTTTCAGCCTTTCTGCGACGGAGCCCACAAAACCAAAGCCCAAGGCCTGTCCCCGCTACGCTTTGTCCCAGAGAAAGACGCCACGGCTTGGTTGTGTGGTTGCAAGTACACAAACAATCCGCCTTACTGTGACGGCACGCACAAGCAGGACTTCGTCATATCTGCCCCGCTACATGAGCAAACTGATTCTTGAAAAGGAATGCAGAGAGATCTTTGAACTGAACAGCACATGTAAACTGATTGACCATTTCAAGTGTCTGATTCTTGTGTCTTATCAGTATTTCTCTCAGTGCTTGACAGAGAAGAGAGTGGCTATGAAAAGCCCTTGCTTTCTGTCGTTTATCAGGGAAACAGGGTTGAATGATAAGATGATATACTGTCTGAGGGTGGAGATTTTACCACCACACTCTGTAGAAAAGGATGTTAAAGATGGGATATAACAGTATTATCTTCAATACTACTCAAGATCTAGAGAATGCTTTTACAGGAGAATATTGTCTGTGTAGAGGTTTTAGACTGTGAAGTGTGTGTATGAAGGGAGGATGTAATAGTGCAGTGTCCTACAGCTCACTCCGTAAAGTAGCATATCTGTCAGGGCCATAAATCCTCCTCTCCACATATAAAATGCCACATTATTTTTTAACTTTTGGGGATGTATTTATATGCTTCTGACAGAAACTTCATCATGTCAACCAGGGTTGGCCCTGGCGGACCTGCAGATAGGACCCAGAGAAAAGTGCTAACTGTATCTTCTTCCAAGCAGCTTTGCACGTGAGCTACTGACACATTTTGGGTTAGGGTACACGCACACACTATTATTAATACATTTAAACCTTGCCTGTTCAGAGAACTATGCCACAATGAGTGATCTGAACACTTTGTGCTGTAGCTCACTGTAGGAAACTGCACTGAAAAAGAGCTGTTGACATTACATTATGTACCTGTAATTATTAAACTGATTACATTTTTAATCTGTAACTGCCTGATGAGTGAGAGAGAGAGAGAGAGCTGCCGCAAAGGGCAACAGGCCGCTGCTTTAAGGACTCAGCCTTGGTACATGGGGCACCAGCTCTACCAAGTGAGTTATGTATTTAGTTTTTTTACCTCTCCATTTGTGCTACATCCACAAAAGCATGCTTCACAATCTGCTACATTCATGGAATCATAAACAGGACACTCAGGTCAGAAAAACCTAGTAAGTAAACATTTTATTGACCTAAAACATGCACATATGGCTGATAAAAAAGTATCATTGTTTGTTGAAAAGAAACAAAAGGAATGTTGAAAATATGGAACAACAACATACATGGCCAAATATTCAAATCCCTTTTGAGTTCTTTGACTGCGAGAGAGAACGTGGTCTGCTGACAAACAAATGCTTGCAAGCATGGTAGTGCTTGGTATTCTGTAAATATAAATGCTTCTCCTGTCGGAAAATACTTGTTGGTTTGGGTTGTGTGATTTGACCTCAACAAAGTGCATCAACAGTTATATGTAATGTACCTGTGTTACCTGATGAGCGGTTGCCTATACTGGACACTTATACAGCAGTTATTAACATGACTGTTCAAAGGCGAGGATTAGCTTTTTTTCTTCTTTACATCCAACTCCTGCAGCGATGTACACTGCAATGCCTCTCAGCATTTTGTCTCAAGTTTAATGGAGCCAAATGAACGCTGATGGAACTATGGAAATGAAACAGACCCACTGCATATACAATACAAAACGATTACAATATCTTGTATAAAAGATAAGTTTATACATATGTATGCACACATGCTCACATTTGATACATACTGTACAGTTTGTATGTGTGCACTGTTCTAGTCTAACACACAAACACACACACGCACATACATACATACAAGTGTCTATTTGGCTGCACTTTTCAGTCTTTCCTGCTGAAAGATGATGACCGTAATCTTCCTCCGGTTTGTCCAGGAGGAAGAAGGCTTGAGCTCGTCTTTTTACTCTGTAGAAAGAAAGAAGGGAGCAATTCCAGTACTGTCCTCCCCACTGCCCCCGTATGCACGTTAGGTTGTCGGAGGCAAACCGCTTTTGTCGGCTCCCCTCGCCTCCTCTTTGCCGGCCCCAGAGCTTGTGCCGTTGACAGTCACCTTCCGAGCGTTGGCGCCCTGTTTGGAGACGAGAGTGTGTCGCTGAGTGTTGTTGGGCACAGTGGTACCGTTGGAGCTTTGGATGGCGGGAGAGAGGTCATGGGACGCAGGGCTGGACTGCGAGGAGGCTCGGGGCGGCTGGGCTGTGGCGGGACTGTGGACTTTGTCACTCTGGGAGTCGCTCTCTGACGTCGGACTGGTGTTGACGCCATCGGAGTGGCCCTGGGCGGCAGACTGGGACGGCCTCCTGCGCTTCCGGGTGGGTTTGACCAGATACTGCAATGGGATGGGTCCAGTCTGCACAGAGGTACACACATTGTTAGGACTGTGGATAAGAGCTCAGGTTTTATAATTCACCAATATGTGGGCACATTTATAGACAGAACTTGCTGTCTTTAACAGTTTAATGATAAGGCTGGTGAAAAATTGTCAACAAATTTAGTGAAAGACCAGAACCATCACTGAATAGATCCTATTAAGTATTATCTGTGTCCCATTGTTGTCCAAAAACTATTAAAAACACTATTGCACTGGGTGACATATTCCTTAATTATCTCACACACACACACACACACACACACACACACACACACACACACACACACACACACACACACACACACACACACACACACACACACACACACACACACACACACACACACACACATACACTGTCCTGCTGCTGTCAATACTCTGCACTATTAAAGTAATATTTGCCAAAAACTACAGTTCCCACTGCTGTTTTGTTACCAGTTTTTAAAGAATCACATCTTTATTAGGAATGAATAAGCCTGGGCTGAGAGGCAAAGAAAGGGTAGGATGGAGAGGTATTTTATTTTGGTCTTTTCATCAGATCAGATCGCCAGCCCCATCCTTTAATATAACAATGTTGTTTGTTACCTAAGGACAATTGACAAAAAGGATATTGATATTAGTAGGAACTACTCAATTCATGTCATTTTTTATAATATCAATCTCAGTTAAACCATCTCAAAAAGAGGGTTATCAGCTCACTCTGTCCACCCAGGATACCCCAACTCCGCTGTGAGTGCGTCCATATGAAAAGGGAGTTTATAGCAAATGGCCAACCACGTGAATATGGACTCTCAATGAGCAACATACTCGATAAGATGATACTATTGATTTTTGTTGGCATGTTTCACTAACGCAGCAGCAACATGAACTATAAACATATAACCAAAACAAAAATAAACAAAAATAAAAAAAACAGCAGCAATAAGTTAAAATGACTGTGGCATTATGTAAACGTGTTTTCCACAATGTCAGCATGATGAAGGACTATAGTTATTGCTTTCTGTTGATACAAAT
This sequence comes from Dicentrarchus labrax, assembly GCF_905237075.1. Lineage (NCBI taxonomy): Eukaryota > Metazoa > Chordata > Actinopteri > Moronidae > Dicentrarchus > Dicentrarchus labrax. The sequence goes on from NW_026136721.1 coordinate 9,649,978, forward strand.
TGTGTTTTAGAGGAGCTCCCTCCAAAAACATCAGTCAGTCATTGGTTTTAGTTTATGTGGGGAAACTATGAGTCAGCTTTATTTTCATCTTTTAATGACAGCTGCGTTATTGTCACGTTGCTGTACAGATGAGAGCAGGGACTAGTTTGAAATCTAGACAAACACTGAGAAGCTACATTGTGAGAAAATCAACCTCACAAGACAAACTACAATCTGACATTGACAAAAAACTAGGGATCATGGGACTTTGATCATTTCATGCACAAAAAAAGTTACTATTTGGCTGCTGACTCTTGGAGCTGCAGTTTCCTACAAACATTTGAATGCACCAAACATTAATGCTGGAGTAGCAGCCATCCAAATGTTAACAGGAATAGAATGCTAGATAGATAGATTATGAGCTCTTATTGGCTCCTTATTATGTAATCAATCTGAAAACATAAAAGCATGCACAAAAGAATTGTCAGCAGTGAACTCGAGTGATTTGTAGTATGTTAGTCCTGGAAACACTGCAAAGAGGGGAAAATCAGGGAGACCACAGTGCTTCTTCTGTTTCTGCAGAAAGCCCACAAACAACTGGCCAGTTCTAGGTGTTCTGTAAAGTCCACTGGATCCTGGAGTGATGGTAGTGTCCTGAGGCGACTGTGTTTATCAGAATCCAAACACCTGAACATAACTGCACAAAGCAGACTACCTCCCTAAACCCTGAAGGTTAACGAACTTCTAAACATGTAGCTTCATTACTGAGCATTCCTTCCAGGAAGTTGTGATTGCAACAATCAACCAATCCCTGTGAATTCTGCACAACCTTCCAATTCTGTCCAATCACCGCAACCTTTCTGCAAATTTTACCAACCATTGTAGTTTCCCAAGAAAACAATTGAGCCAAACTCACCTCCTTGTTTCTGGTCGTAAAGATGCAGACATGGGTCCCATGAATGTCTCACATTTGCCCTGTCCAATTTTATTCTCATGGTTTTATTCACACTGGAACAAGTTGCCTTGAATTTTTTATGAATTATACAAAATAATAGCTAATTCTTTTTTTTCAATTTTCACTTTCTCCAGCAATTTCATCGCAAAATAAATGCCTAAAAACATTGAACATGTATCACAATTTCTTTTAGAAAAGCTGCCGTGAAATCAGGTATTTCAGGCCACAACATTCCCCAAAAAAGCCAGTGAAATCCTGGAAGGACTGACTGATCTCCCTCTGGTTCAAATCTTTAACAGACACTATGATTTAAAGCACTGGTACTTTTCTCATTTCAAGCCAACCTAAAGACAGATTACTCATCCCATTTGACTGAAACAACAAAAAAATTAAATTACACTAACTACAAGAAAGACAAGAGTGATCCAGTTCAGGTTTGTTAAATATTTGTGGTCCACAGTATTTAGTATCAAAGCTGTCACTCACCCGTCTCCACTCATAGAAGTAGGCGATATCCATTAGTGTGTAGTAGTCCTTCAAGGGCTCATCTCCATACAACACCTCCACCTGTAACACACAGTCAAATATCAGTTAACACAACGTGACCAGCCGAAAGCTTCCGTCTGCCAGATCTTCGCATTACATGGTTTATATTTCCTCCTTTGGAAAATTAGATCTATTGTAGTGCAATGAGTTCTGATGTGTAGGAATGCATGATTCTACTAAACCAAGTGATGCATTTCAGTTACCCAGCTGTATGGATTTTTCCCAAGGCTGATATCAGTATTATTAGACTGAAACTGAAGTAAAATAAAACATTTTAGTACTAATACAGTGTAAGGATTCCACTGAAATCAAACTTAATCTTGAACTTGAAAACTGGCCCATTATTGGCAAACCTACTGCTACAGCTGAAGTCCCGTCCTGCTTCCAGGCATGCTTTTATTCCACTGGCCTCAATTACTTTTACATAGAAGTTGAAAGGCTAAAAACATGGTGCTGCTGTACAGCGAGTAACTCATCATTTCAGCATGGGCTGCACTTATTTCCGCAGTATTCAATAACATCACTTTCTGAAAGGTTTAGATCAAAGAGCTTTATAAAAAGGGACGGAGAGGAAAAGACCACAATAAAAAGTGTTGTAAAAGCTGCACTGAGAGACAAACCGGTGGACAGATGCACAAATAAATAACATTTTTAAATGTCACAGCATAATTTTTGCTGGGTTCATGTCTAATAATTACCGTAATAACCACTTTACTACCTGTAAACACTGTTCAGGTGAAGAACTGTCCTGACAGTACTTAAAGTCACTAAAGTCATGAACAATAAAATAAATCTCTCCCCTCGCTAACTTCGGTCCGTCTCATTCCGTGGAAGTGAATACAAAAGGCAGGGTTAGATGACAGTGAAACCCTTGTTGTATAATCTTGCTTGTTGCTGATTGGCTCGTAGGGACCGGGTCCTGCTACAGCTACATTATAACCATTGTTTGCCATGCATGCTATGTAGCTGCAATGACATACTTGATGTTTACACCGGATTAGGATTTGACAGTGCATCTGTGTCTAATGCCACACTCACATCATACCGTACAGACCATTATTAATAGCTAGTAAGAATTTCAGCCAGCTACAAAATCTGCCCCTTTGGTAAAAACTCAAAGTATCAAACAAACAGTGGCAAGATGGCTGCCACTATCACGGCCAGTTACATTTAAATAAAAAACAATGTTATTAACACAAAAACAAACAATTTACCTCATTAAAAGCTATACTGTCTTTGTATGTGGTTTCACTTGTTAGAAAGCTGCTAACTAGCAGTGGTGGTACAGATCTTGGAATAATGTTAACATTCCCAACAATTGTTGAATACTGACAAATTAGCAAAAGATGGATCATATTTTTTTTTTTTTATAGCAGACATTTTGACTAGTGAAAGCAGTAAAAGCATAGGTGCAATTAATCAAATAATTATAATGACCATTACTGTGAATGCTGGCTCACTGCGACGCTGCCACAGAATTTTATTTGTTTGTTTGTTTGATAGGGGCAGAGCACATTCATTAATGCTCATTAAGAACATCAATATAAAAATAGAAGATGTAAACATAACAGGGATAGCAAAAATGCAATGTTGTTACAACAGTTGCCTACCAGTATTTACACATCCAGCAGATATGGAGCAACATTAGCATTTATTGGGGGTATTTTCTGTGTTTACCTGATGAATAAAAATCCAATATTTACTCTTTTTACTCTTCTTTACTCCTGAGAAAAATATCTGTCCGTTTAAAGTCTTAAACTTCTCAATGCTCCAATATGTTGGCTGACTTTCCTTTGGATGCTCAGCAGGAAGTGTGCCTGTTACAGCTGAAAACAAGGCCGATGACAGCAGTGAAGTGAAAAAAAACAGTGAAGTTACAGGCTGTAAAATCAAAACAATGCGCTAAAAAACACTAAAATGCTCTGTGTAATTAATGTGTAAGGGATCACTTGCAAACCCAGTCATTTGATCCAATGTTAAAAATAGCTTTAATTCGTTTTTCGAGCAATGTCCCTCAGTTTGGGCACATATGATTTTGTCTGTTTGGAGCTCTGTTTGTGATCATCCTGTGTTGACAGCTGACAAATGAATGCAACCTCATATGACCCAGCCACGACTGGGATTACGTTACTTTAGAGTTAAAAGTCATTTTACACCAAGAATTTATATTACTGCGTCTAAACCCTGAGGTATGCTACGTAATCAATACAGCGAGAGTGTCTAATTACCCGATAGTTGTTGGGAATATCCATCTTGCTTCGGAGGAACTTCGCTAAGTGCATGACGGACATGGCTGCTGGGCACTGTAGGAAGCGTTTACCATTGGACTGAGAACAGAGAGGAGAGTGGAGAGGGGGGGGCGTAAATCCAGGGTGAAGACCAGAAAAACACATTAGGCTTCAACTACTGCTTTACCCAACTTTGCTTTTTTATCTAAAATCCAGCTTTACCTTGTCTCCTTCCATCTCTGAGCGCTGCCTCTCATTATTTCTGCAGGCAAATATTCAACAAAAAGAAAAGGTGTTAAACAATTATTAACCATTCTTTCCACGCACACAGAAAACCATATTCAGAGAGACTTACAGCAGGTTCAAACAGCCTCGCTCTAATTTCACTTCTATTTAATATGGGCCTTACTTGCATATTTAAGTAACTCCACTCTATTGATAATGATCAAATAATTGTGTTTCGTTGTTTTTGTCTCAGCAGCAAGTTTCCAGTAAACAGACCCGAACATGAAAAATTCAGTGTTTTTGTGTTGTTTTTTTTTAAATGAGAAAAAACTGACTCACTTGTTCCTCTCATAGAACTGTATGGACAGACTGATGATTTCATCTTCTGCTATGTTAAATGTCTCCACCACTTCCCCCGGTTCCAGCACACGATTCTCTGCATAGAAGTCCCGCCTCCGTTTCATCTCATCTGAAAGCAGCACACGAGGGAAAATGAGCATCCATTGGTGAAGAAATGAATCATAAAATGGGAAAATGTTGCTCTACAGCCTCACAAAACAATGGTCTTACCTTTGAATAACCCTGGAACAAGCTTATAAACAATATCTTGTAGAGTTTTGTCCGCTCTGGAAAAGAAAGGTTTTCATGTTGGTAAGCGCGTGTTTTTTTAAAGTGTTTTTAAAAACAGCCGATGTCTATAAAAGCATCATAACTGACCTGATGCTGAGCTGTGGACACGTTTTGTGAACCTGGACGTCACATCGAGGGCAGAACTTATTTGTCTCCAGGAAGGCAACGATACAAGTTTTACAAACTGTGCAGAGAGAGAGGACACAGACAGATGCTGAAACACAACTGTGTGTTCACCTCACAGAGTGGACACTTGCAATTCAAAATAACAGAATAATTCAGTGCTGCTTTTGTTACATTTTTGCTAAGCAAAGGACTGAAACCCCTTAACAGTCCATCACCAGCCTCCACAGCTACCATGGAGCTGAACCTCACACACTGTCAACACAAATGCTTTCACATGCATTACATTGTTATTGTGCACACAGACATTCCCTGAAGTAAACCTCCCACAGGACTGGTTTAAAAAATGATCATTAAGATGGAGTCACAGTATATGACTCAACATCATGCTCACCTCCAACATGAGCAGGAGAGATCTGCTCAATATACAGAGGATTGTAATGCTAAGGTCACACTGGGGTTAATGGTAACACTGTGCATGCATGTAAGGTGATGCTTTCATGTGAGGGACTTACAGGAGTGCAGGCACTCTACGATGGTTGTAGCATCAATTAAGTACCCAGCGCACAGTGGACATGTGAGTTGTGGATTCAGATCTGTGATTTTAATCCGGTTGGGCTGCATTTTATCCATCTGGACAGATCTGCAGAGGAAACAGACAACAACATGAGAGCTTCTTGTTACACTGCAACACACAGGAGTCCGTGTAAATGTGCATAATGCTTGTTGAGACTATTAGTCCTTTCTCATATGGTCAATGAGTGGCTGCTCCCGCAGACAATGTCTGCAGCTCGTCCTTGGGACAGCAGCTTGTGAAAGCACAACAAAGAGAGCTGATGGCCAACAAAAAACAACCGGGATGACATGCTGTAGCGGTAAATAACGTGAGGAGAGCAGGAGCCGTGCAGCTAAATGCAGCCTGTGTGGTGGTACACAGCAGCCGACTATTGAATCGCCCCTGTGTGGCCTCATCTTGTGCATCAGCTCAGCTCCTCGACCAGCGGACCAACAAAGAGCGTTTGCATTTCCCCGGAGCTCCGCCGTCCGACCGGGCACCACAACCCAACACATCCCGAGAAAACGCCAACACTGAAGGGGGGCTGCAGAGCCACAGAAAATCACACTGGTACACAAAGCAGCCATCTTAAATTCACTGACAGGGCTGTATCAGGAGGCGAACAAGAGAGACTCAAAATGTGACACCGTGCACTTTGTGTGCGCCTCAGCAAACAGCGGGGCGATGAGCCCGATAAACAGCGATCACCGACGCTCCGTTCCTACCTGATCAGACATAAAAGTTTCCCTCTCCTCCCAACGAGGATCCAGGTAAATTATTTGGACTTGGGCAGAATTTGCAGCAGCGCCAGAAAATGGCTTTTTTCAGCACCGTCAGAGGACTGCCCATTTTGGATCACGTGATATTATTTTGTCGCCTCGTTCTCGGGGCACACAGGGTATCCTCTGCAGGCCCTGCTCACTTCTACACATTCATTTATCCTGCGCCGGCCCGCCATCACGTTCAGGATTTTTGGATTTATTTCACCTCTGTTTATTTAATTATTCCATGCATTAAGTGGCACAGCCGAGGCTTCGCCACGCCCTCTGATTGTTAATGATTCTGTCTGCATTACCGACAGAGGCCCTGCAGGCCTCAGGTCCCGGGGCCGAGCTCAGGGTTGGGCCCACAAAGACTGTGGAAGTTGATTGGAAATTTGCACGTCTTGTTCCGTTTTCATTTTAATTATTTAAATAAAATTTTAAAAGTAAATATGTCATATTTATATTCTACGTTGATAGTAGAAGTAATACATAAAACTGTCAATTGTAAGATAGTAATAAATGAAATATAGAATGATTTACATGACAGAAAAACAATGAAAGAATAAATGTATACTAGTGCTGCAACTGTATGAGTTCCACGGTATGATAACCGCCGGTTTCATGGTAGGCTATATGGGTCACTAAATTGTTATTATCAGTCACAGTGACCCTCAATGGAATGAACACAGAGGGTTTTTTTGGTTGAACAAACGCTTTATTATAATTTCACAAAATATTATGTGCTATATTTTTTTTTATAACACTAATACAGTAGAGTTCAACACTGTAGTATTAAACTCTAGATAGGTAAGTATGACAAACATCAATTTTCATAACCACAGTATATGGTATCAGTATGCTGCTGCAACCTGAGTCAGAAATGATTATTTTCACTGTATACTGGGACTTATTGAAATACTGAAGTATTCTTACTACAGTGAAATACAATGATTTTATTTGCATCATGTACCAAATTAGCAGTGGTGGAAAAGTATAATGTGTAAAGTATATTTACTCAAGTACTGGTACAATTTTGAAGTAAGTGTACTTTAGTTGAGTATTTCCATTTTCAGCTTCTCAGTACTCCACGACATCTCAGAGGGAAATATTGTACTTTTTACTCCACTATATGACTTTTGCAGGTTCAGATAATTAATACAACAGTCAACAAATAACCATATTATTATGAAGGTAACACTTTAATGATCCTCAGGGGGAAATTCACAAGCTACCCGTAAAGGCATTAAAATGAGCTCCACCTTTACCAGCTGCAGCATTAAAGTGATAAACACACTAATGCAGCAATAATTATAATCCAATAACATAATATTTATGATTCTGAAATAGGCCATTCTGCATAATGAGTACTTTTACTTTTGTGACTAAGTATTTTTTTATGTTCGTACTTTTTTATTCACTTTAAAACCCGATGAGTTAGTTCAGCTTAAACTGTTGGAGGAAACCGGTTGCCTTAAACCATTTAAGGTTTTTAACTCAAACAGTTAAAGCATTAAAAAAATGTATTTGAGTAGAAGTAATTCAAGTATTTGTTAAGGTAACTTGGGTAAATTAAGTTCCTTATACCAATTCCATTCAGTAAATTGAACTTCAAACTAGTAAGTATATTGCACTCATATGCATCATTTCTCCAAACGTATTTAAAATGTGTTAACAGAACTTATGTGATTAAAGTAAAACTAACTTAAATGCAGATTCTTTATACAGATGTTACTACTTAAGTTGAATTTACTTTAAAAAATTAAAGAAAATTATATTTATTTTCTATTATATTATAGCCTACTTTTTTTTTTACATACAGTGAACTAATGAACAGTCTGCTGTTCCAGTAGGCATTAGGCAGAGATCATTAAAATCTTCTCCCTAAACCCTGTGAGAGCTCTAGGGACAGTTGACTTATCACTTGACTTACCATATTTGTGAGCGATGTAAACATACGTACATTCATATGATGAAAGCCTTCTCTGAAGACAACACTACTGGAGGGGTGGAAATGTGACTGACTGGACATTTGACAGGGCGAATACAGTTCAAAGGCGGTAATGGGGACTGCATGCTAGCAGTACAAGGATAATACACATTGTGTGACAGAACGGTTCTTTAATTTTACAATGTAAGAAAATATATTTTCATTAATAGGAAGGAAAAAATCATGACAAAGGGAATTTTATTTCTTTGTTCTTGGATGCTGCAATTAAACATGAGGTCTTATGAAAAAAACTATACAACTAAAAACAATTACAATGTGTAGTGTAGTTACACATTAATGAATGTTTTTAAAGGGGTCATTTTATACTTCACTTCCATAAAGCTGGAGAACTTACAAGACTCACAAACTTGAAAGAAATGGTCAAATTTAAAGCAGCTGAGGCAGCTGACATTTAGTCCCTAAAATGGATCTAGCTACAAAACCACTGAATCCTACACTTCCCATAATGCACCTCAATAACATCTGTTTGTTATACTAGCCCTGTCTAGTGAACACCCTTATCTTTCAAACAGAGGTAGCAAAAGTACACAGATTACTCAAGTAGAAGTACAGATACTCGTAAAAAAGACTCCGGTAAAAGTAGAAGTACTGATTCAACTTCTTTACTCAAGTAAAAGTAAAAAACTACAGTCTCTGGAACTCAAATTATAAAAGTAAAATGTACCCTCTTGGTTTCTCTGGAGAACATTTCTACCAGCTGTTGCTAAGGAAAGTGAACTGACACATCAAAAAGGGTCAAGTCTCCCTCTCATTTCTGTTTTGACATGTCTGTCATATGTGATACAACAGTCTTGATGTTGGGAAGGTGTGCAGTGATGCAAAAAATAATAAAAAATGATAATTCCCCTCAAAAGCATTAAAAACTAAAGTAACAAGCGTGTTCTGACAATGCAAGGAGTAGAACGTACAGATATTTGTGTAAAAATGTACAGGGTAAAAGTTAAAAGTTAAAAAAAGAAATACTCAAGTACAGTACATTAAGTACTAATATTATATATAGTATTAATACTTTAACAACAAAGTATTAATACTTTGTTACTTCCCATCTCTGCATTTACACTCCATGTCCTGTTTATTACGTGGGTTTTCTTTTATAAATTTGTCATCTCCAAGCCCGAACTGAGATAACCCTGATGACATCTGCAACAGCTGTTGACATCATCAGGGTTATTTAGTCAGACTGGACACAGCACCTCAGAGAAGACAATAAACAGCTGTAGTGCTAACTGTGTCGAGTAAAAAGAGCTTTATGAATAAATTCAGTGGATGACCTCTTTAAAGTTGTATTTTGAATTTCTAATTTAATGTCTTGTGTTGCATATAAACAGTGGTGGAACCATTGTCAGCAAACATTAGGGCTGCACAATATGGTTAAAAAAAATAATGTTGCAATTATTTTGACAGATCAGTCAAATGTATGATTCACGATTAGTGTGAATGTGAATTTGTGCATCACAACTTTCTTTGAAAAAACGCTACTGTGAAATGGTGATGATGTGACATTTATTAGTGTCTACACAAATATGTTTTCTTACATCTGGAGAACAAGATTTTTAGGCCTCTCAGCAGCACTACAGCACTTCATCATAATGCTGTTTTGACACACATTTTTAAAATTGCAGCTTCTTTCAATATGGATATTGCACCTAATTTGATGATATTGCAATTAATTGTGCAGCTTTAGTAAACTTCCAGTTAGTCAAGAATAGAAGACTAATCAGAAGTTACTCTTATTTCCAATGTTTCCTCTTTGAAGAATCTAGTTTATACTTCACAATCACGTGATTACAGCTTGTAAGTATAACAATGTTGTCTTTTCTAATAAATGTGTGTAACTGAGTCACATCACCAGGTTGAGTTTTATCCTGGAAATATTATAATATGTTCATATCTAATCCTTTAAAATTGTTGCAATTCTGCACAATATTGCTATTAATACAATGCATAGCTGATGATACCCCATGGCCTCTATACAGTGTTGTCAGACCCGGACCTGTGGTGGATTGCCTTGAGGAATGACAATGTGCGTGAGAACTGTGTCTTTCTGCAGCTGTCTGTGTTTAGGGTCTTTTACCTGAATGAGGACATGTCTGATTTAAAATTAGAATAATGTCACCTGTGGCCTTTTTTATAGCTGAATCTCTGGTGACACAGAATCTGGCACCTGTTACAACCAGGACCATACCCACCATTGAGGACACTGAGGTTATGTCAACTGTATTTTGTTTTTGTTTGGGCACTTAGGCAACCTGGGTGGTTGGGTATCCATTCTTCAAAATCAAATTAAAAACCAAGTTGTTGGGTTTTTTTTACAGACATATTTAACTGTTTCTAGAGTCTGTGCGTTTAAAGACATAATCTGATTGTAGTACAGTAGTTGAGTGAATAAAATATCAAAAACCAACTACTTTTAACATTTAACAGAAGGGAGCATTGGGCGGACTTGGCCTCAGTATTTCATTCACCAGTCCTGGCTACAACCCATCTACCCTCCTGTGGGGTCCTGGTCCAAGGGACGTTGTGGGAACCCCTGTAGTCCCGCCGGCGGACAGCTGGAGGCGCTGTTGACTGTGTAGTGTCACACAGACGCCATCTTGAGGAGACCCCGAACGCAGCGCTTGGTTGGTGGTGATTGACAACAATCTCAGGCGCATCATGAAGGGATTACTCACTAACAAGTAGAACAGCATCACGTCGCGTTTGGGTTGCAGACGTTAAAGGGAAAGGAGAGGAGCTGCCCGGCCACCGTTCACCGCTCCAGGTTGTTGTTTTATTCGTAAAGAGAGAGGCTGCGCTGTAGCCTGATGGCCGGCTAGCTGCTCTCTGGACTCCACCGCGGCCTGCTCGGGAGGAGGAAGGGTGGTGACGGCGCAAAATGCTCTACCGCTGACTCCCGACAAGACACTTATCCTTCCCAGAGACTCGCTGCGAGTTGGACGACGAGCACGATGCACTTATAGATTTTTTAAACGCTCTTAACTTTCCGATTTTCTTGTTGTGTGTGGAGGCTCTGAACGACAGTGAGTGCCGTCTTGCGTACCCTGAATTCCCAGCCTGAGACATGTCATCCAACTGCACCAGCGCAGCGCCTGTCAGCGCTAGCAAAACCAAGACGAAAAAGAAGCATTTTATAGGACAGAAAGTGAAATTATTCCGTGCGAGTGAGCCCATTCTCAGCGTTTTAATGTGGGGTGTCAACCATACGGTGAGTACATGTTATGTGTCTCGTTGTGGACAGTGAGCGGTTTGTTTATGCCGCTGTTTTGATTTAGCTAGCCTGCTAGCTTGTTAGCAAGCCGCACTCATCTGTCAACCCAGCTTTGATGCTTTCGTTTGGTCCTGAGTCTAATACATTTCACGCACATTCGCCTAAGTGTTGGTAGTGGTTCGCTTGGACTGAAAGCTGCTCGCTGACTCTGTGCCGGGCTGCTCGGTTTCATACAGTTTGCAGCCGCTTTGAGAGCTAGCCGCGGGTTGCTCGCTGTGCCTGAAGCGTGCGTTTTGAAGGGATTTAGTCTGTTAAACCATTTACAGCTGCTGAGCGATTATCAGAAAATGGGCATGTCCTCGGCAGGTTTCACTCAAAGCACAGCGGTAACAATCTGCCATCATAAATCATGGATGGTGAAGTGTTTCGGAGCCAAGTCGTGAGCTGCGGCTGTAGTGCAGGCATGGAGTGGGAGGGGTGTGACAGGCAGCCGGAGCAGCAGGTTACACAGATTTTCAGCCCCACAGCTGCAGACAGCAGCCGATTGCCTATTGTTTAAATAAACCTGCTCTGAACGTGTATTTGCAGCTCCACTGCTCGGTGCCTGCATCCAAACGCTGCAGTTTATTCCATCACATCATTCCCCTATAAATAGAGGAGAAAAATATATCACATTCACTTTTGGCCGAGGCTGCCTTTGGCTATGAAAAGCACAGTGAAGGGCAGATTGGACACCAGTGATGGATGGAGTGGGTTTGCACCAGCAGTTTTGTCTTGCTCAATGTGCAATACAGTTAGTAACCCACTCCTGCACAGTTTGATTGGTGCTTGAAAATCACCAATCTGTCCACGGTTGAAACTTTTTGATGTTGTCTGTTATCTGCAGTGTGAGTTCATTGCCACAGTCAGGTGTAATTTGTTTACAGGTCCTTTTTTTTTTATTTTTGGCTCCCTCACGTCAGTTAGAGTGTATTACTGTCGGATCAGCACTGCTGTAATCAAATGACAAACTGACTCCTCTTCCAAACATGAATTTAGTAATTGGTAGTAACTCAAAGGTGGTTCACCGCCAAAACTGCTGATAGAGACAACAGCCACAGCAGATCTGACAGTGTGACAGTGGAGATGTGTTTGTGTGTCTGATTTCTGCAAGACATAACAGGGGAGCACAACAAAGTCTGGCTAGCCTGTTAAATAAAACGACACGGCGAAAGGAACTGCACACAAGAAAGGAATTAGGGAGGCAGTTAATGATATGGTTATCACTGCAGCATCTCCAGTATTCAGCGGGTGAACTTTGGCAGTGGGTGTGTGGGTGCAGCACGCAGGCCCGGTGATTTGAGGTGTGGGTGGGAAGCCGATTCAAGACATCAAACAGACTCCTCATCAAAGTCCCCTTCTTCCAGTCAGAAGTTGTATGCATTTTTAATAGTGCCCTCGCTGTGATGCTGGAGGGCTTCACTTGCACACAGTGTCAGTCGGTGTTTAGATGATGTACTACACCACCTGTTTGATGCTGCTAATCCCTCAGATTTTTTTAAATGTCATGTCAGCAGATAACTTCCCACTTGCGTATATCTTACTGCACTGCTCTTACAGTGAGCCCATTCAGCATCAGTAAATGACACTTTCATTAACAGAGTCTGACATTCATAAAGGACACAGTGTGTTCATATAGAAACCTTCCTTTAAAACACAATAACTGCATGTTTTCTTACCTCTTAAAGTTATACCCTACTTTTTGATACATTGAATTACACTGCACACAAGTTAATGTAGTTCTCTGGCTGCAAAAGGCACTAAGGAGCCACCTGACTAGACACTTTCTTTTTGAAAACTTTATTTTAAAATTATATTTGTGTACTCTATTTATAAAATTAAAAAAGTATTGTTTTGCTATAAATGTGATTGCTTTGGTATTATTTATATTATGAATATGGAAGTACAAGCTTACAATAAGATGATCACTAAAGTCAGATTGGTTTATGCTGTTTATGAAGTCATTTGTGTGTGTGTGTGTGTGTGTGTGTGTGTGTGTGTGTGTGTGTGTGTGCGCATGCGTGCGCACTCACTAAATATTTTTCCAAGTAGCTGTTGCATCAGTATAACAGCATAATATTTTCATCATCAGGATTTCTGAGTTGACTTTGAGAAAGAGAAGAACCCATATTAAATTACCAAACAGCATTGCCAGCACTGTTTGCGTACTTTGCGGCCCCTTTTAGTTTATCTCCCTGTTACTCCTCACTGACTCGACTTTCTCCCTGGAGTAGTGGTATCTCTTCAATCTTTCCCCTCAATTTCCCTTGTGTGACTGTTTACTTGATAATCTGCAAGGAGGTTTTTCTGAAGTCCATCAAGTGTGAGCTTTTGCTCTGGATGTGTTTCAGCGGATAAGATCAGAGTCAGTGGGGCTTAGCAGTCGTAGCAAGAAAACTGTCAGCCTGTTCTTTGGTGCTAGAGTTAATGATCAGTACAGAGATTTGGCACAATGCGTTTGGCTTAGATAAAACTGACAATACATTTTGTTTTTGAATGCCAAGGTGTGTTACAGGTATACCTAACTCTGTTTTATTAACCATCATGTGCAGTACTTGAGATTGTTATTTTTCTAATTTTATCCTCATAATATGATCTTTAAAGTACATCTTGATTGGTTTGACTGGAACTGCACAACTGTAGAGTACTGTGCGTGGGAGTCTGTTTCAAGTTGTTTCAAGCGGTGCCCTTATTGAAACTGCAAAAGTCATATTAGCTATTTCCATATTAAATAGTTATACAGCCTGTTAGTGTGTATATCAGCCATTTCCTCTTTTCTTTAGGTTCTGGTCTGATCCGTGTTTCTCCTTTCTCACTTCTCTCCTCCAGGTTAACGAGTTAAGTAACGTGCCTGTACCAGTAATGCTGATGCCAGATGACTTTAAAGCCTACAGTAAGATCAAAGTGGACAACCACCTATTTAACAAGTAGGTACATCACAGCTTATGCGGTCTATTAAAGGCGCGATCTGTAAGCCACGTGTAATCATAAGGGTCACCCCACCTCCAGAGTTCAAAACACCTGCTGCCACACACAAAATGACTGACTGACTTTCTATCTTTGCTCAAACGCTCCTCAGTTGTACAGGTGAATATATATCTGTAATAAAAAGTTAATGTAACTATTTGTACTCATCACATCCCGTCACAGTAAAAGCAGACTTTCCCTAAATGGCCTTCTATATGCCGTATTCGGAATGATGTCAGCATCCATAATGTGATAATGGAGATATTAGTGCATGGTCGTGTTGCATACGTACACAGACTGTTGTCAAAGTTCAGCTGAGTACTTAACTGAGCAGCTTTGCAATACAAATCATCATCATCACATGACAAAGTAGCAGAACAGGGCTGAAGCACTGAGACTGTAAGGCTGCAACAATCAGAGCAATGTGCCCCTTTGGTGCTGTATACAGGAGTGGACACAATAATGTGAACACTAAATAAACAGCACTTAGACTCTGATGTATCTAGGTCACCATACCAGACTCTTGGTTTGGTGTTTTTGCTGCTCATTTACGGTGGCCCAAAAAGTCTTGTGTTGCTTTGAGAACGTGCATATCAAAGTGCTAATTGCCAAACATCAGTCAGCCACACTGACCTAATGGTTTTGGAGTTTTTGGAATTCATATTTCTTTGCATTTCACATTTGAGCTCTTTGTGGTATTTTGCAGGGGTATACCGATACCATGATATACTGTAGTATGAAAATTGATGGTTATCATACGTGTACATTTGCTTATCTGTGGCATTGAATTCTATTGTATGAGTGTTTAAAAAATACTAAACTCTACTGTATTAAAATATAGGACACAATATTTAGTGAAATTAGAATAAAGCCCTTCTGTTTTCATTCCATTAAGGGTCATTGTAACTGATGAAAATAATAATAATATATGTGTAATACCGTATACCAGGATATTTTCAGAGACAGTTATCATACAGTTGCAAGCATATTATACACTAGTCTCTTTGAAATTCTTTACTTTAACAACATGACTTCTATATGCTAACTGCAGATTGAAATACAGCATGTCCCTAATAAAAAGAGTCAAAATTAACTATATATAAAAAATCCTATCTCTCTCGTATCTTTTTACTTCACATCATGAAAGTTGTTTTGTTTGCAGTTCTAGATTTAAATGAGGTGCTGTTAAAATATGGAACGTATGCATTTGGAAAACGAATTCAAAGCTGTAAATGTCAACTCTGAATTGTATTATTGTCTGAGCAGGATCCACACAGCATCAGACAGTCTTCTTCCTCGTTTTCAGTAATGAGCCTCTGAGCTGCTCCTCCTGTTTGTCTGCTGACTCTGTGTGTCTCTTGCTCATCAGAGAAAACCTGCCTAGTCGCTTTAAGTTCAAAGAGTACTGTCCCATGGTATTCAGAAACCTGAGGGAGAGGTTCTGCATTGACGACCAGGACTACCAGGTGAGTCACTTCTGCGTAGAAAATACCAAGTAACTTTGATGTAATCAGTGAAAGTTGTTTTGAAAAGGTTAAAATCTCTTCTCTGGAGTATGACTGTATCCCCCCCCTTCTTTTTTGGCAGAACTCTCTGACGAGGAGCGCCCCACTCAACAGCGACTCCCAAGGTCGCTTTGGCAACCGCTTCCTGTCCAGCTATGACCACCGCTTTGTAATCAAAACCGTGTCCAGTGAGGACATCGCTGAGATGCACAACATCCTAAAAAAATATCACCAGGTAGAAGCCCCTTGTACCAGCACACGGCACATACAGAGACAGACAGATCGGGCAGAGTATTTTTAACTCTGTATATCTGTAATCTTGTTCAGTGTTGTTTTGAATCTAAAGTCACGCATGCTGCGCTGTAGAAATGATATAACCGTAGAGCAGTGCTGTGCCCAGTTTTAATCAGCTTTCATACTGTACATCTGATTCCTCACTCCCACACTTCCCGTTACACTCTGTGCTCTCCTCCCCTGATTGTCTCCAGTTTATAGTGGAGTGTCATGGCAACACGCTGCTCCCTCAGTTCCTGGGCATGTACAGGCTAACAGTGGACGGGGTGGAGACGTACATGGTGGTGACCCGGAATGTATTCAGCCATCGGCTCACCGTACACCGCAAATATGACCTGAAGGTAGGATATGTTGGTTTACACCAGCCCCAAAATGGATCAACCACACACCAGTCTTTCAGAGGATAAATCACACAGACAGCTCAATACTACAAGCACACACGCACACGCACACACACACACACACACACACACACACACACACACACACACACACACACACACCCGCCTCTGTCAATACCTCTGTGACTACTCTCTCTGAACTCTGTCAATAATAGAAGTGAAAACTTAAATACATTGTGGATTTATTTGAATCAACGTATGATGTAAAGTGTAAACGTTCTTCCCTCAAGGAAGAAAAAGAATGAAAAAATTAAATGATGAAAAAAAAGAAAAATTATGTTAAATTTGAGAAATAATTGGGTAAAAACAAACCAGGCAAGACCAGCTGAAATGATTAGTCGATTAATCACTAGTTGATGATAATTGATTAAAAAATGTTTTTATTGATTCATCATTAAGCAATAATTCCCAATATTTGCTAATCCCAGCTTTCTCTGTTTTATATCATTGTAAATGCAATATGTTTTGGTTTTGTTCAGCAATCTTAGGGCCTCACCTTCAGCTCTGAGAAAATATGAAAATGATTCCTTGATGATAAAAAGAATCGTTAGTTGCAGCTCTCGAGTTAAGTCAGAGTCAGAGCGCTGCAGTTTTAAGTGAAGGCTTCATTTTTATTAGAATTAAAAACCATTGGTGTGGAGGGATCTTACAGACCTCTGTGGCCTGCTCTGCTGCAGGCTAGCGGCTCCAGGCTACATTAGCAGCTACTAGTAGTATAGCACACTCAGATATCTGGCCAACCCTCTGCAGTCGTGTTGCATTGTGGGGGTTATAAGTCTTACTTAATGATAAGATTATTAATCAAATGATTCAAATGATGTACTTGCACCACTATATTCTGCACGCACTACTTTAATATCTGGGTAGTAGTTAAAGATAAACAGGGAGTGAATGGGGATTTTCTAGAACGATGCATCAACCATAAATTTTCTGTTTTGTTTTTTCTGTTTGAAAGAGGAAAAGGGCCTGTCAGTGAATTTAAAAAGGGGAAAGTTCATAATCTCCCTCGTAAAATTTACAGGAGATTATGAATCCGGCTCATCAGTAAAGACCTAAGGGTTTGTGCTGAATAGCACAGTGCACAGGTTCCTTACCAGTGCTTGTGATCACAGTGCGCTGACTGCTTCTTGACTTTCTACTGAAAAACCCTTCGTAGCATAGGCCTCTTCCTGCCAAAGTACTCTCTGGAGAAAACAACCTTACCTTTTCAGTATTGACAGTTTAAAAAGACACAGTCTGAGTTGAAGTGGGTAATGTACTAAGAACACCTCTGATGTATCTTGAGCTGCTTTCAATTCATTCTATTTTTATTCTTATTTTCCGTCATTTCTAGGGTTCTACGGTCTCAAGGGAAGCCAGCGACAAGGAAAAGGTAGGTTTTATTTCCATGCAGTGACGGCTCCTGCTGTGATGGGACAAAAATAAACGCCCTTAGCTAACCCCAGAGGCAAACTTGTCAAATGACAGCTAAATTAAGTAGTTAGAAATAAGCAAATATATTCTAGCTGTAGCTTTTGCAAATGTCAGTAGGCAATTATTTACTCCGAGCTTTTGGAATACGACTCTCTGTCCAGTGAAACCAAAAATCATTGAAGAACCATTCATTTTGACCGCACTGTATGTCTATTTGTCATAACATGACATTTATGAGCTGTGATGCTAAATTTTAGAAAACTGATATTATGACATTTCTGGTACCGTTTGATACCAAAATACATTGCCTCTCTCCAGGCTAAAGAGCTCCCCACTTTTAAAGACAACGACTTCCTGAATGAAGGCCAGAAGCTGCAGATAGGAGATGACAACAAGAAGTACTTTTTGGAGAAGCTAAAACGGGATGTTGAGGTAAGACACACATCCAGGTGTTTGTCCGCTCTGCTGTACAGTTGATAAGCATAGTTTGGCCCCTCACTCTAAACCAGAGGGCTCTTCTGACTCTTTCAAACCTCCATACTTCTTTTGCTACCAAAGAAAGTATGGAACTGTTACGGTAGCATTGACAGAAAAACATCAAATACCAAGAGCTTTGATTGGGATTGTTCCTCACTTCCTTCCTTAAATGAGACAGTTTCTCATGTAAATTATAGTCTTATACTAACTAGACTCATTTAGGGCCATTTCTTTAATGTTGTCTGTGTGTGTCAGTTCTTGGCCACCCTAAAGATCATGGACTACAGTCTCCTGGTGGGCATCCATGACGTGGAGCGGGCTGAGCAGGAGGAGATGGACGTGGAGGGCACGGGAGAGGAGGAGGAGTACGAGAACGACGGGATGGGTGGAGGCGTGCTCACAGGCTCCTTCGGCACGCCTCCCGACAGCCCCGGAAACCCTCTCAACTGTGGAGGATTCTTCGGCCCCGGGGAGTTTGACCCCTCTGTGGACGTTTACGCAATCAAGAGCCACGACAGTGAGGGTGGTCTTTGACATGCATCTGACTTACTGAACTTAGCTGTTACTTTAAATGGATGTTTAGATGAATGTCTGTCAAGGAAGAAGAAATGAGATGCATAATGTTTGATTTGTTTAGTTTAACATTTACCTTAAATTCCAGTTGTGCAGAATAAAACCTAACTATCTCTATCAGCCAGGTTAAGAGCACTCAACTGGGGAGTGGAATTCCTCACACTGTAGAAGTAGAAATGGGTGGCATCATTTATTTTCAGTGAAAGTAAAGCCTTGTGATGTGCTATTCTTGTGCCAGGTGCTGTGAAGAAGGAGGTATACTTCATGGCCATCATCGACATCCTCACGCACTATGACGCTAAGAAAAAAGCTGCACATGCTGCCAAAACTGTGAAACATGGGGTGAGTGTCAATAATCCATATGAAGATTAATAAGCCCCATGGTCAATAACACATAATAAATAGGACATGAAACAGAGTGTAAAGTATATTAAAAAACACTAAATAATTTCATCAACTATTAAAATGCCATTCAATAATATGGACTGTTTTCATCATTCTCATTATAAAGAGTTTTGTTAGAGTTGTTAATTCAAACAATGCCCTTTTTTCGTAAGTCTGTTTTTATTTGATAAAGTCACTTTTGATGACAGTGAGAGTTGTCACCACCCCATCACCTTCCAGCCAATCACAGGTGCCCTAGCCTTCCAGCAAGCTAGCTAGATCCAGTTAACTACAACAACCCAACAAGAAAAACTGACACAGTTTGTGTCTTTGTTTGTGGAGAGACAACTGACTGTATTAACTAGCTAGCTGCTGCTAACACTGACTCTTCACTCTAATAAAGCCAAGCTCCCAACCCAACCCAGCTTGTTATTGTATTGGATGTGTGCATTGTGTTTATTTATAGCAGCAGCCTCTAGTTTGTTTATTCAGAATAACTTTGGCATTATGTTACCAGATGCTTTAGCTAACAGGATTCAGTCTGCTACACAGTAGTTGTTGATCCTAGACTGGGAGCTTTTGATTGGCTGAATGGTGAGACAAAAATGACATTTGCAATAAATATTTACAGAAGAAAGTAAAAATGAATAACTTTCCATATAATTTTGAATAATTTATAAAAACATTTCACTATAGATTGGTTCCTTTAGATACTTTATTCAGTTTATTCATGTTATTTATTTCGTAATGAACCTTCCACAGCAGGCACCATAGTGGTTTACAGACAGAAGAAATTGTGGCAGATTATGTTTCCAGTCTGGTGAAAATGTTCTCTGTTTCGTAACGTAAATTATGCCGCTGGGTTTTGAAGTACTTGTTTGACGAAACAAGAATGGAAACAGTGACAGGTATTTTGCGGAACTATCTAATTGTAAAAACAGTGACTGTAGTAATGTTAGTTGCGGAGCTAAATGTAACATATGAAGAGATTTTGAAGCTGTGAGTCAGGTTCTACTCCATGTAAGACAAAAATAATTGTTCTTAAATTTCATGTGTTTCTCCATCTAAATCTTTTTTTTTTTATTTATTCCTCAGGCGGGGGCCGAGATCTCGACAGTGAACCCGGAGCAGTACTCCAAACGATTCTACGAGTTCATGTCCAACATTTTATCATAGACTCATCTCCCACCTCCCAGTCCAGCCAGTCACTTCCTGTCATAGATCTGTCAAATGCCACGCACTTATTTCTCTCCCCACTCACCCCCAACCTCACTGTAGGTCCCCCCCCCCACCCGCCTCTCTACCCCCTAATTAAAATAACTACCAGCATCCTCCCACAGCCGGGACAAGTCTGGCAGGAAGGATGCACCGAGCCTGTTACAGTGTCCGACACAAATACACACACCGCCGCCGCCACCACCACCACCACCACCACGCCACCCTGGCTCCCTCATCCAATGCAAGGAAAACTCGTGAAACCCACTCACTGAATTCGGAAAGACAACCCGATAATCTCCCTGTCCTTCTTTTAATTTTACTGCCCCCCAAGTCCTCCTGAACCACTTTGTTACTCCTCACGCCAGCACGGAAACTGTCTCACTAATGCCTTGAATGAGTGTGTCAGCTTCAGCAGTTAACAGTCCGTTAGTACAGTCTCCTCGGTTTCTGTTCATGTCGTTGTTGTTTCTTATGATTTCTATTAGACACACACACACACAGACACACAGATGTAAACAACTCGCACAGATGCTGAATGGTCAGATTGCATGACAGATTGCTGTCTTTGACAGTCACCATCAGGCTTCTCTCCGTAACAACAGAAAAATAAAAAGCTGAGAAATTGGAACGACAGGGGATAAACACATTAATATATAATGGTGTATTAAGTAAATGAATGCAATATCAAAAATGCATGGCTGATGTGTACATGAGACTCCACCAGTAAGTTGAAACATCAAACCACTGAACTTAGCATCTGAGTGTTACAACTAAAACAACAAAAAAAAAGAGAAAAAAAAAACCTTGGTGTTTGAATGTTACGTTGCCATATTGTTTTTGAATATTTTTGAAATTTTAACCGTGAGCTTGGTGGAGGTTGGTCTAAGAAAAAAAAATTCACATAAAAAGGGGAATTCTGCAGCAAATACTTGTTTTATTACCATAAGGATCATTTTTATATCTTGTTTACATTAATGTAGCAATTTTGTGTTTGTATACAGTATTGTTTTGTTACCAACAGACATTAGAAAAAAAGGTTACTTGAAAATGATTCATTGCATATTAAAGGGAGTTTTATCTTGTTTTTGTTGTTTGGCTGTGCTTATTTCTTCAGTGACTGTCGCTCAAATGCTTCAGTCTGGAGTTTGTGCTACCATGTGAAGCACAAAGCTGATATATTGTGCTGCTAATAAATATCCTCTTTTTTTATACGCTTACTTTTTTATTGGGTTTTTAGATTCACACCTACATTGTAACACTGAACAAATAGTTGACACTTAAGATCTACAATCAAACCACTATATTTTTCATCCAGTTAATTAAAGCAGCAACAAGGAACTTTCAGTTTTTGTTGATTGTGGCGGCCCCTGTGGACACAGGTGGTTTATTTTGAAGGAAATTCCAACCCGGTGCATTAAGTAACTATAGAAACAGCCCATCTTCTAACTGATGGTCTTGTGTGCTCATGTAGGTCATACAGAGGCATCCTTATTAAATGACTAACTTGGTTAAAAACTCCTTGCAGTGCATTTAAGTTTAGTATGAAGTTTATCCCACCTAGCTTTTATATTTTGGGATTATCGGTTATAATAATGTATCCTTTGCCTCAGCTTGGTGGTGTGTTTAAATGCTGCAGGATAAAGTGTGTGTGAACTCTCATGAAACTGACCTCAGAAACTGGTGGAACAACAAATGTCAATTTGGGTCACGTGTTATCCACCAAACTATGTCCATGACACCGACTAAACCCCACCCGCCAAAGGTATTCTTTAATGATGCAGTTTAAAACTGGACCCTGAGTGAGGCTTGTTTTGTCAAAATGCCATAAGACGTCTAATTTAGCAATATTTTAACAAAACAGCAGGACCAGCTAAAGAACATTCAAATGATTTAAAGGGGTTGTCAGTGAAATCAGCCCTTTGGCTAACTTCCAGCACATTATTACAGTTAGCAGTCCCCTCCCACATCACTATTGAAATTCTGCTGCCTGCTCTTAAGGACCGCCTCCTTGTGGAGTTCTCTCTCCTGATTGGATGAAATGGGAACAAGATACCAGAAAATGTATTCAGTATGCAGTACTGCAGAAAGGAGGGAGACCCATGTTACTAACTGAACACTCTGTATCAGTGATGGCTGTCAGAATGTAGAGCTATTTAACAATTATTTTAACAAAAATAACAGCACCTGTAATATTACCTCTTCCAAGAGACTGAGATTTTCAAAAGCAAGATTAAAATTGAAGTCCCTAGTTTGAATTAAACTCCTAAAATGATACATCCATAATCCCCTGTAGTTCATAAACATGGCTTTGACTTTCAGATATAGATATATTAAATTCTATAGAAAGCTCCTCCAGAGCTGCGCAGAACACATTAAACACCTGTTTCCACAGGCTGCATAGCAGTGAGTAGTATTACCGATGACTGTATATTTCCTTTCAAATATTATAATCATTATCATTATTATTAATTATTATTATTATTATTATTATGTACTTGGCTGAATGACACTGCTACATCTAATATTTGTGTTTTATTTCACAGACAGTATCAAGAGTGATCTTTTTCTAAAGGTATGTGGATTAAGTTACTAATCCTGGAGGAGTTTGAAATCACTGGCCTACGTCCAAAAGATGGAAATTCTCAAAGCATTTTGATCCCCTGCGCTGTTTGGAGGCTTTAGTGTTTGAGAGTGACATTCGGACTGGTCCCTTGAGGGGTCTGCAGTGTGTCATTAGTCTGGTGCTACTTGCACTGAGACATACTGGAAAACTAACTTCACATCTCCTTGTACCATCTTTTAAAGAAACAAACACTCCAGACTGTCATAAAACAGAAAGGTTGAAGTATTTTCCTGCTGGTGTCACCTTCCTTTAATCTGAATTCCAGCTGCCAAGTATGACATCTTAGGAATTAGGTTTGCACAATGCAATAAACAACACAGATGTGGTGAATAGTTCCTCTGACAAAAACATCAGTCGAGTTCATTGTTTAAACCTGTGTTCATTTATTGAACAATATCAATAAGAAAAAGAAAGAAAGTACTAGCATTGGTTATTATTTGTATACAAAAACGTGTGTTGACGTGTGGGGAGAAACAGCAGCTCTAGTCCATCCTGGCCTTCAGGGTTCGTGTGGTGATCTTGTCTTTCTCACTGCCAGAGAAAACAGAAGGCTGTCAATCACTGCAAGCCTGTCATTCCACCTACCCCCAGCCTGTGCATACTCCACTTATCACTGTACTTACATGACATGTACGACGACTCCCATGCCAGACACTGCATCTCTATCAACTGCATTCAGCATTGCTTGGGAGATGGTCTCAAACAGGTCGTCTGGTTCCTGCACGATCAAACACATTTCTCAAATAAGAAGACAGGAAGAATACCTGTGGGGCCAGATTGACCAGAACATAGGCAGACCTGACATACGGTGCAAGAAGAGGATGTGTGTCTCTAACAACTAGCCTCTATGGCATAAACAACCAAAGTGGCATAATTTCATTCTTCCTTAGTGCTGTGTTGAAACTGTCAGTTATTGGCTGCATAAATAAACCACTTTAATCTTGTAGTTCTCTGCCCCAAAACTTAGATCTGACCATTTTCCACATAAGGAAGTTACTAGTAACAACATTTACTGTACATGCACAAAAAGCTCATTATCCTGTGGGATCCTTAGGGGAATACTATTTGCACACAAATAAGCTGGTTGTTTAGCATTCAGCAACCAGGTGTAAGAGTGACTTCAAACTTCACACACTACTTACCATGTCCGGCTCCCACAAAGATTCACACATGCCGTACATCTGCTCTGAACAGGTGCCGCTCACAACAAAGTCCTCCGTCACCATGGGGCAGCCAATCAAATCCAAGGAGCAGATGAATGGCTCTAAGGTTTTGGGATCTAGTCCGGCGATCACAGGCTCAATGTAGTATGGCCCAAACCTAATGAGAGGATCACATATCAACCAGATCGCCTTCTATGTATCTATACACCTAAAGCATGTTGTCTGTCTGCAGCTTTTAAGTTGGACGTGGGTTCAGTGCACTCACCTCCTTTCATACAACAGGTTGGACACCATGCTCATGAAGGTCTTGGGCTTGATCTGGCGACCCTCCTTCAGCTCATACAGGTTGAGTCTGAATTTAAGCCTCTGGGATCTACAGACAAGGCAAAACACTTCAGTTACCCCCACGGTTGTTCGTCACTCTTCAGACATTTTTTGGTATTTAAAAAAAACCCAAAAAAAATCCATAGATGCAAATGAAAATTTTACGTGTGTTTTAGCTGTGACTAACAGCATTACTAATACCACAGTTCCCACTAAATAGTTAGTAATAGTAATAAGTAAGTATACAACAGCATTGTGTCATTCTCAGGGATGAATATTGTCAGTGTGTATTGAAATTAAGATCTCTGAATTAGTGTTTGTCCAGACCAAGGCATTAGATCAGAAAGTTGTCGTAGACGCCCTGGTGAAAGACCTGCTTTGTCACTCATAGAGGGAAAAACATGGAGGTCAAACACACTCACACTGTCTGAACATCAGTGGCCAGTCCAGCCAGCCCGATGTACAGCCTCTCTCCCATGGGGAAGATCTTCTGGAAGTCTGTGGTGACCATCTGAGCCTGAATGCCAAATCTCCGATCTGCTGCTATCGCCACACAGTTCTTCCCCCGCATGGCCATGACGGCCCCTCCATTATAGGACATAATAGACTGGATGAAGAAGGAGAGGAGAGGGGTAAGTCAGTTAGAGCTGAAACAATCAATAGATTAAATTATTAGTAAATCTACAGAAAATGTAAGAGTAACTTTGTTATTTTGTCTGCGCTTATACGGTTATGTTATTGTTCTACTATTTGTCTGTGCTTATGTACGTTTTCTTATAATGATTTCTTATATGCCATCAACCTGCCAGCAAATGAAGATGAAGTTTAAGACAACTGTATGACTAAATCTGGCACATTCACATGATGTACTCAAGGTCTTGTGTTAATTAATATGAATTATCCCTTCTGATTAATCAATTAATTGTTAAAGTCATTTTAAGTAAAAAAGACAAAACAAATCAATTAAATATGTAAGAAATTCTAAATAACATCAAAATGCAGAAAATAGGACGTCAACCACAGAACTGGGCTACATGAAAGAATACAGTAAATATGTGCGTAACATAAAATATATTCTATAAATAAGCAGTACATTCATAATCATTACATTAAAAATATGTTTCCCTTTAATTGATCAGTTATTTCTAACGGATGTGTAAACATGGAGTAGTGATGAGTAGTAAAATAGAAAGTGTAAATGAGACATAAACATGTGTTTAAAATATTACGTGTTATATATTACTAAATTCAAAGACATTAAGGTTAACATCGTTACTGTGATGTTAAAATTGTAAATAAACTGTTAGTTTGCTGCCCAGTAACCTTAGCTACAAGCTACTCCATTATTCATAGCTATATTATGCTATATTAAGCTTGTGATCATACTTTAACTGATGTTGACGAACTGAACTACAATAGTTAAAGTTAACCTCAGTTAAAAAAACTAAATTCAGGACCATTAATCTAATCTTAGTCTACAGAATAACGTCCAACGTTAGTTAACGTTAGCTCATGTGCAGCTAGCATGGTAAAGCGGAGTACTAGCTTTCCGGCTATCGCCAGCTACTATTACAATGTGTTGTTCTGTAACATTAGCTAGATGAAACAAAACGTTGAATATAAAGTTATCTAAGGACATTTTAATAAGTTGTAAACTTAGCGTTGAATCAGTCTTCAGAGTATATGAACTACCTTACTTTAGTGAGCTAACTTAGCCAGTGCTGTCTATGAGCTACCAACATTAGCTTAGCCAAGCTCTTGTAACTCTTCGCCTTATTAAAACATTAAAACCATTTCAGCCTACAGACCACAGGTGCATATGATCTAAGATAAGGTGTTCTTACCATGGTGACGGTGTTCTGGTGTAGTCCCAACTCCTAGAACTTCCAAACTCCTTGCAATTATGAATGGCTACTAGCTCCCCACAGTGACTACACGATTTAGAAACACAGAGATCAGACTAACGTGGATTTTTCTACGTAATCGTGTACTGGAAATGTAATTGGCTGGATGACCGGCACTCGGCGCAAAGCGCTGCTGTCATTGGAGGATATGAGTGGTTGCGAGCGGCGCATGCATAGTTTGTTAGAGGCGTGTTAAAGTGAAATTAAAACTTGTGGAACTGAACTGTCACTGTGCGGTTCAGGCCCGAGGTTGACCCTCACTGGGTAAGGTATGCAACCAATGATTGTTTGATCGGTTTATGTCTCATTCGTTTTTATATTAATCGTATAATACTGAAAGAGTTTTCAATAACTCCTGGCCTGTACTCACATTTGTTCACCAACCACTACAAAACCTACCCAGTTAGCAGATAATATCTATAGACGATCCATATCTTTTCACCTGCACCACCAAACTGGATAAACAATGGACTATCAAAGTTCTGATACATTAATTAGCACCACACTGCTGAATGAGGTTTTGACTAATATTAATTCTACTTCTGAGGATTTTCACAATCTCCAGTGACGGCATAGGTTATTTTAAAAAGAAAAAAAACACCAGTAATGGAGCTCTGGAAACATGTTTTATTTCAGTTGCTACTCACAGGTGTACACTAAGTAACAAATATATATTACAAAAACATTTGAGATAAAAGCAGGTCGTATTATACTGTAAAAACAAAAACTATGTACTGTACAAAGTTCAAATCACATGATATTTAAAAGGGTATTTCAGGAAAGTAACTACAACAGAGCAGCTATGATAGGCCTTTTGCATGAATCTGAAATAAAAATGATGTTACCCTTGTGGAAACTGTTTTTCAAAATAAAAGTCATACGTAGGCATGGAGCTATGTGGGTCCCTGTTTGAACTCATAAAAGACTCCCACCAACCCATCCATCCTCATAAAGGAGTAGATGACATACTCTTTCCAATTCTTTCAATCAGTTAAGTTCAGTCTGTCTGTAGTGACAAATGTGTTGTGTCTTCATCTCTTCATAAAGTTGTCCAGGGAGGCTGGCGTCCTCTGAATGGAGTGGATATTCCTCTTCACTCTGTCCTCTAAAGAAGAGCTGGCAGCACTCTCCAGCTTCATGTTACTGCAAGAGGGGGAAGGTGAGTGTTAGTGGAGCTGAAGATGAAGCAGGCAAGAAAGACACACCAGGAGGACATTATTTGTGCATTTAAACCAGACTAGGAGACATTTGTCCATAAATGTCACACCCTCTGATTGTCTCTGTGTTGCTCAGAAACTTACTGAATGAAGCCAGCGTGGCGGTCAATCTTGGCATTCTGTTCCCGCTGCTTTTCCTGCTCGTCTTGCCTCTTGTATCTTCTCACATTATTCTCTCTGTCCTCCTCCCTCTGCTTGGCCTGCTCCATCATCTCCCGCCTCTTGCGCTCCAGCTCTTCTGCAGAGAGCTTCCTACATCAGACAGAAAACAACAAAATTACTGGAATCCATTCAGTGTGGGTGGTGATGAAGACAATGCTCTGAAAAACATTACTATTTATCCTTGAGGGTTTTTTTTTTTTTTTTTCAGACTATGATTCTGTCCCAGCACTCCATTTTGAATCTACTTGCACAAACAGCAGAATGACTCAAAGCAGTTATTTCGTGCAAAATCTGTTAAAAGATAGAGACATGGATATACCATGACAGCAACATGACAGAAGGGTTTAAAGCAATATTATGTAACTTTTCCCACTCAAAATAACGTCAAAATCATTTTGATTCTACACTACACACTTTACATCTAGTTGTAATAGAGTGAATAGTGCCTCTGTCATTCCCACTCTGTGCCCTGTACGTCTTTTCTTGCACAATGTAACTGTTGGCTCTGGGTGCTGGACAGCAGTAGTCACACACCACCAACTATGTCCCTGATTTTAGTGAAACTGGATCATATTTTATGGAGAAAATGTTTTCTAGTTTTCCCTCTGATGTCCTCCAGCAACTCCTCCTCAGCTCTGGGTGATTTGCAGGGTTTCCTGATGGACGGTAAAGTAGGAGTGGGGGAGTGTTGGTGTTTATACTGGTAGCACAAGGGGTTTTTTTCAGGCTTAGGACGGGGGCGGTTGCTGACGGAGAGCAGCTCCAGTGTCTCAGACTGGCTTTTAATTGTTGGTGAGAGCTTGGTGAAAAAAAAAAAAACACGCTGCAGACAGACGGCAGGCTGGCCTTCTTGCCGTTGAACTAGTACGTAATATTAGCTAGTTTACTCTGTCTTGAGTTGTTGCACTTGCTTAATGTTTGGCTGTGTTAGAAAAGCTGTCGACTTGCTAGTTTTTGATCATAAGTGATGCAATCATGATAAATGCACATGACACTGTACTGGGGGCGCTAAATTGCAAAAATGTAATAACATCTTTATATAATGTTGTTTTAAGACTGAATACAGGAGGGATTCACTATCACCACAAAAAAGATGAATGGCATTCTTCCATAAGCAAGCAAGTAATGAATCTTAAACAAAGTACTGTCTAAATCAGGATCATGACAGTATTTGGACTACAGCCATTATTTACAAGTGCAGAGTCTACAGCTTCTGGAGCCTTGCCAACTCTTACTTGGACACGGGGTGCCTCTGTCTGTGGTGACGCTCTCTCTTTGGGCTGGCATCTCTAGGCTTGACCGTCCTGTCACCTCTGCTGTGTGAGGAAGAAGAGTAGGAGTGACTGTTGTTCCTGTGTGGCGATCTGGAGCGGCTCCTCTCACGACCCCCCGAGTGATTGAAGGGAGCTGAGGGCTGGTGATGTCTGCCAGCAGGGAGCTAAGAGGGAAGACAACTGTTAGGACTCATACTGGTTCTGGTCCAGTGAGAGATTAATAGTTGAAACTGTAGAACAGATCGTATGTATGTGTGATTGCTGACCAGAAGGCCGTAGCCTGGAAGATGATGGGAACGAGACTTGGTGTCTGCTGCAGATTCGTCTCTTGAATGTGACCTAAAAATAAATGACAGTTCAAATTGTTTACTTAATTGAACCAACTAATTAATTATAGTAAACATGTTGGTTTTTTTTGCAATATACGTCATGTACCTTGCTCCTTTCATACCTGTGTTTTTTCTCGTCTTCCTCGTCTGAGCTTGAACTTGAACTCCTGCTCCTTCTTTTATGCTTCTTCTCCTTTCTCCTCTCTTTGTCTCCTTTCTTCTCCTTTTTATCCTTCTTCCTCTTCTTTTTCTTGTCTTTCTTGTCGAGATTCTGGCGCAGCTGTGAGAGAACCAAACAATCCATGGTCAAACATCCGTAAGTCAAGTCAAGTCAGCTTCATTTCTATATCACATTTCATACGCCAGGTGTAAGCATTTAAGATAAGATGGTATTATTAGTATTAAAAAGGAATAATGATAATATTAATAATAATGATAATGATGATTCTAAAATAAACAATTGTTTGGTTAACATTGTTTTTAGTGTCCTTTTAAAAGAAGACACTGTTGTGGAATGGTTTTCCATAGTTACAAAAATACTTGAAAATCCTCCCCTCTTGACACAGTACCAGTTTTCAAACACAGCTGCGGTTGTCTTGTGTTCATCAAACAAAATTAAAGCAAACATAACTTTATAGTAGCAATGCAAGTAAATGTCAGACATGAGGTTATTTAGAGTAAAATAAAATCTTACAAAAGGTTAATCAAAGTCAAAACAACATAATACAACAATACATCCAAGCAGTTACACAGTAATGTTACCATTTCTTTAATTTTCTTCATCTTCACTGGATTGGTTAAGACTTCTCTCTTCTTTTCTTCCTCGCGTTTCCTTCAGAAAAAAAACAAAACATCACCGATTGGCAACTTTCAGCATGTTTTCACAACACATTACAAGAGATAAGGGACTTTACTAACCTGATTTCAAACAGGGGGTCTTCCCTGATCTTGGCAGCCAGGTCGAGGTTGGAGGCAGGGGTGGTGGGGTTGAAGATGGACCCAGGCAGGAGGCCGGTCTCAGCCGATGGACCGCTTTCTGGCTCCTCATATTGGTCGGTGATCTGTTTGTCAACGGGACGTCCCAGAAGATACTCGTCTCTGGACACCTGGCCAGCAGGGCCCTGGTACATCCAGTCCAGGCGATCATCCTTTTTTCTTATCACCATACAGAGAAATACAACATGAATTAGACACTACTTTTTTGTCTTAGCCCACAAAACAACTTTCAGAGCGTCAGAGAACTAACTTGATGGCGCCAGTTTCCTCCGCAAATCTTGTCATTTCTTCCCGTGTTCGTTCCTCTTTCAGTTCTTTCTGGAGTTCCTCGATCTTCTTGCGTTCAGCCTCATGTTTCTGTTCAGCTTTCCAAACACGCTCAATGTTTTTCATAGTCTGGGGATGCCAGCTCTTTTTCAAGTTCTGGCAGAAGACAAGGTTGAAGACATTTAGTAACTGTAAAACTATCAAGTACTAGCTTTAGTGTACACATTTGACTTGAAAGACAGCAGCAGATTTATAGAGGTGGCCACCCCAGTTTGGTGTCAAATGCTCTAAAATTTAACACGTTAATTTAGATTAATTAAAAAATATAATGTGCTGAAAAATGGAAATGAAAACATTAATTTAATAATCAGTCATGGCCTAATTTGTGTAATGTAATGTGTGATTGTTTGCTATTAAATCAACATATATTTCTGCCACCCTCTTCCCATCCAGTGACTGTTTCTGTCGATGCGCCCCTGCTGAAAGGGTTAAACAGCGTTCTCATGTCAACAAAATATATTTACGTGGAAACAATGAGTATAAAAACAGCCAGAGGAATACAGTTCATAAGGGTCTACTGTACGTCCATAGCGTCCTCAGTTACTTTCGGCAAGGACATACTTTTTTTGTATTTTAATAACGACAACTTTTACCCTCGAGTCTCACAGCTGATGCTCAGTCAGTTAAACTAACGCAAACTACCGTTAACATTACCTGTACGTTACGTTACTAACGTTACTAACGTTAACAGTTACAAGCTATTGAAACAGATATTGAAATATAAGTCCAGAGTTTATGGCTACACTGAACTGTAACTCATAACCATTCACAGTTCAGTCGGTATTACTCATGTTGTAAGCAAACGGACATCTTTAAACACACATATTCTGAATGGAGTTTGGTCACAACCGTCTTCAAACATCAGAGAAAGAGACTGCTCACACTTACCAGATCGCCGCCCCCCATCTTGAAATATTCGTCGTTTCAGTTCAACAAAAATGGAAATATGTCCTTAAAACTATAAAAGGTAGAACATCAAAAGTTGCTAGATAGCTAGCTAGAAAATGGAGCCACTGAGGGTTGTGTGTGAGATGTGTTATGTGTTTCCTGTTTTGTATGATTTCCTTTCCGGTTCCAGCTCATGCTGCCTTCAGGTACCCGTGGTAAGGATCTGACATGGCAAGATTTCCGTCGTGAATAAACAGTCAACGATGTGACTTTCAATTGGTTTTGGTCGCAATTAATAAAAATGAACGCTGTGTCAATGTTCGTGTTTTAGTGGTTGTTAATTAGTCACACAAACTGTATCACATAATTAAACACGCGTTTACCATCCGTCTGTCGAGACAACTTTCTGCATATGTTGTTCATCCATATGTTTCATCTCTGAATTCTGACAGCGGCCTAAAGCAAGCATCCTGACCCTGAACGCAGCAGTTTAATATAAAATCGATGTTTTCCAAACTTTATGGCTTCTGGCCCTTATAAAGAAAGCAACTTTCACTCTTTGGACATAAGTTATTAAACATTTTAAGTTTAATATATTTATGTGTGTGTCTCACTGCCCATTTGTCCTGCTTCTAACACATCAACTTTGAGGACAAAAAGTTCACTTGCTGCCTGATATATCCAGTGTTATTCACTGTCAGTGCTCACAATGTTATGGCTGATCGGTGGATATACAATGTTTGTGTCATATATTAGATATTACTGATATATGATACAAACATTTACAGGCTGTATAAATAGCCAACTAACTACTATTACTACTACTATTGAATAATAATAAAAACAATAATGAGAAGTCTGCTGTTGTATTTGAGTGAAAAATGAAACTGCATGGAGTATTTAATAATGAACAGACCAGTCTGGTAAATAAAGATTCAACATGAACACAGAATATAGGTTTTTTTATTTAATAAAGGACAATAATAGATTAAATACAAGTTATCACACCATGATACTTAACTTATTAAACGTTTTAGAACTTATTTCATTACAGTCAACTAAAACATTTACTAAAGCAACCAATTTAAAAAGGTTGTCCATCTTGTTCTACTGACCAACATAAAATACTATCTATAACAACATCAACAAAAAATAATAATAATAGTCAATGCACAATAATTGACTAATGTTTAAGCAATGTCTTCCATTTTTATCTTCTATACATAAATACAGCAATCGTGAGCCTCCAATAAGCTCCCTAATATATATAGAAATCTCAGCCTAATGTCTGTGATGGTTTACATACATCCTAATAGTGTTTTTAACTGTAAAGCCACTCACACTGCTTGCTACAGAACTATTGATCACATAATATTGATTATGAAAGTTAACTATTCAAAACAAGTAACCTAAACCATTTCTGATGCGTGTGTTGTTCAAATGCATTTAATTTTATTTACTGGACTGCTAACAGTCTTTCTCTGCATACTAATTCAAAGTCAAATGGTTGTAATGTTAAAAAAAAAAGAGTTTTATTTTCTTTGTCAGAGTCAGCGAACATGGAAAAAGTTTAGACACACCACAAGTTGTTATTAAAATGTGTTGAGAGATGAGCCCCTCACACATTCTTTGTTGATGATTGGGACAACAGCTTGATCTGACATGCAAATGGAAAATCAAGCTGATGATATTTGGAGAAACTGTATAAACCCACTGAATGAGTTACACCTGGATATTACTGGAAGGACAATGTTCTGCTTCCACCACCGCCTGAACCTTTTGAGGCATGAATTCAAGGCATATTCTTTCAAGATTTTCTTTTACAGTATGAAAAGCTGTATCAATGAATTATTTCTGCCACTTGGGGGCAGCGGAACAAGCTGATATTGACATATTAGCACTTTCAAAAGACATTATAGTGAGCTGGGTAACAAACTGTCACCTAATTACACATCCAGCAAACAGAGCAAAAAGTTGGCATTCGTCTGGAGTTGTGTTTGGCCAATACTCCCTCTCCTTTTAGCTCGCTTTGGTCTTCATTGAGTGATAATTCTCTGTAAATTCATCACTTCAACAGAGTAATTTGATCCTTTGTTAATATGAAAACATTAATTAGTGCAGCTTTAAATCTTGAGGCCACTGGAGTAAACTACCTTTCTGGAAGTTTCGTTAAACACAGCAGCCTGTAGTGTTCACATGGTGGATCTGTGGAGTCGTGTTTATTGTTTATTGCATTTTGCAACAGAGACCAAGATTCATAGGATGATGTCCAGCTTTGGTGATCATGACGCTCAGCTTTATCTTCTTGTTCTTACCTGCCAGAGTCCAGGGCGTCACTGTCCTCAGCCACTCATTTTTTATGTTCAGTTAGTTGTGAGTTTATCTTTTTCACATCATTGTCACACTTAATGGCTGTTTGCATTGTTGCTTTCCATTTGGTAACCTGAACCAGTTTTCACATTCTCCTACTGTATGATCATTCTCATGAATTAAGTGTTTTGCCACCAAAACTATGATGGTGACAGAAACACACTATTTTTGTAAATAGTAGTCTTCATGAAACTCCCATTTAAAAAATATTATATCATATTATTTTATGTTATATTATATCATATTATATTATTATGTCAGCATTATGGTAAAGCGTGATTGTCTGTTGTACTTTCATTTTACTTACATACCAACACACACACACACACACACACACACACACACACATTTTTGTGGTAAGAACTGTCAATTATCCATATGGATACTGACGTTAATAAAACAAGAAAATGCTGTATTATATTCCAGTGTCTTATCACAACTTGCACTGTAGACTACACACATATGGTGCCAGTGTGAAACAAAAACAAAATATCACTGTTTCCTTTCTCCGTTCAAAAGCACGCTGCCTTCGAAACTGGTAAATTAAAGTGTGTTGGAGAGAAACATTTCTCCAACTCTTCCAGTAACACACTTGATTCATTTAATTGTAAACAAGTTAACAAGCCACCTTCAGTTGATCTCATGCCAGTCTCTTGCTCTACTGGTAGTAGTGGCTCTAGCAGCAATCCAGCAACAAGCTGCAGCTTCAGCTTGGTTGCCTCCTTAGCCACCTTTCACTTTTAGTAAACAGAGGAAAGCTCTATCCACGGTAAAATTCCTGTTGTTTTTTCTGCGTGCATTTAGATTATCACTGAGCTAGCCCCACTGATAAATTCACAGGACCACAGACGAACACTTTCTGTTCCATCTGACTTTCATCAGTAAAAGTTTGTCCAAACCTTTTTCTATTCGCTATTCTATCGTAAAACTATGACACCTCTATGACAAAGAGGTGAACAAATGGTAAACCTTTAACTGCAAAAAATTCACTGAAAGTGATGAAATTAGCCGGACTGCCCTGTCACGCTGGAGACTGAGGGGTCTGTCTCACATTTCAGCTTCAGTGGGGGCTCTGTGGTGTCAGACGCAGACACATGTGAGGATGACTGAGGAGGTGTGGGTGCATCAAAGCCCTTATCCATCCTCCCATCTCCATTCACCCTCTCCTCCCCATGTCCTGGTGGGGACTCATGTGTGCGCATGTGCTTGGCCAGGTGGTCATTGCGCATAAACACTCTAGGACATAATGCACAGCTGAACTTCTTAGCACCAGTGTGGGTCTGTAGGTGGCGCTGCAGTTCATCAGAGCGTGTGAATCTTTTGCCACAGAAGAGCCAGTTGCAGACAAATGGCCGGTCCCCGCTGTGCCATCGCAGGTGAGCCTTCAGATGGGAGGTCTTGGCGTAGGCTTTGCCACAGCCGGGGATGTGGCAGTTGTGCATGTGCTTCCTCCTGCTGTCGTCAGTGCTTTGGCCCAACTGCTCGGCATGGACGCAGTTAGGGCAGCGACACACAGCCTGGCCAGCACCTCTGGAAGAGGAGCGGCGCTGGGGCTTGGGGCGGGCTGAGACAACGTTCTCCTGTGGTTCCTCCATGGAGAACGGCTCTTGCTGCAGCATTTCAGGGGCCAGTGGCTCCATCTTGAAGCCATCCTGGGGGAAGAGGTGGGATGAGTGCGAGGTGGGAGCGTGCTGAGCTGGAGGCAGGGTGCACAGCTGCGGGTCAGAGCCGTAGGGGCCTAAAGAGGACTGTAACCCCATTGAGCTCCCTGGACTCACTGAAGGCAAGCCCACACCCTGCCCCGTCTGCAGGTCTATCCAGCTCCCTGGCTGGACATCCCTGTGGAGGTCCCACCAGGATGGGATGTTCATATCTTCTGAGCTGCCACTAGGTGGTGCTGTCCGTAACCAAGGCTCGTAAGGGTGGGCCATGTCAGCAGCTGGTGCAGGTGCAAGACTGTTGATGAGGTCAGCCGCTCAAAGTGTTGTTCACGATCTTCTGGTTAAAGCTAAGAAGATTACCACATGATGGGATGGCGATGCATTGAAAAAACCTGCAGAAAGAAAGAACAAACAGTTATCTCTTCAAATCAGGTATCAGCTCAGCCTATTTTCTCAGTGACTTCACTAAACCACATGACTTTGAAGTCCTGAGGTCATTTTTTTTCCAGGCTTTGAAATTACTCAGCTCCTGCTGATCTAACATTTTTGTACATCAGAAGTGCAGACACTCAGGCCTAAATCCCCCTGTCTACAACATTTAAATAACCAACCCTGAGTACACCTCCTTCATTGCCATGGATACTGCAGTTCTCACGCTGCGTGGCCGTGGAGACAGAAGAGAGGGGGAGACAGACGTGTCCAGGCAGAAGCCTGCCACATGCATCCGCTGCCAGGTACTTCCCATGGAGGACAGTCAAAGACAAGCGCAAAGAAAACAACATCATCGGCCCTGTGCAGAGGCAGCGGTGGGGGGGAGGGACGAGAGTGAAGGGGAGTGTTGACAGGAGAGCAGTTTGGTAAAGGAAGAAGTTCCAGGGAGGTATGGCTGCAGGCCAAAGTCTATTTGTACGTCTCTGAGGTTTCTGGAGATGAATCCTGGCAGACAGGAGAACCTGTTTTTTATAAATCACACATGATTTACAACAACAGCCCTCCAGGCAAGTTACAAAAGGAGCCCCGTAAAACACCCCGCCTCTTACACACTGGCGGCAGAAAGCATCAGCAGTTGCATACTGACGGCATTCAGGAGCCTGAGAATGGGAGTCCAACAATAACATGAGAACAATTACTTTATGTATATAATTATGGGCACACGCTCTGAAACAGCATCCTGTCCCGAACACACTCCAGGTATGTACACTTGTGAACACCTCAACGTCGATGTCAGTCAGCAGGAGGAGGAGCTATGATTTCCAAAGGTGACATGAAGCTTGTTAAAGTCTGACAATTCTGTGGAAATTTATGACAAGCTATCAGCCTGCAAGACTTGTGCTTGGCTCCAAACATGTCCTAGCCCCAAACAACTTGTTGACTTCCACCACACCCCCATCCTGGAACATCTACAATTATCTTTACAGCAGGAAACAGTAAAGTAGTCTGAAGCTTTAGAGGTATGTTAGTCTTGAGATCACTTGATACCATATCTGACTGCACAAGCTCGCCCAGAAACAAGCGGTCAAGCTCCAGTGGAAGACATACACATCTGATATCCAGATCCATTCGGGACAGGCGGAGCGTGCACATGGTTCAGCATACAGGTGTTGTCACTCTGACTGACAGTGGAGGATCTTCTCAGTAGATCTCAATTTGTTGAGTCAATACTGCCAAACCAAGAGGATTACACTTCCCCCTCAAAGGTTCAGTCAAATCCACTCAGAGATGCTTTCTAGTCGCAATGAAATCGTAAAGCAATTAGTTTGGAATTCTCTAATGAAAGGCCTGGTGTTAAAGGTCAAGCTGATTTATTTCACGTCGGCCTGGAGCCAGAGCTGCTCTGTAATTTTTTGGGAATGCAACTCAGATGCACGGTGGAACGGTCCCCCCAACTCCGCTCCTACCGTAAACAAACGAAGACAGCAGCATCCTCCTCTGTTCGCTAAAGTGCTGGGAGCGCTACAAGCTCCTGAGGGAAACAGCTGGTATAGGGGGGCCCCCAGGCGGACAGCAGTTTGAGAGGAGGAGGATGGTACAGAGCAATGACAGAGCTTTGGTCATAAAACCTGCCCGACCAAGACCCAGCACAGCCCCCGGTTTACAAGCCTGCCAACGGGAAGAGGCACGGAGGGGGAATTTTTAAAAGCAAGTGCAGTGTTCCTGAGTTGTAACATTTTTTGCACTTTTTGTTCTCACAAATTTTATCAGTAAGCCAGCGTTTCTGATCTGAGAGCCTAACGATTAAACCTTTCCAACATAAGCTGCCCCCTTTTAAACTGTTAACCTGCTAATCTGCTGGTTTACACTGTTGCATTGATACATTCTTAAATCCATCTTCTAGAATAATTCACAGACCCAATTTAATTCTCATTCTAACCACCACAGGTCTCCTATCCGATCTCATCCCAGATGTAGAACAACAGTTAAACCAGTAATGCTGACTGTCTGTGGACTGTCCAAACAAACTAGTTTGGGTCAAATGTCATCCACAGGTAGTTTGTTTTAACCTGCTTGGGGGACAAGATGGGTGGAGAGGAACACATCAGTTCAACAGGTGCCAGGTCATTTGTCAGAGGAGCATACCACAAAGAGTTTCAGACACTTTCCTATTAAAATCAAAAACCTTTTGACCTTTGCTTAGTGCCCATGTGTGGAAAACTGCTTGACATCAGCACAAAAACTTTAAATATGTTGAAAAGAACTGCTGTAATGACCAAAGTCTGACCACAAACCAGTGCAGAATCTGATGGGTGCAATAATAAGGAGGAATATATTTTATTTTTGCACATCCAAGTGAATAAGTCAGTGACATATAGAGCTGCAAATGGAGGGCTAATGTCAGGTAACCGGTTCCTCTGTGCATCAACAGTATGAGTAAGTGCAGGGATAGTTTAGATATGGATGACAGCTTTACATCCTCAGTGATTTAGGAGCGTCTGTGTGTGACAATGATTCTTACACAACTGCGTAAAATCTGTGCTTATTTCACAACAATATCTACTGCAGTTTTCGCGACAGCAGCTTTTAACACCATTTTTGTATCTTTCCATCTCTTCTGAGTGCAACCAAAAAGCTGTTTCACATCTGATTTACAAAGTTCAGAGCGGCCACTAACAGCCACTGTACAATAAGTGGAAGCATATTTTATATTAAGTTTGGTACTCCCGATTCTCAAATAAATTCACGCAAGTGCAGACTGCAGTTTTGTTTATTCAAACACTGACCTGCAACCAGAATCTCTTTGAATATAATAGTGTGCTTATTCATGTTGTTTCAGTATTAATGTTGTAATGGAGATTAAATATCAAGCATGCAGGTGGGATTTTATTTAAAATGAGATGTACAAAGTGGGACACAAATTGAAATTAGATTTACTATGAAAACTGTCAAGATACGTACTGTATACAGTGGTGGAAAGTTACTAAGAACATTTATTTCTGTACGTACTTCCGTACATTAGAAGTGCTTGTTAAGTATTTCCCTTTAATTCTACTTTATACCGTATATATAATATATTACCCTTTAGTTTTATTTAAAAATTACAATAACTTTTCAAATTTTACATACGAGACATATGATCGGTTTAATTAAAATGATGCATCGTTATTAATTAAACTACCCAACAGTATATAAAGTAGTTAAAATTAACTTTATAGCCACTTACATTTATGATCCAATAATATGATAATGTGACACAGACAAATTCTTATTTTTGATTCTCTGAGTACATTATGTTGCTAATACTTGTATGCTTTTAAATTTTAAACATATACTTACATAGCCTACTTGTATTTTATTATTTACTATTTTACTTTACGTAAGTAAAGGATCTCAACATGTTTTCCACCACTGCATATATATCTTATTACAACTTGCATTTGAAATACTGATCAATCACCACAGTTACGACATGGTATTCTGAATAAAAGCCTTTCTATGCGAACACAGTAATATAAATTCCAACCAGACCGTCCAAATTGATATGCAAACACATTAACACAATAATGGATTTTATTGAATCCCATCATGTGCACCTCCACTTTAATAATTAACCTCTGAATCTTAATTCAAAATATTCTTCCTCTCTTGCATTTAGTGTAGACGACCACATATTTGTCTTTTAGTGTAGATTCTAGGAAATCTTTCATTATTCTCCAGTGTTAATCAACCACAGGGTTCCCTGGGAATAATTCTACAGGGAACAAATCACAGCAGTCTACTTTAAATAAACTAAATATTTTTAACAGGAAAAAAGGAGAACAATAGTCACATTAGAGCAGAATTTAAAATGAACAGCAACAACCAGTGTCACCAGTTTTTCTCAACAGCATTAATGTACAGATTACAGAAGAGTTCTACAGGTGTGATTCCCCGTAATTTGTTAATTGCTTTTAATTTTCTTTTCATTTTAAGATGGAAAAGCTTGATAATTTATTTTATCTGAGTACATGATACACTAGGCTATTGAAACTGCCCCTCCAGGCCAACAGGTCAGCCTGTTGAATCTGTGCTACACAAATCAATACTCCACACTTATCTTTTATTATTATACCTGAAAACCTGGACTATATAGTCATATATTTCATATATATATTCATGTTTTATCCATGCGGCCAATATTCAGCTTTCTTAACCACATGAATGCTTTAACTATTCTCCAAAATACAGGACAAGAATTCAGGCTTGACTTTTAGGTTTAATGCAGCTGGTATGGCCCCTTTTCTAGAAGATGTATGTATTTTTTTATTTCTGTCTCCAAGTTAAAGGAGTTTTAGTAGCCTAAGTATGTTGTACTAAATCTGTTTATTTATACTTTTTCTTGTCTGCTTTCAATATGAAATTACTTTGTATGTGTATCGACTTCTCTGTAGATGACTTGAAGCCTATAGGATGAGCCTATAGTCATAAATGATGAATAAAGTCATCTCTAGTAAAGATAATTTAGCTTATTTATGGTAATAAAACAGATACGGTACCGCTTACAGTAGGTCGCAGACAGTGATAGTAAATTCCCGAGTTACCTGTGGAGCTGCTGCTGCTGTTATTTTCTGTTTGGAATAAATACACCTTGGTTGGAGAAACTTAGTCTCAGCTCAGCTCTGCTACTTCTTCCCTTCGTCGAAAAAAGTGCACAGAAAGATAATATCCTCATCATATTTCATCTGATTTTCTCCATCGCAGACGGTCCAGGTGAGGCAACATTGGCGTTTTGGCGCACAGGTAAGCAGCATTCTCAGGAGTGACAAACTTTATGATAGGCTGTGCGTCTTCAGTCCCTCCAGGCTCCGCCCTCCCTCCCTCCGCCGCTGGGTATAGTCCCCCCGCTGAAGATGCGCCCTCCTCGGCTGCAGGTGAGGACAGGGCTCGCTTTGGGAAAACACGGGGATCAGTAGGACAGTCTGTAAAACCTAATTGTTTCACAGTGTGGTCAGGGGATCTGCGGTTGTCCCTGGCAAAAGAGGTTCCAATTTTAGCCTGCTATTACATGTTTGTAATTTAAATGTGCTCAAGACGCCCCCCTCACTATATTGATATAAAAATTACACATTAATAAAAAAAAATTCCTAATCATAATCATAACTATCTGTTAATGTTCCCATCAAACAGCAGACACTTCAGTTCAGTCCAGGACATGCATAGAACCATGTCATTAACATCAGTATGTCATTTTGCTCTGGAAGTAAGTAACTAAAAACTAAAAAGTGTAATTGTTGGAGTGGAAACACAAGTTTCTGATTTGCCAGTGCTAATCAATTAACCAAATCACCCGGGGTGCCAATGGCATTTTTGGTCACCCCCAATGTTGACTCCATGGCTACGGCCTTGAAAAAAAAAAAATTTTTCAAAGACATTGGTCTATGGTGGGAATAGCCGACATTTACATTTAGCTCTGTTAAATACGATACCAAAGTACAGTTCTGAGGTACTTTACTCACTTTACTTTCTACTCCACTACACGTTTTGGGGAAATAATGTACATTTTACTTAACTATGTTTATTTGACAGCTGTAATCACTAGTTTAGATTAAGATCTTACATTGATCAACTCATAACATATACAGTCATACATTATTATTGATCAGATTAACCCAACAGTATAGAGCTTTGATTCTGACCCAATAAGACCCAACACCAAAACCCCCAAAACAACTGCCATAGGCCGGGGTCGGGTCGGGCTTGGACAGAATTAGATTTCTTTTTAAATATATATTTTATTAATAATAATTTACACTTAATGCACAATGCAATTAACTTTTCGATTCCAAACTATTTAAATGATTTATTTATTTCAGCTTCAGGTCGGGCTCGGGTCCAGAACTCTTTTCGTGTGGTATTGCTTCTTTTACTTGATTCTTTTTTCACTGCTGTCAACAACGTAAGAACAAAATGATCCAAAGAACAACATTAAACAGTGGGGTCTTTAAACAGACATCATGTAAGAGTTGAAGTATTCCTGCTCTGTACCAGCTTGAAACTCTTTT
Source organism: Dicentrarchus labrax (assembly GCF_905237075.1). Taxonomy (NCBI): domain Eukaryota; kingdom Metazoa; phylum Chordata; class Actinopteri; family Moronidae; genus Dicentrarchus; species Dicentrarchus labrax. The sequence continues at coordinate 9,692,185 of NW_026136721.1, forward strand.
ATTTTATTTTATTTAGTTAAAAGAAAATAGTTTTTACAGCTTTTTTTGCATTAAAGTTATTGACTTGTGGAACAGCAGTCTACTTATTAGCCTTTTCAACTTACTTTCTTTTGTTTTTTCTTATTCCTAGTCAACCTTCAGAGTTGATATCTGGTCAGTAAAGTTAATGATAACAGTTACTTCATTTCTACAGCATTTTATCATCATTAACAAGGCCCGGAACCCCAAGTGACACTCCTGTTGGTTTTTCTATCCTGCACATTGTAAATATCTTTCATGTACATCTTTCTATCTTTATCTTTATCTTTATTTATTTATATTTTTAAAAGTACTTTTAAGATTTTTATGCACCAACACACCAAGGCAAATTCCTTGTACGTGTTAAACTTACTTGGCAATAAACCCAATTCTGATTCTGATTCTGATTCTGATTCATTTGGGGTACCCAGCAGCTCACTTTGTAGGGCGTGCACCCAGTGTACTAAGGCAGAGTCCTCACCGTAGCGGCCTGGCTTAAATTCTCTTTCTCCCTCTCTTTCCTGTGGATCTTAGGCTGTCACTATCCATTAAAGCAGGGTTCGAAATTAACCGCGGCCTGAAGGCCCAAGTTTTATTCCCCCACAGGAGTTTAAGTGGCTTCACATCAAAGGACATAATGTACTGTGGTGTGTGACACCGCTTTCATCAACTAACCTCAATTTTTGGGCCACCATAAACGTACTTTGACCACCAAATTTAGGGGCTTGGCAGCCCGTGGGGCCAATGCCTAAAAATATTAGTGTCTGTTCCTACTTTAAAGGCATACACTTTGTCACTTCACACACTTTGTCGTGGTTATGGTGATGTTCCAAAATCAAGATCAAGCTTTTTGCTCTGTGCAGCAGTGGTGCAGTAACCTGGTCAGCGCAGTGACTGCAGCCTGTGAATCAGATAGTTGAGACCTGGAAATCCTTTGATTGCGGACACTCCTGAGAGGTGGTTTGGGCCGGGCCAAAACACAGGCACAATACACAAATCTGGAGATCTTACTTTGCAGTAAACAAGCACCAGTTCTGCTCATCAAACGATGTGAACCCTCCAGAGAATCAGTGTCTCACATGAACTGTTTTTAACACAACGACTAAACTGCTACAAAAGGCTTATTGTACGTGCCAAATGTTGAATTGCTTGCGAGTCTTGTAATATGTCAGAGTTTAATGGACTGCAGTGGCTTTGAATGTGCATCACACATTTAATAGTTTTTTGAACATCATCTTCCTTTGAGGCCCTTTTCTTTTATTTTGTCTCCTCACTGAGTTAATTCCTTTCCTGTCACAGCATGTTGGTGAAGCAGCTTCAAATCGACTGACAAACACAGACCACAGACAAGCCGGCGGGAAGTGACTTCCTACCCCCTCTGCTCCTCTTTCTCTGAAGCAGCACTTTACAAATGCTGAGTTTGAAATGATTACACAACGGCCATATAATGGAACCACAGTGTGATCAACAAATATTGGCTGACTCTTGATTTAACACGCGCCTTGATAGATTTATACACACCTTCAAGCCATGAAGAGTGATCTCGCTAATCAGGAAACGTCGTTTGCATGAGCACATAACTTAACCAGCAACGGTAGAGCATTTTGATATTCACACATAGAACATTTAAACATACTTTGACAAATGTATTGCCGGCACATGTAAAACCTCGTCAAAATTGAAATTAGTATAATGTCTCAGTATCTCATATCTTCCAGTATAATGAAGTTGTACACATAGAGGAGATCAGGCCACTGAATTGAAGACCACACACCACGTCTAAATGTTGTTTACCAGCGTCTTTAAATAGTCAAGCATATTTCCTCATGAATACAATGCAGCACAATCAGAGAGAGACTGCTTAATAACATTTAATTACAGTGCAATTTCAAGTAGGGGCTTACAAATTCACCTAATGATATAAATGTGTTTAGATAGCTTGTTTAACAGTTTTTATGTCTGTTACTGCTTACATATTTTTTGTATAAGAATTTATGCTGTGTGTACATGAAAATGTTTGTGGTTCTTAAAACACTCTTGCAAGGAGGCTTTTCCTGAAGTACTGACTTTACTCTTGTCATCTCTCCAGTGAAATGCCTGTGAATTTCAATGTGGTGAAGTAACATCTATTCATATGACTGCAGCACCTTTGACCTTGACGTGTTAACGTTGTTGTTGTGTTCAGGCCAAACCCATCCACCTACAGGATACTTCTCGCTAATCACACTAGACAGCACACACAATGTGCTGTCAGCAGTGTACTGCTTTGCCAATCAGTATAAAGACATAAATGCACTATGCAGTTTTACTATGAGTAAATTATACAGGGTGTGTGCTTACAGGTGTCAATCAAACTGCAATTTTAAAAACTTCATAAATGCTACTGGAAATGTTTTGACAAGGAGTTGTTCATTACTTTATTTTAGGGTTTTTGACAGCGATGGCTGCTAGAGCCATTGCTCCACAAAAACGTGTTTTTTTGTTTCATTTTAATTGTCTATCAACACAAAAATCCCAATGCAGTCTCCCTTTTTTGAATTTTTTTTATTTTACAGGGGTTAGTATAGGAAATGAATGGACAATAGTTCAGCACATATCACACACACAACGTGTCATTTATACACTTAGGTCTTTGTACAAATTAAAAAAATAAGATATAATGTGTTAATTAGTGAGCTTTAGAGGTTCTGGTACTGTAGGTGGATTTAGTTACTTTTGGACAGATTATGACCCGACCAGTCTGATCCACGGATTATCCGCAGTGGCCGCAATATTACTGCGATCCGTACACCACTAACGCACAGACATGAGAATGGTATCAAGACAGCAAATTACAGAGGCTAACTATTGATTTAATAGCTATAAATGACTGTCCCTTAAAGGAATAGTTCAACATGTATCATTGTTGGAACTATGGCCTACACACCCTAAACATATTGTATCATGGCTTGTTAGCATCTATTATATTTTTAATGACAGTAATTAGTCAGAAACAAGTTTTTGGAGCTTTTGCTTTAGTTCCCCTGAAGGTCAAAATGGTTTACGACATCAATCTGAATTTTCAAGCTCTCAGTTTGTGTGTGTGTGATTGTGATTTCTGTGTGTACAACTCGGGATTTCCTTAAAGGATATGTGTTTACAAGATTCCCACCATATAAAGCTGGTTCTGATTCTGATTCACTGGCCTCTGGCTGGTATGACTTGCCTCTAGTCCCACGGGAACCACACCGGTGTCCCAGACAAATCCTCCTGCCAACACGCCAGCCTCCAGAGAGCTAGGCCAGCTAAAGCCTCACTTCCCCTGCAGAGGCTGAAAAAAATCCAAACAAAGTAAACAGTAAGCACCTAGTAGTCAACTTCCTTATCCTTGTTAATTATTCAAAATCCCGGAGGAGAGACCGGCCCACAGTTGTCTTCGGAGTCACTTTTTTTTTCTCATACAGGCACTCACTCAACACAGCCCCCCCCTCCTGCCTCCCCTTTCAACTTCAAACCCAGTCATTTCTGCAAGCTGCGCTTTGATTGTACCAAACACCTGTATTTTTCGAGGAGAGACTTCCTTGTGAGCCCCCGCCTCCCATCTTTGATTGTTAAACAGCAGTGGCGCCGTCATTACTGTCTGTGCGACTGATGCCGCCCAGCTTCCCCTCCCATCTTCCACCTCTGCCTTTTAACCGGAACTTTAATTGCTCAGAGATAATTTGGACTGCTTTATTTTATCTAATTTTCAAAAACCCTTAGTTTTGTGTGTGTGAAGGGTTGTAAAACTTGAAATGTGCCTTGCTGGATTTATCGGATGAACTGCAGAGGATCACACATTTCCTAAGAGCTATAAACGGAGCACTCAACACAAAAATGCACTCAGATTTGTCACAAGATGTGGGAACTTTTTCAATTCAGAGCATAAAGTTGGTAGTAGCCAGATGGACAGAGACACCCAAAAAAAAAGTTCTAGCTCACCAGTAATCCTTCAGGAAGACAGACAGACACTTACACACACACACACACACACACACACACACACACACACCTTTGCAGCAGTAATACCATGCTTTATTACACGGCCTCTCCTGCCATCCTGTCTCCCCCCTCAGATTAATATCCTCTGGGCTTCTCACCAGCTGTTTCCGTCCCTTAACACCCCTCATCTTCCTCCGGCCGGCCCTCCGCTTCACATGACAGGGCTTACAAACTGGGCCACGACGCCTGCGTGGCTCTAGGAGAGGTCTTCGGCTTAGGTCTTTGGGTGTGCGTGCGTGCGTGTGTAAGCTGAATGGCCAACCTCTTGTCCACGCAACTGCAAATATATCACAGTGCCGAGACACAGTGTTGATAAGTTGATGAAATCTTTGAACTTGTGTGGTTTACACCATCTTATTTCCACCCACTTGAGTGAGGAAAGGACAGACACAGACAGACATGATTTTATACACTATCTGGATCTGGATTTAGCGAACACTATGACCATTTCGCCACTCTGAAACTGATGTTGAGTGTCAAACGTATAATGTTTCTACAAGACAAGCAAAGGCAAAAAAAACCACATTTTGTTTGTGGCTTTACATGCTTCAATCTGTGTTCTGAATCACTTGTCATCACTTCATCATTCAACACAACCTTTGTTGTAAATGTGATTTGATGTATTGACGTATTTACAAGGTTTGTTTTTCACTCCGTCCATTTAGTTTCACTCTGTCTGTGCTTGTTCCTGTGCCCAAGCGTGTGTGCGCGTACTGTATGTGTGTGCGAGGTCTCGCTCCCTTGGGTGTGTCTGCCTTTGGCTCAGGCGGGTGTTTACTTCTCATGGTGTTTTTACTGTTTGTGTGTAAGGGCAGACAGGATGTGCGGTGCTTGTCAGCACGCTCCAAGAGATGAAAGGCTGGAGAGGGTGTGGAAGTAGCCGAGTGCTGTTCAGGTAACAGGTTGTCTTCTCTGAAATCTCTCAAGAATTCAGTCCTGTTGCCTTCAGCATTCTTAGTGAGCCACCAATGAACACCACTCACCACCACGTTGCTTCAGAAAATAACTCAACACCTCCTGAAAATCTGGGCACAACTGAACACCGATAGGGTCCAGGTGCTCAATCTCAAAACACAACCATGAGTCGAACATTCGGAGCAGCTAGGTTGGCGCTCCTTGATCCGTATGCTCTGTGTGCATGTAAACTGTTACTAAACCACTGCTATTAAACTGGTTGCATCACGACAACATGACAGATGCAACATGAGTAAGAATGGGGCCTACCGACATGCATATTGATGAGCAGTTGTTATTGACTTTGGGTTTGGACGTTGGGAATGACATACTAAGAATGTCACTGCAATGCAGTCGGGCAGGTTTACATTATTAGTTAGAACTTACAGCAACCACATCTATTGTTAGCACAGGTGAGGTTATTAGTTTGACTCCACGCTGTCAGTTCATTGTTCAGTCACTGGAATTCTTGCGTGTGCTGTTTGACCCAAATGAGCAGAAAACACATGTAGAGGTGTCAATGCATGCAGTTTTCTCCCTCCACTCCAATATAATGGAAGTTAGCTTTCTTTGGGAAAGGGTTTTGCCCTAACCAATCTGTACCAAGAGACGTATCCACTCGATGGACGTCATTTTCAGCGGATACATCAGTTGGTTAGCTGTAGCCAGCTTTTTGGGAAGTTAACTTAAAGATATAATGTGTAATATTTCCCCATTAAAATTAAAACACTACACCTATGTTATATATTTTGTCGAACTGTGTACTAACATTATCCAAATTGTTTCCAACAATGTTCAAACCCGGAGAAATAGGTTACTTTATTCAAGGAGCGGAGCATTTCCTACTTGACTCTAGTTGCTAAGTTCCGGTTAAACGCGGGATACGTCGGCTACGTCAGGGAATGGGGAAGAAATTGGGCAGATTTCACAAAACGTTCCTGAACAATATCTGCTCGAGTCATGTCAGATAGATTTTCATCAGCAATGGTGGTTGTTTAACGATGAAGACAACAACTCCCATATCCCATGCTACTTCATGACGTTATCGTTTTGATGTGAGACACCCCCCTAGTGGTAGAAATGACACCCAGTACTTTAAAGCTGAATTAAGGACTTTTTTGGCTACTACTAAGTTGTAAACACAAAATTGATATCACCTTATTAAGTTAAAATGACAAACTTGCTAGCAGTTTACACATCCAGAAGATGTAGACTGGCATTAGCATTTATTGGGAGTTGTGTCTCCAGCCACTTGATGAATCTAAGTCCAATATGGACTCTCTTTTTAGCTCTGGTTTGGTCTCCACCAGCTCCTGACTGAAATGCTAGCTCTTACTACCTAATATAAGTTAGCTGCTAACCTTGACTCTTGGGGCTTGGCAGGTAGTGTACAGTGGGTTTATAGGAACTTTTTGGTGGAAAAAAGTTTACCAAAACTGTGAGCCATAAAACCGAGGCAGCTTGAGCTGAGGGGAACTGCAGAGTCGGGTAATATGTATCTCTGGTTTCGTCACTACAAGCAACACTGTTTACATTATGTGTAGTTTTTTGATCCATTGTTAATATAAGAATATGGATTAGTGCAGCTTTTATGCTTGTCATTCTGTAGTTGATTTACAACCACCAGTAAAGGTGTCAATCTTATGTCACATTCTTTCTGTCTCTAACACAGGAAGGTGACATAATGAGTAGTTCTTCAAAACTCTGATTAGCTTAGTTGTTTTTCCAAAACTGTCTAGATGCAAGCAATGAGCAAGACACCTACTGAAATAGCAGAAAATGAGTACATTGGATGCGTAGGCAGAAATTCAGAGGTCTGGAAACACATACTTGTGTCTTCCAGAAAACACAGTTTTCACTGGAATTTCTTTCTACTGAAGAAATAATTTCCATTATAACTGTTATCATCCAAAGTAGCAGGGACACTGTTTATGGCAAGACATATAAAATATACAAATATTTCAAAATTATTATTTTATATTTCATTTTTTTTATGTTGTTAGCACAACAAATAAAATCTAGTTGGAGACACCAATCTCAGATATCTAAAACTTGGACAAACTAAACCAAAAGTATCTGCACTGCTAGATACTTTTGTAAAGCTTCAGAAGATGTTTTCTCTCTTCTCTTAGTTTGGGTGATTCAACCTTTTACAATCACTGCTGGATGAAGTGAAGTGCTACGAGCAGGTGGAAGGTGTTGGGAAGTGTGTGAGTCTGGAAAGACTGAGCCCACAGACAGGAAGTGTCAGCGACATAATTCAATGAAACACCAGCGATGGGAGACACCCACTCGATAAAACCACTGACACACAGGAATTCGCCCAACTTTAATAACACTGATTAGCCAACATATGATCCAGAGTACTGGTAAAACGCAGTAGTGTGGTTTTCACAGTGCTAAAAACTGTGAGTCCTCAGAAAAGAGAAGAATCTTTAGACTGCATATTAACTATATTTATACATCTGTAGTTACATTTTTCACCTTATTAAATATGAGTATCATAGATTAAACTACCCAACAGCATAAAAAGTAGTCCAATGTAACTCTGCTGCAGCAGAAGGAAGTGGGTATGGGTGAGAGGCTTGTGCTTGTGACAGCTTAGGATACTGGCGTCCTCCTTGGCTATGTTTCAAATGTTTTTTTTTTGGCCCATCTGGTTCTATTATATTGGAGACATGGCAGACATCCCTACCGCCGATATCCAAAACTCGGTAACTCACACCAAAATAATGGAGACTGATAAATAGCACTACAGATAAGAGGAAAAATATATCGTTTTGATTTTGGGGTGAACTGTCCCTTTAACTCAAGTAAAGGATTATACTAGTACTTAATAAGGTATAAACAAATGTATTAGTGACAGCTATCTAAAATTCACCTACCACCTACAAGGGTCCCTCTGTGGGTCAGGATAGAAGAGCAACTAGTGTATCCTTTTTCTGTGGAGGCCTTCCTTTCACAAACAGATAGACCGGTTCCCTCCCAAGACCCAGTACTGGCGTTTGCCAGAGAGTCTTGGAAAATTGCACATCAAATAACAAAAGCCAATCCATATGTATCAAGCAGATCCTCCATATGGTATAACAAAAAACTGTTAATAGAAAAGAAGAGTTTCTTTTGGGATAAATGGATTAGGTCTGGTATTCATATTCTTGAGGATGTGATGGGAGATGTTGGATTCAGATCCTTTGATGAAATTAAAAATAAATATAATCTGTGTAATTCAGAATTCTTGAGATTTCTACAACTCAGACATTGCATTCTCTCAAATAAAGAACATATTCAGCACACTAAAACTGAAATTCAGGAAATATCACATAAGGTAGGAGATAAAAACAGAGGAGCATCAAAATTCTATGAATTTATTAGCCCCTTCAGACCCGCCTTATGTTCCAAGGTTGTGAAAAATATAATAATGACTTTTTCCCATCCTTAATGCAACCAGAAATGAGAATCAATAAAAAAAAATTTTTTTATCAAAACCCTTTGTTATTTTTCTTGTCCATTTCAATGGACATCGGGTCCAAACAGTTGTTAAAATACCAACATCATATGACAACATCATACCTATTTTTTTGTCTGTTAAATGTTGCAAAAAGTAAAAAAGAAGCCCCTGTCAAGTGACGTCCATTGTAATGGACACAGGGTCTGAAGGGGTTAAAAGTACACAAGTGCCAAAACTGGGTGGTCTAAACCTATGTTAGGATAGGGACCTGGCCCAGGAGATACCAGAAAATGATTGGAAAAAACTTTGTGCATCATGGTACTGTTACTCACGTGAAACACAGTCACAACTCATTTGTTATAAGATATTAAATAGATCCTACTGGACTCCTTCCAAATTAGCAAGACTAAAACTCAGAAACTGTGATATATGCTGGAGATGTAATAGAAGGTGGGAACTCTGGTGCATATGTTATATGAGTGTGATAAAACTAATGACATGTGGAATGCAATAATTGTGTTCTTGAATAAGATGTGGACAAACTCCTTTTTATTTTCTTTTATTTTCTTTTTTTTCCTGTTTGTGAAGAAAAAAAATATAAAAGACTGGGCAGATACTGAAAAAGACACAATGTAACTCCTATTCATGTAACTGTAATAATGTAACAGTTATTGTTTTGTATTTGTCTGACCAAAACATCAATAAAAAAAATTCAATATAAAAAAAATGTATTAGTGAATTAAGTGAGTATAGAAAGAATGTATAAATTCTTATTCAGTAACATAGATAAGAAATAAGCTAAAGAAATTACATAACTCTCAAACAGATACCTACATACACATGCCTATTTAACAAATATAGGGGATTTCATATGTACACCTAAACCACAGCCTGTAATTTAATGGTTAAAGGGTCAGGACAGTGATTTAATAAAAATAATTATTAAAATTGAAGCAGCAGAGTCTGTATGACGTATGGGTCAAGCTCCTTAAAATGCTGGATCCTATATTTCCCATAATGCAACTCCATACAATCATAACTCTAAAGACATCATCAGGGTTATTTTTTTCAAACTGCATTATATAGAGCGGTTCCAGGCTGAGTGTACTCTGTGTGAGCTGTAAACTGAACCTGTGGTGTGAACCGGGTGGAGAGTCCCTGCAGCTGTGGCAGTCAGTCCTGTTTCCTATGAAAATGTTAACTTGTTTACTTGAGCGAATGCAAGGTAAGACGTTTGTCCAGGTCATCATTTTGAGTCACACAGACATGAACTCATGAGTTTAAGTGAAGCTGATAATCAGCAACTATGGTGAAAGAAATACTTTGCATATAATTACAGTTTTATACGCTCTTATTTTTTATATACAGTGGATGAGGGCAGAAATAAAGCACTTTCTTTATTGTTAACTTCTCTTAGTGACACTGGATTGTAACAGCTTGCAGGATGTGTCATGGAGGGATTCCCATGAACTCGAGTGTGACTGAGCATTGTATCAGTGGCTGTGGGTTTGCAGGCGGAGGGGGAGGCAGACTCATGATGAAGAGCTACATCATCATTCAGGCCTGCTGTGCAGCTTTCCACAGGTGTGGACTGGACGCCCGGCTGTGTGAGACGGTGAGCTGTGCTTGTGGCCAGACGAGACGAGACCTTTAAGTACATACCTTAGGATTTCTCGGTCACGTGACTCGGTCTCTACAACCTGCCTTCTCCCAGCCGGCCGGCCGCTCTCGCCATTGAAAAAAAAAAAGGTAAACATTTTCTACAGCAGCATTGACAGACTAGCTCTAGTTTACAGGCTGTTAGCCCCGAAGTTCACCCTTTGTTACTGAACCCCACTCCCCCAGTTAAAGGCGGAATGACACGGAGCGACGGGCGCGTCGCTGCTCCGGAGAGAGACGGGGGGGTGACAGTGTGCTCAGTCAGGCCTTATCTCTGTAAGAAACACTCATCTCCAACCGAGCTCCGCCACGGGCTACATCTGCGATCTGCGCACTTTAGGCGACATTATTTCCGGACTGGAAGCGATGCACGGTCGCAAATGCGAGACGGGAGCGATAATAGAGCAACGTGGCGGTCGGATTTGTGAAGATTACAGTCAATAAAGTGCTCTGCACAAGACTGCCTCCTAATCCCTGTGTGAAAGGGATGGGCAGTGCACCGGCTGAATCTGACTTTCTGCACACACACACACACAAAAAAAAGCAGCTGGGTGGGGAATGGCAGGAGAGTCTTCCTCCTGACTCCACGCACGCACATTGTGGTCTAAAAAGGGTGTGGGCGCACTTGCGTTGGATGTCAAACACATTGTCAGACTCTTATGATTAGTTTGAAATCAGATTGTTTACATGAGGTAGTTACTTTTAATTCCTCCCACAGAGCCAGCCAGACTTCTAACTTGTTTCCCACCCATTTGTTTTGCTGTTTCTTTGTTGCAGGATGGCAGAGGCTCCCATGTCATGTGATTGTTTTGTTTCCTTGCCCCCCGGTTCTCGCGATGACCATGTGATTTTTGGGAAGAACTCCGACCGTCCCCGGGATGAGGTGCAGGAGGTGGTCCACTACCCCGCAGCGTCTCACCCTCCAGGCTCCATGCTGGAGGTAAAGCCCCCCTGGACTCCTGCAGTCCCACACCCCCACTGCTGCTGACAACAGGCACCACGAATGCTAGAAATACACAGGGTGACTGATATGCTGCTTACTTCCACACTCTGGCGCATAGAATTAAGAATAAAAAGATTCAGATCATATATTTGCTCATCATATTAGTGCATTATTCACAATAAGCCTGTCTAAGAAAGAACTCTGAGACACAATGGTAAAATATTTACATGGCAACTTTATGTGGAAACATTCTTTCCTGTTAATGTTTAAGAGGAAGTTTTAACCTGCTGATGAAAACTCTTCTCCCTCTCACGTCTCAGTCATGCAGTGTTGGTTTTATTTGTCCAGGTTTTGACATATCTATTTCTGAGATTTGCAGTAGAGGTATTGTATGTTTGTGGTGCTCACAGCATTGAAAAATGAATCAGCAGTAATGTGTCCTGATCACTCAGGATAACACACAGTCCTCGCTGTAAACAACAAGTTTCATTAGAGCTACTTTTTTGTAAGTCCTTATGTAAACCATTGACAGATTGTTGTGTGGATTAAAATGTCTTCAGGTTAAATGTATAACCTGTTGCTGTTATTAAAAATAGGTAGAACATACAGAACATTTCTGACAGCGTAGCTGATGAAAACAAGTAATAGTTTTGTTAGCTCCACCAACTAAATTGCATTCATACAGGTAGATATTTCAAAACCACTAGAGGTAAAGGAGGAAAAACATTTTTGTAATGTTGGTGAACCAGCCCTTTAAATTTAATATAATATATATTAATATATTTTTTTCTTCCTGTTCCTACAGTGTGCTGTTTGAAGGCTGTATGTGCAGTTTGACAATAGAAGGTTGTTTTCACATTCGTCTGCTGAAAGTGGAAAGTTTCTCTGTGCTCATTGAAAATCAGATTTGAAGGGGCCTACAAGCAGGATTTGTGACATCACAAATAGTTTGGAAGAAGGAAATTTGGCTTTACACTGAAGGAATAGACATCTTGTGTCCAGCAGGGAAACGATTGTGGAATTTTTAGTGAGGTAGAAGGAGTAGATGACTTTTTAAAAAACACCTCAGACACACATTATCGACTATTTGTATGTATGTCTTAACACCTGCCTGGAGGGGATTTTGAAAATGTTGTTTTCTCCACACAACTCTGAATATGAAAATATCTTTTTTTAAATCATAAAAACAACATTCTACTCTCGCGTGACTGTTAATTCTGAATTGAACTAATGGATGCATTAATATATCTTTATCTTAGAAAGACCATATGTGTGATGGTATTGCTGCATAGAGGCAGGGGGGAGGTAATTTTGCCTTTTGAGTTTCACTGATGTGAAAAATACATGAGGTATTCAGTTTTTTATATCCTGGGGATTAATGCAAGTGTGTCAGCTTTGCATACTACACGACGAGCATATAACTCTGAAACGGTTGGTGCGATGCAACGTGACCTTAATGTTAACTGTGTCTCACTCACTCTTTTTTGTCTGCAGTGCACATACATCCAGATCCCTCAGGTAGAGCACACTCACGCTGTCATCCTCAGCAAGCCTGCCTGGATGTGGGGCGCCGAAATGGGAGCCAATGATCAGGGAGTGTGTATTGGGAATGAGGCTGTCTGGACCCGAGAGCCCGTTGCCCCCGGAGAGGCCCTGCTGGGAATGGACCTTGTTCGGTGAGCAACGAAAACCTTTTGATACTGTATACCTAAAAACAACAACAACAAAAAAACTGTACGGATAAATTAACAGCTTATCCGGTTCTATCAATAAAGAAAAAATAATCTCCAGAGCTGATGGGAGCAATTATTGCATTAATTACAGTAATTATTAATTAAGTACAGTTTGGATGTTGGATATTCAGTAGAAGTATTAACTTGATCCTCTCAGGCTTTGATCAGAAGGGTGTGTGGATTGCCACAAGCATGTTATGACAGGCGTAGTAAGTAGCGGAGCGTACCACTTAACAGTAGCATTTCCTACGAAACACATACCAAAGGAGTGTGTAAACATCACCAACAAACTCAACCGGTCCTCATGGTTAGTTAAACAAGTGTGTCTGAAATTGTTACAGTTAATAAATAACCCACTTTATGACTACATAACTGATATCTTGTGAAGAGAAAACTTGTGTATTTGAAGTAACCCAGCATGACTTATGATCATCAGACTGGGGTTGGAGCGTGGTGACAGTGCCTGGGCAGCGCTGACTGTGATCACTGGCCTCTTGGAGCAGCATGGCCAGGGGGGGCAGTGCCGGGAGGATCCCGCACCCTTCAGCTACCACAACACCTTCCTCCTGGTGGACCGCAATGAGGCCTGGGTCCTGGAAACCGCTGGAAGGCTGTGGGTGGCGCAGAAGGTCACTGGTGAGGATGCAAGGCGAAGGGTGCACGTATAGTTTAGACATTTAATCTGGCTCAATGGGTGCAGAACTGTTAATATATGCACTTACTACAGATCCATATATAATAACAATTTATTGACTTAAGCATGCTCCTCAATATGTGACTTACACACACACCTCAGACTTTAGTTCACGTCGGCCAACTTTCTGTGCTGTTTTTTTTTTTTCAGGGCTTCACACTCTGTACAACGTGACACTCTTTATCCTCATTTTGGATAAGGATAGGGAAACAGTGGGAGAAACCCCAGGACAGACATACATTGCAACTGGTGCCACATGTGCACAGTAGACAAATGCAGCAAAAGAGTTGCAATATATAAAAATTACAATTTACAACCAAAACTACACAGTGAGAATACAGAAACACAGGATACTGTACCAGGAGTCAAACACTAACTGTACTAATAACTGAGACAGCTCAATGATTAGATCAGATATATTCTTTTCATCTGCAAAAATCAGCACCTTTGAATGGGGTGATTTTTGTCCCACTTCTCAACAAGTCTACTAGACTCTCTAGAGCACCAAATATATATTAATCCAAGGCTGAAAATAGTTCCAGTAAAGGCTCTTTACTCTTGTTTAAAAAAACATTTGCTAACAACTAAAAAATGAATGGAAATCATCAATCAAGAATTCCACAATAAAATGTAAAAGGTAGTGTCCATGGCATGTAGGCTACTTTCTGCTAACAATCACACAATGCAATGCTCTGCAGGAGGAGGGATATCGGACACAGCTTTAGATTACAGCCACTGTAGCGGCTCTGTGAGGTACTGGCACAGCAGTGCTTTGAGCTACATGCTAACATCAGCATGCCAACATGCTCACAATGTCAGTGCTAACATGATGCTCTTTAGCAGGTATGTTTATCACGTCCAGTATCTTAGTTAACATGCTAAGATTTCCTAATTAACACAAAGTACAGTGAAGGCTGATGGGAATGTGTGTTTCTCAGGTATTTGGTCACAAACCACAGTAGATGAAAAATCAGAGATCACCTAAACCATCCAGTAGTTGTTGAGAGACATCAGTCTGGACCACCGTTGTGGACTGACCAGCAGACGATGCCTAAATCTACACCGCTAGCACGCATCAGTGCAGCATCTACAAGACCAAACCAGACTACAGTTATGCATTGAGTGATCAGCTGCTTAATCAGCCTTAAAGAGCAAATCCATACGAAATATTTAAATACTTACATGACTCATATTTGCTCTTTAATGTGGGAAGCTAAATTACAAAGTAAATAAAGCTCATTCAGATCTCTTTGTGCATTCTTCATTCTTCTACATGAGACCACAGCTTATAGAGATGTGTCATATAATTCAGGGAATCCTGAAATTGTGGTGAAGAGACGCTCATTCATCAGGGTTGGATCACTCTGTCAATTGGAGATAAACCGAGCAAGCCGCTGTGCTCAGTGTGTATGCAAATACAGCGCAGACGAGCACGCGGTACATGAACAAACAGCAGACTTGTACCTGCTTTTAAAAGGTAAATCTTTGGTTTAAACAAGGCGTCTTCACACACTAACAGCCACTCTCTCTTCTCAGAGGGTGTGAAGAACATCTCCAACCAGCTGACTATCTGTACTGAGGTCTCCGCAGAGCACCCGGAGCTGCGGAGTGTGGCCCAGGCTCAGGGCTGGTGGGACGGCGAAGGAGAGTTCAACTTCTCTCAGGTGTTCAGCCCCGAGAACCCACCTGCCAGGATGGAGCTGGCCAAACAGCGCTACAAGGGAGGCACACAGCTACTCCAGCAGCATGACGGTGAGGGTACATTTCCCAGAATACCTTTGGACATCACCCTGAGAACACTGTTAACGCTCTGATCTGCCCTGTTAGGCTCAGTGACGGCAGAGGTGATGATGTCCATTCTGAGGGACAAGCCCAGTGGCATCTGCATGGACTCTGGAGGTTTCTGCACCACAGGCAGCATGGTGTCTGTCCTGCCCAGAGACACCAGCCTGCCCTGCATCCACTTCTTCACTGCCACCCCAGACCCCTCCAGGTATGTCACCAATGAAACTAAGAATTCCTTGAGATCATAATAGTTATCAAATATAATAATTAGGGAAAATATTTGTCCATAAATTCCTGACAATTTCCCTGGTTCTTTAGTTACTGTATAGAAGGATGTAAGTTGATACTAATTGTCCCCACATTTATATGTTCAGTTTTACACACCATATTTACAGCAACAAGATGGTTGTCACAATCAGTGTGTCCGGTAAGAAAACTGTAAAAAAGAAAGAATAAAAAGGTAAAATAGGCTAACTACTACTACTACTAGCAGTAGCATCATGATAATATCTATGTAAAAAAAAAAGACATTGAAAAAGGACAGAGGAAACATAAGAAAGACACAGGGAAAAGGAAAATAAAGGAATAAGTCAGAAACAAATACTTACATTATAAAAGTAGTTGGTATTTAATATCTGGAAAATAGAGAAAAAGTGATTTTGTAGTATACCTCCAAGTAATTTCAAATGCTAAGCTAACCTTGAGATTTTTACATACAATTCAACATACATGAAGAAAGCTTCTAATAATAAACTAATAATGAATATATGTACTATATATACTTTGGTTTAAATGGGGCAGTTCCTTCAGGGAACATTTACAATAAACCCTTGTGACCTAAAATTGCCCCTAAAACATCTGAGTCGGAACGTTGTTTCTATATTATTATGGAAGAACAAAGCCATAAAACATGCCAAACTGCAGTGCTCCAATGTGTCACTGCTACTTTGACCACAAGAAGACCCCCACCAAAAGAGAGCTCTGCATTCCTGTTATATCCTAAATTCAGCAGCTGTTGGGCTGAAACATGTTGCTCGACCAGAGGGACATTGGTCCAAAACCCTGTCCTACCAGATACATTCCTAGTGTGTGGTACGTTCTGTCTGGAAAAACTGCAGTAATGTTTTTTACCTTTGTGGCATCAGAAACAAAGCAAAAACTACATTGAACAGAGAAAAAGTCAAGACTTCAGTAGATCAATAATATACCGAGTGATCAGTTGTAGCAACATTTATTTACATTTAATTTAATTTCATGGAAATAGCCTGTCAATTTCAAATGCATACACCATGACGTGTTAAACCCCCAGTATTCTCTTCCTCCACAACCTCTTCTGCAGTCTGTCTCCACTCTGGGTGATGGGAGTTTCTGAGTCTGCGTTTCTGTCTTTCCTGTTACTCTCCCTGTCAACCCCCCCCCCGTACCCTGGTAGGTCTGTATTCAAGCCTTTTATCTTCTCGGACTGTTCCACCCCAGTGCTGCGGGTGATCGCCCCACAGTTCGGCCCAGACGACCCTGTCAGGAAGCAGCCTCGCTTTCAGAGCCAGGTGGACCGCAGACATGACCTGTACAAGGCCCACCAGGTGGCGCTCAACACCATGGAGACCAACCCGGTGGGCACTGGTGGATGACCTAGGTCAATGATAGTCCGGTGCAGATCCAGGCAGAGCTGGAAGTTCACATCCATTTTTATATATATATCTATATATATAGATATATATATGTACATGCACAGCATTTTATTGAGAGTTGAACTCCTTCAGTTGTTGCTGATTAATTGCAGACGAGTCACACAGGACTGACACTCCCATTGAGGAGCAAAACACAACAGGACCTCACAGTTAGTGCAGACAAGACACATGGCGTGAGTGTAGACTAAACATAAACACACTACAAGTACACATTGAAAGCCAAAGAGCAGGGTTCAGTGCAACCAAAGACCATCATGAGAATGCTGGGAGGTTTTACTATTGCAAAACAAAGTGACTGTCCTGTCCGAGATGACTTGTGTTTTTTTGTTCAGACATTCTAAGCACATACATTTTAACCAGCATTGAGTTTATTATATAGTAACTGAGATAGAATAAGGTGCCACAGAAAGACCAGTGTGCTATTTACAGATACACAAGAGCCTGGTGTAGTAACCAAATTCCCAATTTCATTCTACATACAAATTCAAAGCAGCTGTTGAGTACATTTGTTTGTTCACATTGAATAACTCACTGCTGTAAAACATTAAAGCAGGCCTATGGTACTTTATTATATTTATATTACTATATTACAGCAGCCAGTGTGTCCACAAGTGACACACATAATGGTAAACGTTAAAATATGATGTAACAGTAGCTAAGCAGTGAAGTGTAATGAAATCAGCAATTTAATTTAATATCAGTTACACAGTCATATCTACCTCAGGTTTACCAACATTAGCCACCATAAGCTCATCATACCAGGTTAAATTGAGCAACTTTTAATGACTAGTGACAACATTTTATTTGTAAGATTAGGAATGTGGGATTTTATTTATTTTTCTTTCAGAAGTAACTTTAAAATAAATGCAGATTACATGCGAAGTCATTCCTGAGCTCTGAAATTGTAGTTTGACGAGTCAAGGTCAGCTCACTAGCTTTTTTCTGGGGCTTAAAACAGTATTCATCAGTGAAGAAATTGCCTCGTTCGGCATGGATTGACATGAATAACAAACTGAATAACAGTTATAATTGAATCCATAGCAGTGCAGCTGCTTTCTTCGGCATAGCATGTATTTTACTTTCCATTGCTGTAGTTTAATCGGCAGTGGCATATCAAAGTCATAATTTTGGTTGATGTATTTTGGTTTCTGCATTGAACAAGCAGTTAATAGATAGTTTTGTACTAACTAACTATCTGAAAATAGTGGTACACATTGTATATTATCAGTATGTAGTATGGAATTGGGACAGAGCTATTACTGCTGTTTTGGTGAGCAGCTAAAATCCATGTAGAAACCCAGATTAGTCCATAGAGGAAATGGAGGTGTGTGACAACAGCAACTGTCATTAAACCTGCACCTCCCGCCGCAGATGTCTGGTTGAATTTCCTTTCAAAAGGCTGCAAGTTGGATCTGGATTCTTGTAAATGTACATCTGTTTATTACTTGATCATAGTTGAGTATTTAGTCACATAGCTGCACTGTTTAAGCAGGTTTAAACATTCCAGCCCTATTTCACCCCCGTTACTGTTCTGACATCTCTGTCTTCTTCTGTCTGTGTCAGGACGAGGGTTTAGCTATCTATGAGATCCTGAGGGAGCTGGAGGCGCAGTGTCTGAGCGAGATCTCAGCCATGCTGAATGGAGAGATACCAGGAGACGAACTGGGCGACTTGTTTTTCGATTGCGTGGACACAGAGATTAAGTTCTACCAGTGAGGAGGTGGGAGGCTTCAGGAGCTTTATTTGGCTGTGTCTGGTTTTGTATCGTGTGTGAATGTGTTAAACTTGGAACTGCAACTTGGGAGCACAGTAATATAGTGCTGAACATGCATGGCAGTAGAAATTAGTGTAAAAGTACTGTAAAGGGTTCTCAGCAGTCGGATAGTCAGTCTTTCCGATTTTCACTTGGTAAATAGATGCAGAACTTAAGAACAAACTACATAATATAACATCTGATTCAAACCCAGTTTGATGAGGATTTTTAAGACCATTGAGTCTTGCATTTGTCTGTGAACAGACTCTGCAGGTTATGGAGGTTTCAAATATATTGAGACCAGTCAGAGCTGTCAGAAAGTTTTACTGCTGCAATCTGGAGAGACCTGATCGATCCTGTAACACTCATCCAGAATGTTTTTGGCATTAGCCAGCAATTCTTTGACGACGTTCTCGACAGCCTGCCTACAGTCAGGCAGTGAAGTGAAATGATAAAAACCATTATGAGAACTTGAAAGTTGAGATGGTGTCTGATGTCTCTTATTATGCTTCTGCCACTTCACTCATGCTTGACATGCAAATACAGAAATATCGCTGTGTGGAAGTGTGATAGGTACTGTGTGTTCCCAGCAAAGCTAAATAATGTGTGCTGTGTTTAACTGTCCTCTGTTACAGCGCCCTCAGGTGGACATCCCTAGCGCTCGCACAGTTGCAGGAGAAGGCCCTGGGACTGACAAAAAGTCTGTGTTCCTGGTCTTTCGGGGCCTCCGCCTCATTCACACAACACACATCCCTGACACCATTCCATCATTAACACAGACTAAATGTCTAAACTGCACATGTGATTGGAGCATATTTATCATCTGTATTACCCAGGGAGCAATGGCTGCACCTCATTAGTGAGTATAATGATGTAGACTATGTAGAGCTGTGTGAAGTTGCACAAATACTGTGAGTACGCCATTTTTGTTTAACATTTTGTTTGTTGTTGCAAATGTGGGTTGTCATTTGATGGCTACCTGTAGGAAATGATCTAATAAAGAATGTGCATAGTCTGTCCTGAGTGTGTTGTGAGCTTTCTGGCCATCCTAGTGGTGCGGCTGTAGGTATTAGTAATGTTAGAGTGCATCCAAATTCATGCAAATGTGTACGTGCATCTTTTTCTCTCCGTTTCAGCCCTCTGCTCAAAATAAACCACCTTTTGATCTTACTAGCCCCCCAAAAGGGAGATTCAACAGAGCGTGTAAATCTTTAAATTCCTTTCAGGGTTTCAGTGTGTTTGGCATTAAATGAGCTAACCCTTTTAAACAAAACAAGTAAAATTTCCATATTAAAACCCTTAAAAAGTAATCTACTTCTACATCATTAAAAATCTATGAATATGCAAATTGTGTTCATTTCACACACAATGTCTCCTACTGCATTGTGCACTGGTGGCTTCAAGTTTCACACTTGTATAAGTTGCATACTGGACCAGGGTTTATTTTCATCATCACTCTGTGTTGCTTGGATGTGAATAGTAAAATAAATGGAGTTTGAATTATTTTGAATTCCTCCTGTGACATGTCAAGATGTCTTCTTTAAATAAAAAGGCCTACACTTACACATTATATTTGTGATGATGTGCATCTCTGTCTGAATTTGAGCAAATCTCCTTGAACCAGAAAGCGGTCCAGAAGCCTGCAGTGATGATGTCAACTAGAGTACAACCCTGAATCTGTCCCATCATGGAAGAGCTGCAAAGACCATAGGACAGCAGCAGTGAGGGACATTTGTTTCAGAAGATATACAGAATATATCAAACAAGGCCTCTATCAGACCACAGAGTTAGTTTTCTTTCCAGATTAGTGGAAAGAAAACACCCAAAATGTTGTCATACTCTGGGTCAGAAATCTCCACATCATTAGCACTTACATACACCAAAGCTTCCAGTTTTATTCCTCTATTCTGAGGGTGTTTACTGAGGGGTTTAGTCATATAACATTCATAGCCTGATTTATATCACATTTTATCCCCAAATGTATTTTTTATGGCTGTTGAAAGTATATTCTGATCTATGGAGTGTTAAAGAGGAGGAGTGAACCAGAGATATCAGAAAAACAAAAAAAATGCTATAATGGAGAGTGAAGCGAGGGAGTTGCGATCTGCTCTTACAACACTAGATGCCATTAAATCCTACACACTGGACATTTAAACATAATATTTTAGAAAACTTGTAATTATAATTGTCTTAATAATGTAAATCATCTACTGGAGAGGTTTCATAGGTTAAAACAAATCTCTTTAGCATTACATCATTTTCTTATCTACTGCACTCCAGCCCAGTGGGTGGCGCTATACAACCATGATATTAAAAAAAAATGGTTTGCCAACCAAAGAAGAAGAAGAAGGCGCAGAAGCATGTTGTTGTTCGCACTCCATCCAGCAGGTGGCGGTAATTTAAATCCCTTGTTACTGACTGGGGGAGGTGGAAAAGCAAACAGTTAGGGTTGGATAGGCGGCACTGAACAACTTGGTTAAAAATGTTATCCAGCTGCCTTGCGGTTTGTTGTTGTTGTTAGGACTTTAATAAACGTGATAAATACCCAACCCTAGTTTCAGCACTGTCCCTGCTCCCACCCCTTTAAAGAAAGTGGAGTCGTCCAACGGAACAGGTAACGTAACGTTAGGTTGCTCCAGTGCTGTGTTTAATGTGGCTAGTTGTTGAGCTACAAACTGCCTCCTGCAATCCAGCTTTCATTATAACGGAGCTAACAGCAGGCACAAAGGGTCAGTACTGATGCAACTATCGCTGCTGCCTGGAAATACTTAAACGACGCTGACTGATAATACATAGTGCGTTTGGTGTTTTCATGTTAGCTGAAGCTAACTAGCTAACCAACGCTTGATGTTTTCTGCAATGCTAACGTTAGTGTGCAGCCAACCTACTAGCAAACTGCTAGTTTAGCTAGCCAGCTAATGTTAGCATACGCCAGTAATGGTCAGAAATATACTGAATCCATGGCTAACCTTTCCTTCGAAGCTCGGGTGGTTTTCACTACTACAGCCGCTGGTTTTACTGAATAATTCTGTGAGTCCGTATGACAGCACACAGCACCTGCCATCGATATTACGTCTCTGTAACTTTACTTTTGTCCCATGCTTTAAAGTATTTCTGACACCTTCATGTGCAAGGCAGGTTTCAGTCTAAGCAGTCAGTAGAAGAGCAATCCCCTGCTGTAAGTGTAAGGACTGTACACTGTGGGTCCTCTAAGGCCTGTGTCTGATGGAAAGATCGCATACTACTCCCACAGCCACACTAATTTCCTTTATTATCCTTTACTTAAGAAAATCTGAACTCAAAATGGATGCATGAATTATATATGATTCTTTTAGAGCTCATAAGAGACCAAACATTATTATTTATGAATAAGTCAGTGTGAGATAAGTGATTGTTTCCTGTCTGTGATCGAAGTTTGGCTTATCAATCTCTCTGAGTTCTTTGCCTCATAATTTTAAAGCTGATTTCTTTTTTTTCTTTGCTGCAGCCTTTGACGTCCATTCAGCTGCTGGTGCTGCTGTGAGATAATGTACTCAAACAGGTCTGAGCACAGTCACAGTCGGCAGTACAGTGACAGAAGTTCAAGGCAGTGGGACGGCTATGATGCCAGATGGGAAGAAAGACATGACCCTCACAGAGATGTACCGAGGGATTCCCATTATAAATACGGTGGGGATGGCCCCAGTAGCACAGAGAGGAAGAGCAGAAGTAGAGAGTACAGTGACTCCCCTATGAGGCTGTACAGTAAAGACTCGTTGAACAGAGACAGGAGCCAAAAAAGCCCAGTGAGGAGACGCATGTCCTCACCTGATTGGAGTGTTTCTGAAAAGAAAAGGCGAAGGTTTACAGAGGGCGATGGAGATGATTACAGATACAGGCGTGTGTCTGAGGATAAAGCAAGCAGGCATTCACCAGACAGTTTTTCACGCGCACACGTAACCAGTGATTATAAACATACACAAATACAGGAAGAAGAAGAATTCAAATACAGGAAAACATCACAAGACTCCAGACACAGATATTGGAATGAAGAGTTCACCTACAGGCAACAACACGATGATTTAACATGCAGACGATCATCAGGATATTACAAAGAGAGAGATGGTCATGAGTGGAGCCGGGACCGCTCACAGGAGAGGACACGATCACAAGATTGCTCAACAAAGGTCAGTCAGAATAAATGTTGTGTGTTAGCGACAGTGTGAGGACTGTGTTTATTTTTCAGGTAGTAATAAAATATTCCTCTTTATCGAACAGACTTATGCCAAACCCAGAGCGAGGAATGACAGCCCTTCCACGGATAATGAGGATCATCGCCAAAATAGAGCAAGGTTTCCATTGAATGCCAGCGGACAGGTGGGTGTGTCTCACATGTACTGAGGGACTATTGTTTTAATCAGTGAGAGTTGCTGGCAGATGCTGCGTTTTTTACCTCAAAAATGTTTTTTGTTTCAGTATGGAGGTGAATACAGTAACGTGTTCATTCTGCTACAACAGATCCATACTGACACTCCTGTCTCCATAAAAACATTACTATACAAAATATATGTGTGTGTGTGTTCTTTTAGCTCTGGTAATCAAAGTAAGCCCAAAATCCTCAAGAACGGAAACACTCACAGGTTGTTCCATACCACAAATACATTTGCAGATAAGTTACATAAACAGCTTTTGTTCTGTGTTTCCCGACAGTCTTACGAGAGTGACGTCAACAACCAAAGTGCTGCTGTTCCTGAGCAGAAGTCCACCAAGGGTTTTCAGCGTTTCCTCGACGTGCTCAACAGGGGTGTGAATGTCGCCACGCTCACCAAAATAGTGACTCAGACCTCTACAAAAGGGGGTGATCAGCCACATTCTCCGTCCTCTTTTATTAGTGCTACAGATCGTCTGTGGTCTCCCACTTGTGCCGGGAGGAAAGGGGGAAGCCACCAAAATGCCAGCCACTGGAGTGAGAGCGAAGGATCCCAGAGACTGGCTTCTCCACAGCCTCGTCACAGGTCCTTCAGTCCGAAGCGGCGATCTCTGTCTAATGAGAAGTCTCTGCAAAGGGGTGACGGAGAACAAAGCTACTTTAGCTCCAACAGTAGATCCGGGTCTCCGTCAGTGGTGGAAAAGACCACGCCGGCACCTGAAGATGAGCACAAGCACAGGCACATGCAGGATGTTTTGCAGGCCATTGGCATAGATTTGGGGTTTGAGGAACTGGGCCAAATGTCACACCGGATCCAGGAGCGGTTATACGGAAAGAAGGACGGTGACGGGGGCCACCATCGTAGAGTAAGCAGGGAAAGGGACACAAGGCGAGCGTTTTCACCAAGACAGCAAAGTAGATCATCATCAAGCAGGTCTAGTGTTAGCCCGTCAACTCGAGAGTATCACGTGAAAGAAGACAACTATAGTGCTCAGAGGGATCTAACAGGGGAACACCAAGTACAGGTACATCAAGCCGTTGAATATAGCCAGAATAAGAGCAGTAGCGATTTGCAGGAGCGTGAGGAATGTCAAACCAACTCCCGGGAAAGCACTGCTGAATGTCAAGCATTTTCTCAAAACCCCACATACCCTTTGTCAGAGCCATCTCCTACACCCGTGATGCCGATGTACTCTCCAGTAAACTGTTCACCGCTGCCGTACCCACCGCCGCCTCCTAACTTGCCCCCCGGGCTTTTCTTGCCTGGCCTGCCTCCCTTCCTCCCTTACCCCCGTGTCCCACCTTTGAACATTTTCCCAGCAGTACTGGCTCAGACGAGGCACCTACTCCCACAACACATCAGTAATCCTCAGCCATTTTTGAACCTGCCAATTCAGCCTCTGAACAACACACAAAAATCCAAAACAGTGTCAAGGCCCCGCTGTTTGCAGGTCATTGAAACCAAACAGCCTGGATGAAGACGTTACAGAGAAGTTGCATACGGTGAAAATTTGCCTTTAAACATACCAATATAGTTGAGTAAGTCTCTTATGCCTCTGGAGAATAATAAAGAGATATTCATAAAGTAATAAAACAGTTGGGCCTTCAGGGGGTCCTGTTTTAAACACAAAACACACATTTGAATGTCACCTAAAAGAAAAGCAACTTTGAGCATTTGTAATCAACCAAATCAACAAAATGGAAGGCCAAAAACCACGAAAACACAGACAATGACACTAACAGTTTTTGACCACAACTTAATTGACAAACCACGAGGTAGTGTTGGAGCTTCTTCATTTACCCATAGCACAATGCCATGCTAAAATAACCACTGACACAGAAAGTGTTTATTGATTTCTGAAAACTTTGTCTGCTTTATTTTGTTATTCAAAATTAGTTTAAACACCATGATTTGATACTTTGTAAGTTTTGTTGAAACGTTATCTAGAGAAGTCTTTCTGTAGGCTAAATGCCTTTTATTCTAATGAAATGGAACCATAATCCAGTGTTTAGTCTTCAGATGGTTTTGGCCGACCTACTATAACAAAAACGTGCTCTACACTGAAGCGTCTGTTTGTCTGATGACATGTTTTCTTTTTGTGTACTCACGTACGCAGAAAAGTGTGTAAATATTTGAATTGCATAATATTACAGTGATTTGAAATAAATGGTGAAGAGCTGTTTAATTGCACATTGACTGTTGGAGGAAATTTGATGCGACTGTCATCTACAGGAGTCTTCTTTGGCAGGTTGCACATTACACTCACTTGTTGTCATGAACCCGTGTATATACAGTATGGAAGTAGTAGGCCTGGGATTGTTTCACTACACCGTCTAACATCTGTGCAGCTGTAGTGACCTTGACTAAGATATAGAATCTAACTAACTGCCAGTGCGTGCATATGTATGCTGTGTGTTTGCTTCTGCACACAAAAGTTGATATTACATTAGGACTAATTATTTCTGACATTACTAACTATTGGTATTTTGGTTAATTATTTAGCACAGGTGTCCAACTTTTCCATGTCAAGGGCCCCCAAAATAGATGTACATTAGAGCCCGGACCCCCAGTTTGAGAGGACTTTGTCTTAAGGATTTCCCTCTGGGTACTTTTTTATTTTTCAGTTTGAAGATACAGTCTTCTTACACTACAGTCAATCAAAACGGCCAACCTTATTAACAAAACAATAAAAAAAAAGTTAAAATATACTATTCCTCCAAGGACCCCCAGTTTAAAAACCACTGATTTACATTGTTTGTATTGTGGACATGGATTATTTTTATTTTTACTTGACAGATACTAAAATGCTCAGAAACTCCGGAAGAAATCCTCGAGAGCCATACCTATGTACAGGATATATAGAGGAGGTTAAGCAAAGGCACAGTAAGGACAAAGCACAGATAATCCATGGAGTTATAAGAATTCACATGGAACTGCAGGGCACCAGGAGAAGAAGAATAAACTAAATAAACACTCTTCAAAAGCTTGAAACTTAACAACTGACTGGTGAAGATGTGATCTTAGTAGATGTAATCGGGTACCGACACAATGAATAAGGAACCACTCTGTGGACCCATCAGCCTCCAGTTGCACCAGTCTCCTGTCCCATGTGCACAGGAAGAGGACATACTAAAGTATATCATCATGTAATGTATATATGTTTATCGTGCAGTGTCGGTACTCCATCCAGCAGGTGGCGCTGTTAATGATAGCCATTTTAAACACTACCGAGGCAGTGAGAGCAGTCTTGGCCCCACTTATTTAGTTACTATTTTGTCTGACGTTAAAGGTTGTCCTTTCCTGCTGCTGAACCCTTTTAAAGCTCACCTTTGACTGTTCATTCTCCAATAGCCTAGTTTTCGGAGTAACGGCCTTTAAACAAATATTTTTCCCGCGATGCGACAGAGGAAGAGGTCATTTGAGCAGCAGGTAAACACTGTTAGCTATCAAGCTAACCTCAAGCTATCACAAAAAGCAAGATTAGGTTTTGTTGTTTGTTCGGCCCTTAATTTGCCAACTTATAACTTATATTGCAGCAGGTTATAGTGTCACAGAGCCTGGGTTTGTTGAGCACTAGGATTTGTCTTACCACAAAAGCAATCAATATTTAAGCTAAGTTAATGTCTTTGCTTCCAAAACATTGACGGTGACAGTCACTTGTCGAAAAGGACAGTTTCTATGAAGTGAGGAGGAGGTCACTGTCAGAAGTCTGTGCTATGAACCCTCAGTCATTTGTCCACATTGTGCAACAGAGACTGACTGCAGGATGAATCCACTTAACTGGGAAGCTATTCAAAGACTGCAGACAAATCTGGACCCCAAATCCCCAGACTGTTGTTAACAGCAGCATGCACAATGCCCCAGGAAGTGATAATGGCTGGGACACTTACTGCCAGCACTCAACATACACTGTTGATGAACCACAAAGCAGCATCGGGGTGCATTTGGGATCAGAGGAGCTCTGTCATCCCTCTCACAACTTTTACATTAAGGAGCCAGAAGTGGAGGACCCAGACGGAGAACCGTTTGAAATGGACGAGGAGGATCCAGAGCTGAAAAGAAAGTGGATAGAACTTAGAGAGATAGAGGAGAAGATACTCCGAAAGAAAGTTGCTATTGCTCTGAAAAAGGTTGAACCGTTTGGGAAGGAGGCCACACCTCTGGGCTTTTCCTCTAAAGAACAGGCAGCTACATGCGCCAGTGCAAGTCTTAAAGACAGGGTGAATTCAATTTTGCAGCAACGGCATTCTGTCAGCTTTCTGTCAATGGTGAGTAAGAGATTAATTCATATCCGATAATCAATACAGTTCTTTTCAGCTTGCAGAGGCCTTTATGCTGTATACTGTACTGCCTCCTCTCTTGCTGCTCAGGTCCGTTCTTCCACAGACAGAATGAACTCTTCCAGCCGGAGCAAGGACGTCTTGCTGCAGGAAGACCATCCCCTGAAGCTCAGAGTGAATGCGCTGAGGAAGCAGAGATGTAGTAATCTCTGTGTTTTACCAACAAACAGGGAGGTTTGTAATATTGTATAGCCATCTCATTGACATTATATTTAGTAAACATATAAATAAAACGTACAAAATTTACTATACAAAAGCTGAATAAGAGAAAACACACAATCATACATTAAAGGAGTGTTTCATCTTAAAGTTGAATACAATTTAACTTACAAACTAATAATCATCAAATGTACCCATTCATCCATCTTTGTTCTCTACCCGCATAGGCTGCACTGGGGGCTGAAACCTTTCCCAGCATGCACGGGTTGAGAGACACTGTACACCCTGGACAGCACAACAGCAGCCAAAGCTTTACTTCACCAGCCAAGGAGGAGAGTAACGCCAACCAGGGTTTCCAGCGCTTCCTCAGCGTGCTCAACAAAGGAGTGGACATGGACTTGCTCAGTAGGATCGTCAACGATGACAGTGAGGATCTCCCTTTAGGTAAGGAGCTCCTGGACGTTCAGCCCCCTGCCATAGAGAACAAGCCAGATCTGCCCTTCAGGAGCGAGAGCCAGCGATCCAACAGCGGGGCCTCGCTGCTAGGCCGGAGTCGGACTAACAGTGGAGAGAGGAGGACCGACCCGCCCAAGAGAGATCGTCAAGAGAGATCCCTCAGTGATCACTTATCTGTTGATGATGAGAAGAAGAATGACGGAGCAGGCCTCTGTTTTGGATCTAGTAGTCAATCCAAGTCTCCCCCGGCAGTGAAGGAGAAGAAGGATGAAGATGAAGAAGAAGAAGAAAAACCAAAGGTGGATGAACAAAGTGTACAGCTCCAGAACA
Source organism: Dicentrarchus labrax (assembly GCF_905237075.1). Lineage (NCBI taxonomy): Eukaryota > Metazoa > Chordata > Actinopteri > Moronidae > Dicentrarchus > Dicentrarchus labrax. Next base: position 9,720,577 of record NW_026136721.1, read on the forward strand.
TTCTTAAAACTCTGGGGTTCAGCCTGGAAGCGGAAGAGATGTGCAAATTAGCAGACCGGACTCAGGAGAGGCTGTATGGGAAGAAGCATGAGGGCAAAAGGGCGGATAGCAGAGGGGAGAAGGAGTGTCTGCGGAGAGGCTCCCAAAGACAGTACAGGAAATCCCCTTCCTCCTACTCGAGGTCGACCTCTAGAAGCGCTAGTACCGGCCCCTCCCACAGCAGAGACTCGAAGGGAGCGCCTGAACACAGTAGCTCGAGAGACAGGAGCGGAGATGGACTGACATGCCAAGGAAGAGAAGAAGCAGAGAGGCACAGAGACGGAATAAACTCAGAAGAAACTGCCACTTATCAACATCCACAAAACCAATCGTGCATTGCAATACAACACGACAGTTTGTCCCAGTACTCCCGGAACAATGCCCCGCACAGTGGCACCTACAGTGCTGCTACAAATTCTCACTGGACAAATACTCAGGGTGCCTTTCCTCCCTCCCTTTATCCCAGCAGGCATCCTTACCCACCGAATGCCTACCATCACTTTCCTGGCTCTGCAGTGGCAACTAACATGGTTTACCCTCATCCCAATAATCTTCAAGACATGAACTTTTTAGTGAACCCAGATCTGTCTTCAAGTGAAGGCCAGATTGGCTCGTTTTCTGGGCCGCGCTGCCTGCAGGTCATCGCCACGAAGCAGCCAACCACTCAGAGGTGCAGGCAGTGGAATCATATACGTGGAAAAAACCTTGACTTATTAGTGAATCCAGATCTGTCTAAAAGTGAAGGCCAAACTGGATACACCTCTGGCCCTCGCTGCCTGCAGGTCATCAGCACTCAGCAGCCAACCACTAAGAGCTGTTTAAAGGAACTCACAAAAAGCTTGAGGCAACGGTCAAAGTTCCAAATTTGGAAGAAGAATCGTCGTTTACGTTTGCGGCGACAACGAAAGGCAAGACTCAAGCGAGAGGCAGCTTTGGAGACGGCTTCACAGGTCAGTGAAGCATCTCGCCTTGCCACAGCTTCTGCGGCGAAGCGAGAGGCTTCACAGGTCAGAGAAGCCGTCTCCAAAGCTGTCGCCGGAGCCGAGGAGCCAGTGGAGTCAGGCGAGGAGTCAGGCGAGGAGTCAGGCGAGGAAAAACAGCCGCCAACAGAGGAGGAAATAAAGGCGAACCTGCGTAAAAAGGTTGGTGGAGTGTTGGTTTTAGCATTTGTTATGTTTCTTGAATCAATTATTAGCAATTTTTCCTTGAATTTGTCACCAACCTGTAGCTTGAAAAAACAATGAATTATTTGTTAGGGAACATTTCAGTAAGTTCTCCCATAATAAGTCTCTCAGATAAAACAGATTCATTCATTTTCCGACCTTCCCAGTCTCATTTTATGGAAATACAAGCTGCATTAGAGCTGCAACCATTAGTCAGATTTAATCAATTAGTTGTGAACTATTAAATTAACTGGCAACTATTTCAATAATGTATTATATGTTTTGAGTAAACTATAATATCATTTCTGGTTGCTTTAGTCTATCACAGTAAACTGAATATCTTTGTTGTGTGAACAAAAGACATTTCAACTTCAACTTGGGCTTTTGGAAACAGTGCTGGTTCTTCACCACTTTCTGACATTTCGGAAATTATCGAAAGATGAATCGATAATGAAAATATTAGTTAGTTAAAGCCCTACTTGGGTTTATTCATTTAATCATTCATTATTTGTTCAGACTGTTTTTTGTTGTTGTATTTCCCAACATAGACATTACAGAAATGGTAAATGTTCCCCACCTGTAAGGATAGGCTACATAAGTTAAAGGTAGGCGTAGTTGAACTAAACTGTGGAAAATAAAAATCCATCCTCTTTGTGTGCAATATACACGATGGATAGGGCTCATGTAGCTGAATTGGCATTTATTGTTTAGTTTATGTGAGTCACTTAACAGTGTAACTTAAAAAAAAATTGATATTTTGAATTAGAACATATTTTTAGTGACAATATTGAACTTGCTATGCTCTGAGTGCTTTCTTTTAAGCCTATATATAATTATAAAACGCACCGTCTGGAGATTTTCTGTCTTCTTGATCCACTTTTATTTTTTCTAGCTTGAAGCATTTAACCAGAACGCAAAGCAAAAACGGACCCACCCAGCCGACTCTGTAACCTCTCAGACTGATTAAAGTAAGTAAACTTTAAGTGTCAGAACATTGAATTTTGAAAGCATGTGTCTTTGAAGAATTGGAAACTTGATAAATGTTCTGGCTTGTCACGGTTTCTGTATTGTGAGCATAGCAGCTTGTTTATTTTCCACTGGTGTACTTACTTACTTACCAGCATTAGGTTTACTTTACATTTTAGAGGTAAAAACAAATTCCAATCAACAAAACCTCACAGAATATCTTTCTCTTCCGTCCTGAAATCTTGATGATAAAATTAAAATATCTTAAATACATGGTGTTTTTGAATTAAACTCCCTATGAACTGTATGATTTTTAAATTTACATTTGTAAGCAGCAGTGAGTAACCTCCATTTGGTCTGTCACATTTATCAGTTTTTTCTCATTTTTCCATAGATCTGTGGAGGGCCATGAGTGTCTTTAATTTGAAGCTGCTGTGAGCCCATGTGGACATCGTGTTTAACATTCATTATTTACATATATGGTTCATAGTGTAACAGGACCATTTAGTATTTTAGTCACATTTCCAGATTTGTACTGAATCACTCCTCGAACTCTAACAAGTAAATCTTTTACAAAAGAATATTGTCGTGCAATGAATTGCCAATATGTGTTAAAACCGTTTTTTTCTGTGAATATCACTAACTTTGTAACTGTTTCTATTCTTCCTATTTTCTCTTGATACTCTATAAATTTGATTAAGCAAAATATGTTTTGTAGGCTCTGTCTTAATTTGTTGATGAAATATATATATATATATATATATATATATTAGTCATAAAGGGTTAAGGCTGTAAAAATGGTCAGGTCCTGGTATTTTGCATTCACACGGTCCTTCCCATACTGAATAATGAAACCTTTGATAAAATACAAATGTGTATGCTGTTGACACAAACAACAAGGTTTGAGGCATAACTTGTTTTATACGTCAGTCTGCTACTACTGCATATGTTGAGCTACATTAGCTGCTACTAGGTGTCATGTTTTGTCAAAGAAGTAGAAGAAGAAGAAATGGGAAGGTTTTCTGTGTCCCCTGGCTTAATATCCTCCTAACTGACTGAAAATGATTTTTACCATTTTTACTGCATTTGTTTGTTCCTTTGTGCTTTTGCAATCTGAATTTACCAATCTCTTACAATGTTAGTGAATATAAGACCCTGGAATGTTTTGGCTCTATTAGGGCAGTAGCTCAGATTCCCACACACTTTCAGTTTGATTATTTAGATGCCTCAATAGCTGCTTATTAAATTAATTAAACTTAAACAAAAATAAATATCAGAAGTTTGTCTCACATTTTTTAAACCAAAACCAGGTACTCATAAAAAGTGGATTGTCTAATAGAGTGTACTGATCTGAGGACTTCTGGGTAATGAATCCTGCTTTAGTATACCATGAAATCAAACAATTACATTTATGTGTATCAATAACATTTATTCATACGGTAGACTATCCTTAGTATGACATGATAACACACTCTAAGTCTGAAACACATGAGGCTATCTATGCATTGTATAGTGGAGTTCACACCACAGATATGTTTCCTTTTCCAAATCACATAACCAATGCTAACCATTGGGGCTAATATCGGCACTACAGACAGCATTTATGCACTTCGACAGACAAACAAATACAGTTTTGGCTTGCAGCTTAAACAATTTAACAGTTCATTTAGCATTAAGATTTAGTTGCAAAGTAAAATAATGACTTTATGAACAATACCAGAAGAAGAGCTTCCAAATAAATTACTCAAGTAGTCACACCGCAGTCTTTGCAACACCGTAACTCAGAGCACCATCATCTGATATGTTGCTCTAGTTGGTACTGTTATAAATAGAAGAGTGGTTCATGTCTTAATCTAAAGTTCATCTCTCTCCTCTCCTTGACAGTAGCAAGCTGCTCTCTGGCTGTTCATGTAGGGCCTGCAGCCCAGAGTCCACACCGTGTTGAACAAGGTGTCTGCTACCGTTTCACATGCTGAGGACAGGAAGTGACAGAGAAACAAACATTCAGCTCAGAGCACTTTGTACAAAAGAAGGTCATTGTGTTGGAAATGTCATTTACTCATCCAACAGTTCATTTAATTGAATTAGTGCTTTACAGGTTTTATGGATTTGTATTAGGACACGTCTTAGGGGAAGTTTGGATCTTAAGCTTTATATATAACCTTAAGCCTTCAATTGTAATGTTAATGTCATACTTAAGCTAGCTAGCAATGGCTGTGGCTAATAACATGAAACGGTTGTAATGACTCAATAATGAGTGCGAGACCACCAGTGTTAGCGCGCAGTATGCTTTTATACTGCGCAGGTGGCTCCAGTGCGTCATCGAGCCATACTTTTAGCCCCGCCCCAAAAATACTGAAACCAAAACTGGTAAAAAAGAAAAAAACATTGAAACTCCACAATTCAGTACCACCTAGTTCCCAGCCTTATAATGTTTTCAACAACTATTTTATGACACATATAATGTGTTTAAAGAGAAATCACTGAATTTCCTTTACACAGACTTTAAACTTCATGGAGGAGCAGGTTTTCTGAAAGGTTAAAAGGTTACCGACCTTCTACTTTTGACACAAAGCCAAGGCTCTTCTTGAGGTCAGAGCAGATGCTGTGGAGGCACCAGCGGAACTTGGAGTCGCAGCGGTACTTGTTGGAGCCGCAGGTGTCGTAACACATGTCCAGCTGATTGCAACATTTGGTCATGGCAGGGATGCCCATGTCCATCTGGAACACAACACAGGTGATTAATGTGTTTGTACGCAAGTGTGGGGGGGTTCACAGGGGGTTAGTTTTGCTTAACACTAAAAACTGACTCCATTATTTAACCATATGTATGTTCAGTTCTCTGGACATTTAGAGACTATAAAAATGATTTGAAGGTTGGGTCAGAAAAGGGGATCAGAGTCTTTATGGATTTATTTTCCCCAGACTTATTTTTATTTCATCATTTACTGTGACAACCAATAGAAAAAAATGACTTCAAAATAGTTATGGTCAAAATGCCATTTGTTTGCACCATGGTCCATAAAGGTTTTCCAGAGGTGTGTATTTGTATTGGGACTTGATTATATAGTTACCTAGTGGATCCATAATGTCAGTTTTCAGCAACAGTAGACATAGATTGTAATAGTCGGGATTGAACATTATTTCTAAGGTGCAGACCATTATTTCACTAACTAGCAGTCGCCTTAACTTTGCCCCTGTGCACCTATTCAGTGTCAGTAATAATGGATCATTTACTTGCTCTTTGTTCAAAAATAGCCACTGAAATGTTCGATTAAACAACATGCACCATTTGTTAAGTTTACCACAATTTTGGCAGTTGTTTGCACTTCTTATGTGCAGTTTTGGTAAGGTACAAAATATTGTTCCATTAATCTGTTTAGCTTGAAAGCTGGGCTAAATTCAGATATTAGGGTCAGGGTCAGGGTTAGTGGGTTGCAATTTTTAAAATGTATTTGAAAAGTCAAACACACATTTTTGCCCACTTTTTCCCTCATTTTTGTACAGTCCCTTAGATTTGGCTTTTTTATATGACTATCGATTACATTTCCATGTTACATAAATCAAAATGAATTTGCCCTGAACAGACAGAAGATGCATACCCCTTCTGGAACAGGAAGACCAAAGAAGTAGGAGCTACACCCATTAGGTTGTGGCATCTCGTAGCCAGGACGAGGAAGAGGAGCCTTACCTGAGAGGAGGGGAAGCAAAGCAAAATATCAGATGTCATGTTTCACAACGGACCAGTGGAAATGTGTCAGAAGTGTTTGCACGGTTTGCACATAGAGACACAGAGGTTACGTATTTGGTTCATATCCATTCACATGACATTAGGCACATTCCCCAGTCACCACATGAAACCTCTCCTATCATGCTGGGGTCACAGTCCATTTCCAGGCCCTCTCCCAGATGATAACAAAGATGATAAGTATAAGAAGTTGTCAATCCTATTAAGTTTTAAGTATCAGCACATTCTTGTTGTTGGGTTTTTTAATGTTGCATTGTTAGTTCATACAGGCAATTTCCAGACCGCAGCTACTTACATTTATGATATGATATGAATGTATTATCCATTGAGTATATATATTTTTAACAGTAATAATGCCGCTAATTTAAACAACATTGCTTAAACAAAAATCAAAGGAGTGTGTTTAAAATGTGAATATAAGATAATTATTTATCTATTCTAAATCAAATTCAAACAGGAATTTTCCTTAATTCTAAATCTGGATATAATTTCATGTGGCTTTCCAGCATGAGCAGATTTTCACACCACATGTAATCAATGTTGAGGGGAAACTGTGAAACTGTAATACATTTCCTCCTTTCAGTCAAGATTAAATTCCAAAATATTTTGCCAAAAAGAAGAACCAGAAAGATACATCCATGGTGTGGACCACACTGGCTGATAAAAGGTCCATATTAGCATTATTCTAACCCTAAACCATACTAACCATACAGTGTAATGCTTACTCATCCATTTATCTGACTTACCATATCGACAGCGGTATTGGCACACTCCATCACGTCCGCCCATGAACTCCAGCACAGAGTCAAAGTAGCCGCCGACTGACTCAAAGCTGCCTCTGAGGGAGTTTAATCCCCAGTCCTCGTTCTCGGCCTCCGCCTGCGTGCCATCAGTGGCCTGGCCCGGTGGTGGTGGTGCTGCTGCTGGGTCCTCAGCCTCTTGACTCAGAGCACTGTGGATGAACAGGCCCAGCAGGAGCAGGACAGGAGCAAGAAGGGTCCAACGGATCATCCTGTAGCTCACTATGAATAGAATTAGAGTTCAGAGACTGAGGGGAAACACGAACACAGTCACAGAGGCAATACTGAAACTGTCTGCGTGACCTGAACTTTGAGCCAGACGCAGGGACGGCCTCATATGTGGAGGAACAAAGTCCAGCTTCTATCTCATCTTTTTTTAACATGTCTGAGCTTTTATCAGTCTTTGCTGATTGATGAGTGTGCTTGTTGATCATACAGCTCAGGAGATTCAATTACATTTTAATCCCATTAATTTAAGAGTTGATCTCCCTCAACAGTAACACACAGTAGCAAACTGGATAGAGTCAATTTGCTGTAGAATGAAATAGCATCACCTCTGTGCACTGCTGGGCCTAGTTTCTATATATCAGCAAATTAATAAAAATACTAATATCATACAGTAATTATCTCCCACATCTGGTAGAATTTACAACTGAAACCTCCAAACTAGCTCATAACAGTTCATTTTTTAGGGAACAACTGCATATTATTAAGGTATTTTGGTTGTGTGTTTGTGTGTGTGTGTGTGTGTGTGTGTGTGTGTGTGTGTGTGTGTGTGTGTGTGTGTGTATGTGTGTGTGTGGGCATCCAAAAGTGTGTTTCTAACATTTATTTTTCTTATCTTAAATGAATTGCCACATTTAGATGGTCCAGCTTTGTATGCATTTGCTGAAGCATCTGAATGGAAGACTTTGTTGTGTGTTAGTAGACCACAGTCTAATATGGCACTGACTAGAACCTTGTCCTAGTGTCTCCAGGTTTTAAGGTGTTTCATCACAGGGCAACACATGACAAATGAAGATAATTATAATCCAACAAATCATGGGACAACACAGAGCATTTTTTAAAATCCAAACAAATGTATTTTACGTAAGTAAACTTGGCTCTGATGGGCTAAAGAAGCGAGTGGGTATTTAAGAAGAGAAACATGAGCAAGTCACTTACAAAACATCAGTCATCACATGTACCACTGGTTCGTAGAAAGACTGATTTTACAATAAAAAATGTCAATAAACAGAAAAGAGTCATTGGCTATGAACATACTCATCAGTGGAGTTTCTTAGTGTTTTTGTTTAGTGAATACACATTTAATATGTAATTAAAGCCATTATTAAAGTGGGTAAAGTTTGGATGAGTCTCTTTCCATTTGTATAATATTTGTATAATACGTACAATACCAGGACCCTGAAACTGCAGCAGCTAAATGGAATTCAGCCATTATTATTTTATTATTTACACCTTTTCCTACCGTTACATTTCAAAACGTCTTCCATGAAGGCTTGTAACTGACAGATTGTTCAAATTTGAGCTGTAATATACCGTTTTTCAAGGTAGCTAAATTCCACTTAGTGTTGCAGAGCCTTTTCAGTGAGGCAACATGCACATTAGCAGCAATCTGACTCTGTTTGACAAGAATGGAATTGAACCTTAATTAGTGTCATTAGTAACACCTGTGTGCACCCTACTACTTCATGTCAAAATGGCTGCAGTAGAAAAGGTCTATCGGCCTTGTAGAAGAGTACCGGCGCACACATCTCTTTGCTATTAGAGATAATCTTATTGAAGTCCCTATATCAGCCCGAGCTGCAACTGAATCCCTAAAGACTTGAGTAAAAAATAAAACAAATCAATCAGTGCAAATGAACCCTTTATTTCAGAAAAACAGCAACAAGGTGTGTACTTGTGATAACCAATGTGAGTTTCTGTCAGGTTTAAGAGAAGCTGTATATAATTATGTACCGGTTTACTAGACAATACAAAACGTCACCACTAGGTGGCGCCAGGTGTCAGGATCCCCCCTCCCCATCTGTCCATATATGGTAGAGTCCAGGGAGGTGACGTTTGTCTGAAACGCGGAAGAAGAGGTAAACGACGGAGTGACGTTAGGAAGTTCCAGCACTAGAAGCATGGACGTATCCATAACAACAACTCAACTCATCCTCGGCTACGAGTCTTTCCACAACGAGTAAGAATAACTAACGACCAGTGAACTGAAATGGCTTTCGCGAATCTGTTTACGAGACTGTCTGCTGTCGAAGAAGGTGTGAAGAGCCCTGGTCAACAAGCCTTTACACACAGGTATTTAACGATAGATTAAATGTGTTTGAAGGAGCAGTTCTGTGTTAATGGCTTTCATGTTACTTAACGTCAACGTTACATCGTTACTCTGTTTTATAGGAACGAGACTGAGCGTGGTGAAAGAGGCTGTGCAAGAAAGAGGAGGACCAAGGGGGGGCAGACTGGCCCTCATAATAAGGTGAGTTGAACTTGAACTTTGCGTGTCTCTGGGCACTTTGTGATTTATCAGCTGTCACATTTAATAGTGAATCTCTTTTGGACACTAACATTGGATAGAAAGTTCTAGGTATTAACAATACAAACACATGACTCACGGTCATGTAGACACATATGCACCAATGCCTCCTCATGCTTGTTGTGTTGACAAATCTGACCAAATTGACAAAGAATTAAACTAAAGACATTTCCTGTATATTTGTATTTTTTCTCAGTTTGTTCTGTAAGTACACTAGCTGTAGTTGACTATAATAACCTTGGTTGTAAGTTCAGTGTTTTATTTGTTAGTCAGTGTTGTCTAATGCACACCTAGTAGATGCACAGGAAAATTCAGACAAGAATTGCTGCACTGTTTATTAGAGAGCGGTTTGGTCATGGACCTTTTTGTCTTTGTAAAAAATGTTATCAAGAGAAGTTCAAATAGGGGATAGGGTGCTATATCCATTCATATCTGAACTATAAAAGTCACCGTAATCTTTTTTTTGTGGCCTTTTATTGGCTTTAACTGGTGGGTAGAAAGAGAGGGGATGACATGCAGCAAAGGGCCGCGGGTCAGATTCGAACCTGGGCCGCCAGCTCTACCGACTGAGCTAACCAGGCACCCCCACCATAATCTTGAAGAAAACAAAAAACAATGATAGGATAGGAAAAACAATCCTATCATAAAATCAATGTTTCATTAGTCTAATAATGAAGATGAGGAAAATCTCATAAACTACTATTAAGTAAATATGGTTTAAATAGTCTGATACTGCACACAACTTTAATTACTGTCATTAATATAAATTGGACACCTCTCAGTATAACACAATGCTGTACAATACAATAGCCCTACAAACCACAGCCTTCAAAATAACCATTAGTTTCATTGGTACCTCTCTAAAAGCCTTTTATTGCAGTAATGTTGTAATAGACTCCATTTTATCTTTGTATAACTGCAACTGAGTGTGATTGAAGTTATATGGAGTATGCTGCTTGTTTGCATAAAATGAATTTGTATTTATGGACTTGAAAACATCTACATTCCCTCCACATTTAACTTCTTTACGTTTCTTTCCACAGAAGCAATGTCACAAAGTCCAGACAACCAGGACTTATGCCTCACCGGTTGACTCCAACCACCATAGGCATAACACTTCTAGTGAACATGCAAGTGTTGGCTTCAACAGAGACGGTGGCAGCAGTGTTCACGCTGGCTACAATAACAGGTTTCAGCATCAACTGACGAACAGAGGGAGACCTGCCTATAGAGGTGGAAGCCATCCGAGTAGACGCACTTCGAGAGACAGAGGAGGGAACAGGAGACATGGAGATGATAATCGGGTAGGTCAGACACTTGGCTTTGCCTGTCAGGGCAGACATCATCCATCATCAGTCTGTTATCTGTCACGGTTTGAGTGATTCTCACCTGCTGCTGTGGCAGAAGAGGCATCCGGATCAGTCATGTTGAATGTCTAAGAAAAACGGGGCCAGAAAAGGTAGTGGCGGTGCCCTATGTTCCATGTTACCTATCAACTGTATTCTCTCAAAATAAATCAAAAAAATCTGGAAAACAGTCCAGCAATTTTCCAGAAAAAAGGCCTGAAAAATCTAACATTCTCCTATTTTCTTTTAGCTGAGAATGATAGACAGCCTTTCAGACTTCCCCAAAACGGATTACATTGCCAACTGTAAGGGCAAAGTTATGTTCAGGATTATATTAATGTTCAAATGGTAGTTTATAGCCGAGGGTAGTTAAGCTGTGAATACATCGCAAGGTCACGTCACATGGTAGCACCTGCAGGTTGGATGGGGTTAGGTTACATTATTGTTCAAATTAGTCATTGCTGGCTGGTAACCATGGTAGTTATTTTATTAATTTCTATATATTAATCTTGCTTTCTTTCCGACTTGTTTTAAAAGGTTCAATAGTGTTAGCATGTTTGGTTCAGTTACTAAAGTGGACATGCTTGTTGCATACAAAGTTTGTGATTCAGTTATGGCTAAGAGCAGTGGTTTCAAATGTGTGTTGGACTTTGTTGACAGTTTTGTCATTGCTGTTCAGGCAGCAATGGTTCATACACTGCTTAAAAATGGATTCAGGTTATACATAAAAAATAATTTGTCTACAACTTGCCTTCCATCAGAAACAAATAAAACACAATGATGGATTGATGGATATGCATACATAGTAACAATATTAAAAGAGAGCATTAAAACAAAAGCAGTGACATTTAAACATTTAAAGGTTATGTCTGTATACTGACATGTTTCTTAAACACTATTCTTTAATTACAGGTGTGAGTGACAAAATGTCAGGAAAACAGTGCAAGTTTAAGTTTCCATATATTAGTGTATGCTGCGATCCCCGTCTGTCATACCAGCCGTGTCCTGGAAAATGATCGGACAGACAGACGCACTTGAAATTGCTAGTGAGGTACTAGGGGTGGGCGGTATGGGCAAAAAATAATATCTTGTTATTTTTTGGGGTTTTGGCGATAACGATAATCAGTCGATATCCTTTAAAATGTGATTGGAATTGTCTGAGTTAGGGCTTGTGTCCACCAAACGCGTTTTTAGCGCTGAGAGTGCTCAAAAACACATTTTCCGAGCGCCCAGCGGTGTTAAAAGTTGAACAGGTTTCCACTTGAAGCGCTCTGGGCGCTGCGCTAAAAAAGTCTTTTTGAAACCAAACCGTTTCCATGCCAGAGAGGTAGACCCACGTCTCGGCACTAAATCATCTGAAGTATCGGTAGCTTCAGGGACTGGAGGTGCTTGCATTTTGTCTCTACCATCACAACGCGCTGCTAAACTGTTGCAAGGAGGATGCTAGCGAGAGGTCATGTGATCACGTCATGTGATCACGTAGGCCCACTAGTTGTGTGACTGAATCCTGCCATGCTGTAGAGAGCGTTGCTGCACCGTGTATTAAAGGGGACAGTACTGTTTTGTACGGTTTCTGCACAACGTATGAGTTGAAAAGGCATGTTGTTGTCACGTAAGGGCCCTGATCATGTTGCACAGACATTTTAATTGCATTTTGTGTCTGTTAAGAGGAGCAAAAGGCACTCTTTAGGATATGCCCCCAAGAAGTGTATTATAACTAACTGGGAGCTCTGGCCATTAGCTGCAGGATCTCCAGTTTGCTAGAACCAATTCTGGTCGTTCTTTTTCCTATCGACAGTACTTGGTGACCTCTGGTAATCAAGACTAGGGTAAAAATCTGCCGAAGTTCCCCTTTAAGTGGATGTGAGGAGTTTCCGCGTGCGTTTCAATATTTTTGTAGTAATTTAAGTAATTTAAATACTCGATAATAGAAATTTGCACGTCGTCAAAACAACAATGACGATATTATCGCAAACGATATATATCGCCCACCTCTATGAGGTAGCAAAAAATGGCATTTTGGAATACTTTTCTGGTTCACAATTTAGATTTTTTTTAATGATGCAAAAGCAGATAAAGTCACATTAACCTGAGCCCTTGATAAGAAAAAAAGAGAGCGTCTCAGTTATCTTGAAAATAAAACAACCAACAAATCTTTCCATCTCTCTGTCTGTTGCAACACAAACTAACTGTGAAAATCTATTGTTGTTGTTGTAGTTGAAGGCATGTCTGAATTATATAACTAGAGGTTAATTTCCTAAAGCCATAGTCCAGCCTGCTCCATGTGAGTGTTGGAGATGGAGCAGACCCATTTATAAGGAGTTCGGTCTAGACCTGCTCTATCTGAAAAGTGTCCTGAGATAACTTCTGTTATGAATTGACGCTATACAAATAAAATTGAATTGAACATTGAATTATTTCGTGGCTGTCATTTCTACATGTATTATTTTCACAAAGACACAAATAGGCATGTCACAGTACCAGGAAATTATTAGTCAATTCCAATACTATAGTGAAATTATAGGTCAAATTATAAGGTAAAAAACAAAAAACCCCAATAAATCCCATGTACATACACTCCTTTTATTAAAAACATTTGAACATTACAAAAATAACAACAGTGGCCCCTTTTCTTATAGATGTCTTCTTACTAAATCAATTCACTACTTAACCCACAAACTGTTTTAATCTGCTCACCTTGCTTTTTCCTTTTAGTACTCTTTTCCACACCAACAAACCCAAACCCCCCTACTCTGATGTGTTCACGCTTGCGTTACCTGGTCTGTGCTTGTAAAATATCCACCGTATCTGCACTAGAGAGTGTCTCTGTTTTTCTACAGAGCGTGTTTGACAGTTACTAGACCGTGCTGGAGGTGCCCCGTCAGGGCCCCGGTACCTACAGAGAAGCACGAGTACCGTCACATTTTCAGAACTTTGGCATCAACTTGGTATCCCTAGACACAAATCAGTCCATCAACTTTAAGTAATTAAAGTAACTACTTACATTAAAGCTTGAAATGCCACCAATAATGACAAAAAAAAAAAAGTTTCTATAGAAATGTGTTAATCATCAATCAAAATGTTTGTGAATCTCATTGTTATGCTCATCTTTCCTCTTAGGACTTCCGAGTGGAACGTCCAAGGTTCATGACACAGGAGTTCAAGGACCAGAATACTTTGTCAGATGATGGGCGGTTACTTTGTCGACATTTCCTTTGGGGGAGGTGCATCAAGGTAGATTATGTTTATTGTGTATATTAATAAAATGTATTCAAGTCAGACAGAACAACTTGTAGGATAGAAAAATGTATTATTATTCTTATTATTCTGGCCTTTTATAACATTGCTTTCTTCCCTTTCCTGTACGCAGGGTGACGACTGCCAACTGGAACATGTTCAGGGTTACAACGATCTCGTCAAAGAAGTGTGCAAATTCTACATCCAGGGATTCTGTTCAAAAGGGGCGAGCTGCCCATTTATGCACAATATCCTTTTGGTTCAACAGCAATAACCTGCATATCTTCCGAACATAAACTCATTATTGTGATGAGTATCTTGTCAGAAACTGGAAGCTGTTGAGTATCCAATATTTCCTTGACTGAGACGCACAGTCCTTCCCCTGCAAGTTCTACCATAGAAAGGGACATTGTTCTCAAGGAGCAGATTGCAGGTTTTCCCATGAGTCACTTAATGACGTCACTAACAAACTGTTGGATGAGGTACGCAAGTAAAAAAGTCCAGACATGACAATGTTCTTAAAACGTTCTTTATGCATTGCTGTGTGCTGATCTCTCATGTGCTTTACCTCTTCTCACTGCAGGCATTAAAACGGGAAATTGACCTCTCTGAACTTGCAAAAAAAGCTGAACAGGACTCGTCAGGACAGCCAACAAACACAGACGAGTCAGAAATTATAGAAGCAAATAGAACCCCTGATGTATTCAAACAACCACTCAGGTTTGCTAACTTAAACCTGTCATCGTGCTTCTGTCAATATGTGTAATTCCTGCATACATTTGGGATGAACTTTTATTTTTCTATTTTTCAGGCCTAACTTTTACAAAAGCGCAGACACAAATGCTGAGAGTGAAGCCCTGTCACATCAGACTGAACAAATGGCTGGCAACATGGAGGAAGCTGTCCCGCCACATGCATCAGATGCTGCCCAACCCCACAGCTCACTGTCAACTAACCTTAATGATGAGGAGCCAGTTTGTTATTCTGTTGAAGCTGTGCTTGGACCTCAACTATCCAAACCTTTCACTAATTTCTTTACAACTCCAAAAAGTCAAGAATTGGCCCCTCTCTCTTCTTCTGATTGCTCGTCAGATTCTGTAAACCAAAGCCAAGTTCCCTACTCTGTCGATGCCGTCCTCAGGTCTTGTAAATTAGTGGAAAATCCTACCTTTGGCCACACACCTACCGCTCCTAGTGCACAAACGATCTCCGATACCCCAAAAACTTACTTTGAAGAGATCACTTATCCTCTGCAAAGCTCAGAAACCCAAAATAAGAGGGTCTTGTTTTCCAGAAATACCAGAAATGAAGCACACAAATCCAAGGAAAACATTTTCAAAAGCTTGTCATCCTTCCAAGTGCACACCGACAGGATTTCAAAGACCTACCCTAACTGTAACCTGGCCTCTGGGGATGACGAGAAGCAAGGTGGAAATATGCCAGAATCCCTGAGACCTGCTGAAAGTGGTTCCCATGAAATCAAGTTGTTGTCTACGGATATTACATGCTCTATAGACAGTAAAAATGAAGGTGTTCCCTCTTTTAAACCCACACAGCACAAATTGATTTTTCCAAAGCCCCCTAGTCAGACATCTACTTCCAGACATCCCATACAATTGAAGCCACACCTCTCTGTTCTGACATCTATCTCCCAACCCTCGTTTAAGCCTTTTTGTCCCTCTCCAGGTTTCAGGGAGTTTAAAAGTAAAGCATCAAGTCCTTCTGAACCTGGAACCAGCTCCTTTAAGTCACGTTATCCTGGAAACTCTCATATTGCAGCAAAACAACCCACTGACACCCAGCTGTGCTCCAAAGAAATGCAATTTGGACTCAAACTTGGCACAAAACAAAACTATTCAACTGAAACCACAGCAAAATGCAGCAGTAAAATGGAACATTGTGGTGACTTGGCGGTTGGATGTAAAAAGACCCTGAAAAGTCCCTGTCCTAGCATTTCCTCAAACCCCATTGCCGACACTCTGCCTATAAACCACACAGTAACAAGTTCCTCTTGTCCTCAAGGCTCAATTTCTTTCTGTCCTGTTCCGCAGTCTGCAGATTGCAGAAGTAATCACCTTAAAACTGCACTTGAACCTGATAAAGCCTCTGCCAGGTCCTTCCTCAGCCTTTTTGTTGCCCCTCTCAGTGCTGATCCTCTCCCGTGTACGCTGTCCCAGCCAGATTATTCAAGGACTCCATCCTGTTCTCAACAATCAATGCAGTCAGTTGACAATATATCTCATACAGCAGACTCCAAACAAAGAGCTTCTAATGTAGAGACATCTCAGCCACATCAGGTCAGAACCGATGTCAAAGAAATCCTTCATACGCCAAGGTTCCCTAATTTCTCTCCTAATCCTGGAATAGGAAAAGACAGTTCACTTGAGCCCATAAATCCACCTGCAAAGCTGCCGGTGAACCCCGTCTCTAGCCTTGTGTCTGAGACTCTCAGCGAGATGTCTGCTAGTCCAACTCCTCGTGGTAACAGTCCATCTACAACCCATGCTCATCAGCAGCTGCCCGACATCTCATCCAACAAAGGTAAGGACATGCCACACACTGAATACGAATGCTAGTGTAAAATGTTGATTTGCCCTGCTGACATTTGTTGTTAATGCCTTGTTCATTTTGTAGGATCTGCAGTAGCAGCCACTGCAAATTCCCATCTTCAGACTCTCTTTGCGTGCCTGAGACCATACCAACAAGACAGACAGCAACAGGACACTGTTCAGATCAGTGTCCCCGCAGGTATGCCATTTATTTATTTCATTTTAAGACGTTTATATTGATATTTGTATATAAGATGTTGTGGTCCTGGTAGATTTAAAATGTGTTATTGTTTTATCGTTACTGCATTTCAGAAAGTGAAAATAAGGATGAAAGCAGTACAGAGTGTGTCTTTGTGAAGCAACAACAGAAGAGGAAAAATAGGAGTAGACAAAAGCTTGAGCATGAGGTAGGCGTTTTACTGAAAGACAATTTTTTTTTCTTATTGTCAAAATATCCCATGAAGAGACCAAAACCGACAACGTGTTAGTCCATCTCTCAATATTTGATGACTTCCCTATCCTGTGTTTGACCCCAAGCCCATTGGTTCCTACTGAAGATGAAAATCTTTATAAGCTGGTCGGTGAGTCCACCAATTTGGTCCAGACAACAACTATTGGATGGATTGCTATGAAATTTTGTACAGGCTTTCATAATGTACATATTGCCTTTAGTGATCCCCTGACTTTTCATGTAGTGCCACCAGCAGGTCAAACTGTTCACTTATCCTGTGAAATATCTTAACTTTTGTATTGACCCAAATTATGAAACTACTATCACTGACTTTGGCAATCGCCTGACTTTTTCTCTATGCTATCCTGAACTTAACATTTGTGGTTTTGAGTGAAATGATTGAAACTACTGGATCGATTGCCATGAAGTTTGGTACAGACATTAATGTTCCCCTCAGGATGAATTATAATGTGCATCACCAAAAATCCTACAAAATTTAAAATTGCCCAATACTTCGGTTTATGTCTAAAAAGAAACCCAGAAAAATGAATGATATTCCTCAGCTGCACTGTGTGAATATGGTAGCATTGTCACTGTGTGCAAGTTAGCATTAACAACTATTAGCAACCTTTCCACATTAAGTCTGTATTTTTCGTTTGGGATTTTTAATCTGTTATCCGATTAAATTAGTCTGATGGTTTTTATTATTCTATTTCTTGCAAAATTGACAATAAGAGAATGAGTCATCATGCAATGAGGGTGATTTTGTGGTCCTCTCACTGAAAGTAGAAAAATAATTATAGTAATTAAAATAAAATAGTAATTGGGTCCAAGTTGTCAAGAACGAGGAGAGTTTCACCAGCTAAAAAAAACAAAAAATCAAACCTGTTCGGAAAACTTTAATGACAAATGAAGGTTTCTGAGTCGGTGTGTAAACATGATTGACACAATGTGAGGCGGTATTTATTTTTAAACGTGACAATTTCAGACGAAAAAAGACTTTGCGTGCAAAGGCTAAAGGCATACTGTGCAGTTTTCCGGTTCTGTCAAACAGCTACCCCGAGAGTCGCTGCGGAGTATTTGTATTTAACGTTAACTCGTCGTAAATACCACTCACCAGAGCCGTCTCTATACACACGTGATCTGCACTCACGGCCTGATCCCCTCCCCCCTGTATACCGGTACATAGATAGATAGATAGATGGATAGATAGATGGATAACTTTCTCAACAATGGGGAAATTCACTTGTCACAGCAACGTTTGAGTGAAATAAATACAGATATAAAAAACAGGATCATTTGCATACAGCAGGTCCAAGGTCTTATTGTCTCTGGTGCTGCATGTGACAAACTGGTGGAAGGTTGGGAGTGTGGACGAGAGAGAAACGTGATTGAAGTCCCCTGTGATGATGATGAAGGCCCTCCCGATGTTTCGTTTGTAGTCCTGCAGTCACAGTGTGGATGACGTCGCACGCTGCTTCTGCTTTCCCAGACGGAGGAATATAGACCGTGATGGTGACAACACTGGAAAGTTCCCATGGCAGATAATATGGACGAAGTCCGACGGCGACGAGCTTGATGTCTGGGCTGCAGACACGCTCTTTCACACAGACGTGCCCGGGGTTACACCACCTGTTGTTTATGAGCACGGCCAGTCCCCCCTCCTTTCTTCTTGCCAGTCACGGTGGTGTCCCTGTCGGCTCGAACCGCCTGGAAGCCGGGCATGGTGATGTTGGAGTCCGGTATCTGCTCATGTAGCCATGTTTGTTTCCAGTGATGACTACAGGGATGTAGAGTTTAAACCTCCTCTTCTTCATCCTCCGTTTAACCCCCCGCTCTGCAGCCTCACCGTCTCCCTCAGCTCCTCCGGTATTGAGGGTCTCTCTCCAATCAGGATGCTCGGGTGCTTCAGGGCGATCATCTGGTCGCGGGTGTAAACAATGCGACTCCCCGCCGCCATGGAGACCTGTGCAAACAAAAAATAAAAAGTGCTCAAAAACGCCAAAAAAGTATTTAGGCGACGTGAACAAAGTAGTAAGAAAGTAAGAAAATAGTTAAAAATAGCAAAAAACACACTGAAAACACACATGTTCAGTAGGATGGAAGCTCGGACATCGAAAAGGCAAAGATAGACTCTGAGGACTGACCAGGTAACGTCTGAGTGAATGCCGTAAAGCGGTTCGTGATTCTCGCGAGATTTGGCGGGGCGCCACCTTTCAGACTTGCATTGCTGGTTCTGCCAACGGCGTCCCTCTCCTGCTTTGCTATAGGGATGATTCGCTATACTACGAGTTTGTTTACCATCGAAATGACTTCGAAGCTGTTATATTAAGGTACAAATCTTGCATAGTGTGCCTTTAAGTACAGGCTCACAAAGCTGCTAGCATGGCTGTAGACTCTCAGGTTCAGTTATTTACTAAAAAAGCTGGCCGCTGTAGTTTTTAGCAAACGTTGCTCAAACAGGAGGAAATACTGCATTTACTGACTGTGTTCAGCTGCGGGTAAATACAGATTTGGTTCTCAGGTGTGTATTTACTGCATGACATGATGACATGTGAGGACTGACTTAAAAATAACTACAGTGCCCAAGATTATTCTAAAAACTAAAGAACTAATGATAAGTCCAGCTGTTTTTAGAGAGCAATAAGAGCTGGCTCTTTCGGCTCCCAGGCAGCTCTTCATTTAATACCATTTGTGACTTTTGTAATTCAATCAAATTTAGCATTGTTTTGACTAGCATTGTTTTGACTAATGCTTGGGCCAACTGATGTGTTTGTAATAGTTTTTGGACAAAGAGAAAGCTCTATGGGACAGAAGAATAAGATACTTCAGGCTTTGGAAGTTATTAGGAAGATCCATTGTTGATTTTGGTCTTTTCATGGAATTTGTTGCGAAATCTTGCCAGCCTCATCATTTCAACACTTTGGATGCTGTTGGGATTGATTTTTGGCCAGATCAGACTGTCGAACTCAGTCTACTCTACAGTTGTGTTGCATCCTACCTTTCTGTGGATAGTGTTGCCTTGACTATGTGCCTCTTTCTGTGGTTTACTTGTTATTGTTTGCACTCTGTTCCTCAGACTCAAAATTCCCACAAACCAACCACCGAGAAAACGGTTGCACGCTCAACAGAGCACCTGCCCTCTCTTCAGACTCCTCAAATCTTATTGGAGGGAAGAGAAGGGTCGACCCTCGGCAGGCCGGAAATGAGAAACTCTGGCAGGCACAACTTGCCATTTAAACCAGTGGCGCTGCTGAAGCACCGTCACACCCGACCAGGACTAAAGCACACGTCAGAGGAAGGAAAGGTGGTTGATGGGAACGCAGCAGCCACACCACTCAAAGACCTTTTTAAGACTTTAGACACTGTTTCCCACTGACATTAACATTGGAATTACTTTTGTGTGTGAAGAGGTTGTACAAACTTGTTTTATATTTAAAACATGCAGGCTACTCCGTATTTGACATTTTTGTGCGATTTTTACAACTTCATTTTTGTGCACCTTCAACCTTTTTTGAAAACATGAAATTATTTGACATGTATATAGCAAAGTCTTTGTTTTTTTGTATACTGAAAAGGTCCCAAAACACTCATTTGTGTATCCTATATAGGAAGAGTAAATAGTACTGTTTATTATTATTTTAAGTAAATAAACTGTAAAACATTCTTCTACTTCGTTTGTTTTTAATGTAAAAATTATTGTGTTAATCAATGGTTTCAATGAATTTGAAGATTTTTGTCTTTTCTGAAGATTTTTTATTAGTGAGTCAAATATGTAGCATTAAATCCGGATGTGTGCTGGTATATACACTAAAGCAGGATAAAGAGTACTCACAACTTTGAAGGTTTTTCTTTTGATGCCATACATTGTTGAACACAACAGACGTTATAACAAATGAGTACATTCCATCAACTCTACACCACAAACATTATAAGCTGTGCATATATTTACATACAAACACTTGTGATCTACACTGATTATACATGATTACAAAGATTTCTTAACATGAATGTGTTGTAAGAAGTGATGGCCTAGCTTTGATCGTACATTTGAGAGACTAGTGCAATGTTCTGTATATGTAGGAATACACTAACATGAGTACAGTGGAATAGTAATATACTCATTATTTCACTTCATCACAGGTATGGTTTTATTAATAATTTAATTAATGAGTAATTTCAGTTCTTGTCCTTTTGACTCACTCTTCCAGCCATGCTTCTCCCTTGCTATTTGTCAGATGTGCATACTTGAAATCAGTCTCAGGTTCACCAATAAAGGTTTCATTATTCAACATCACTTTTGAAAGGGAACCTGTAAGAGAGTTGTAACTTCTGTTTAGGTCACTTAAAATGGAGAGCAAGTCAGAAAGAAGTGGTCATGCAGACAGAAAAAACTAAATTATTGTTATTTTTGCATTTGTTTTTCTTTTTTCTTTAGATCCCTCTAGACAACTCTTATTAAACTGATTAAACAACTACATCTATTCAAATACTGACCACACAGACACCTTCTGCTGTAGTCACTGTACATACTGTACTTCAACAACTGTCTGCCTTATGCTGTCCACGTTCAGGACGACACTCGCGCTCTCGCTGTCAATTTGGAAGAAGTTTAGTCTGATGCTGATGGGTGATAGTGTGTCATCCACACATTTCTGCAAGAAAAAAAGAAGAGTCATCTGCATATTGTTGAAGAAACTTTCAAAAAGCACAAAGATTAAAATGGTAGAAGAATTTAGAAATTTGGCCTATGTGGATGTAAGGAGAGATAGATAACAGACAGCTTGGCGATATCCAACACTTATAAATGTGAATATGTTCCTCTGAAGAACCTCCATACTAGCATGTAGATGGTGTAGGGGAAGCAGGTGTTTTTATCTCGCAGCTCGTAGGTCGAGGTAAGATTCCTAGCTTTCTCATCAGTCTGACTGAAGAAACCTCGATGTGTTTGTCTCATCGGATCCACGTCGAGGATGTACGAGATGTTTAGTCCTGAGCTGATGGCCCCTGCAAAGTCATCCAAATTGATTAAATGAGCCAGAAACATTGCCCCTCTCCTTATCTTTGAACTCTCCATATATCAGAATATTCCAACCAGTGTGTTTTTTAATAAAGGTCTGCCAAATAAACAGTTATTACAGCCACTGAATGAATGAACAGCTCTGTGGCTGATGCAAAAATAAATTTGATCAGATAATGCTACAGCCTGATATGTACTAACATGGCCAAGAGTGTTTGCTACAGAGCCCCCTTTTCTCAACTCTTACCTCACCCATATAGTTTTTGTACATTCTCTTATTGGGTCAGGTCCCTACCTGCTTTGCTCTTTGTTATTTCTACCATTTCAAAGCATGCTCTTAAGGTAACGCTTGGTAGATTGTCATCTGTGTTGCCCAGACAGTCAATTTCCTTAGTGTTTATCTTCTCGGGATGCAAAGAAAGATGAACAATGACATCAACAACAGGTCTGGACCTGAAAGACATTGATTAAAAATGTATTATTAAGACACAGGATAATGGTATACTAATGCATGAAGAAAGGGTAAACAAGCCTCACAACACCAGTGCATGATTCACTTCTCTCTTTATGTTCTGGGAAAGCCATGGCTAAATTAGTGACTGATGACATTTTTAGTTTATTTTGTAAAATACACTACTAACAAATATTCCCATACAATATCCATACCTTAAGACAACAGCTGTGCCCTGTGATCCGATTACAATATTTGGGAGTCCGTCTTCTCCGAGGTCGATGTCTCCATCAATGGCCTGTCCAAAGAATCTGAGCCCAGGCTTTATTTTCTGTCCCAGGATTCTCTGGAATAAAAAAAGTTTGACAACTGAAACAGTGGGTGATTGGCACAAATATCTGAAGGTACTCAATAGAGAGACAAATGGTGCATGTTTGCAGTTATATTGGAGGACGGTCTTTGATGGTAGTTGGTTTTTGAAAGAAAATACCAGCATTATTAAAACAAAAGCTGAATTATTTAGTGCTAGAATTTTATATGTTACTTGCACAACTATTTATTTATTCGTTACAGATTGCCATTCCTGATGATGGTCAAAAAAGGGTGGTTTCAGAGTTGTAATCTAAAGCCAGTTTTGGCCTGATCTATTGGCCAATTGTGCTGCTATCGTTGATAATCTACTGATTGATGTGGAGATTTATCTTTTTTGCTTGACTGCTGCATGGTCAACAGTCAATCTGTTTTCTTATCTAGAAGCAATCTTTTTTTTCTGAATGTCAGGTTTTCTCTGTCTCACCTGACTGAAAGTGCTGTGTATCCCTCTCTGTCTGTCACCAAGGTAGATGTACACAGCCCCCCCATTATCATCCTCAAGAGGGGCTCCAACAGCAACATCTCTAAGTCCATCTCCATTCAGATCTGCAAGACTGGATATGGTGGTGCCAAATCTGCCCATGGATGGTGCCGTCACATTCAGTTCCCTTTTCAGTTGTATCTATAGGAAATAAGAATATAAGTTTATTGATTAAGACAACACATACATTAAGTTTCTCCCTGTAACCTCATTAAAGCTCAAACACAGTCACAGCCCACCTCATCAGTCAGTGTGTAGACGTATATCCGGCCCTCTCTCTTCTCCTGAGGCTGATAAAACAGTGGAGCTCCCACCAGCAGGAAGTCGGTGTTACCATCTGAGTTGACGTCTACTGAGCACAGTTCTGCACCAAAGTAGGAACCAATCTGAAAAATGTGTGGGATACAAATGAGGATTTTTATCAAGTAACAAGTTAAAAAAAGATACACTACCTTAACCATGTCCAAAGACCTACATGTATATATTGTACATACATATATATGATAAAAGTGCTATCTGCCCATTCCACTGCATTGGTCTTGACAAGCATCCTTTCATCTCCAACTTTTACCATAGCTCTCCTGTTTTAAATAACAATGACTTACTAAAATGTGCAATAAAACTATTATTTCACACAATGGAGCCAAAATGGTGTACACTACAGACTGAATTTCAAACTATCTCAGTCATTGGAGTATAAGAAATCTTTTTTTCTTTCTTAAGAGTTAAGTTACCAACCTGGTCCCCATTTACTCTTTGGGCTGCGGTCCAGTTCTTACAATCATGTCTGAAAAGTACAACCTGTCCTGTGTGCTCAAATCTTGGTGCACCCGTGAAATATATAGGAGCTTTATTCTTCTCTCCAACAGAAATGGAGAATCCTGCAACATTGTCAGTCACATATGATATAATCAGCTAAAGCTCGCTCACATCAAAGAGAGTATAATGCAGTGGAAGTGTTTCAAAAATTATGTTGATTTGAAAGAAATCTAATGCTATTGTCTTAATATAAAGGGATTGTACAGACTCATCTATTTGCTACATTTACCAATGTACAAAGCTATTTTAAACCATCACTGAGGTTGTAGACTAATAAAGGTAATTTACAGAGGCATATGTTTTTTGCCAAGCACCACGTGAACATCAATATCCAGGCAAATAAAAAATTATTTTAACGAGAATGTTACGTGTCATTGTACTTTTGCTATCCCTTTGCATGTGTGTCTGTTATGTCTCTGTGTTCAAGGTGCAGTTTCCTGAGTGATGATTGAGGGCACCTGCATGAAGCTGTGGGTGTGGCCTATATAAGTGGATCCCTTCTCCGCCCTCACTCTCTCAACTCCCTGCCACAAGATCCCAACCCTCGTTTGTGTTGCTCTTCTTTTGTCTGGTTGTAAATGTTATGCCCTTGCATCGTACCTAGTATGTTGTCCCTTAATGTATTGTGACTTACTGAGGCATATGTTTTTTACCAAGCACCACCTGAAATAAAATAGAACATCAATATCTCTAGCCAAATAAAAAA
Organism: Dicentrarchus labrax; assembly: GCF_905237075.1. Lineage (NCBI taxonomy): Eukaryota > Metazoa > Chordata > Actinopteri > Moronidae > Dicentrarchus > Dicentrarchus labrax. Next base: position 9,745,258 of record NW_026136721.1, read on the forward strand.
TAATCTTAATGAGAAGCAGATAATCTAAATTAAATAAAAAGCTATGTTCAATACCCAGGTAGGAGTCATTCTTCACGTTTGGATCTTCAATTTGAGTTTGCTTTAGTTCATGAAGCTCTGAAGAACCATGCCAGCTGTTTGATAGCACTGAACCCAGAATCAAGGTATCCTGTTGACAGAAAAGTGCAGTGTCTGGTTAGAGCACAGAGAAGAGTGGAGCCACAAACAGTAGTTGTAGTTATTACACATTTCTATCTCTATGTAAAAAAAGCAATGTGTAATATTGGAAAAATTTAATATTTTACATATGACAAAATTTAATAACAACAAAAAGCAAGTCAATCTTCATAAGACCCAATATTAAAATGTCCAACTTAACAGCAGAGGTTTTGCCATTGATACTACACTGACAGGTCAAATGTTGGTGCTAAAATCAAAGGTCCAAATTTATAACTTTGAGAGGTGTAACAAAAAAGACGTCTCACCTTGTAGAAGACAGCACTGAATGCACTCCGAGACATTTCATTAGTGATGTTTTCTGCCCGAGCCACTGTGGAGTCTAAATATAAAGAAGTTATAACATTTCATGTCACTATTGCAGAGCACACCAGAAAGATAAACTTGACAGAAGTAAAGAAAAAAACAAGTGAACATCACCTCTGATCTGAAGGATCTTTTTTTTAAAGTTTTCGAGTATTCCTGTGAGTCCGTCATAGTTCTGAATTTTGAGGGCATATTTGTCTTTTGGTTCTGAAGCAAAGGCCCAACATATATCCGGATTAGCATCTTTGATCTGAAACCAGAATGCAGCTTGAAGCATTATGAAATACCTCAAAGTCTGATGTAGTAAGATAAACGAGAAAGTTTTGCACAAAGTCTGACTCAAACCGACTTATATCACTTCCATGGTTTAAGACTGAACTTAAATTTCCTTAAATACAAACTATCTGAAATGTTCCCATTCTGGTAAAAACATATCTTAACTATTGTTCTCTCTCTCACACACACAGACACACACGTATCATATCACAGCTTACCGCAATGACAAAGCGAATTATGTTTTTGTCATCATATTTTTGAATAATTCCATATTTGTCACTATCACTGGGATCTCCATCTGTGATTAGTACCACGACTTTAGTTGCATCAGGAGAGCCTGCATCTGGGTTTTCTAAGATTTCTTCCCTGAAAGAAATTTAACAGGATTTGTACAGCTAACAACAATATTTCATATTTCATACATTAAACTTAATCTATAAAATATGTATAAATATTACTTGAACAAATAAAAAGCTCATAATCCTTAAGTTATACTGGGGCAGTTGTTGTTGGACAGTTATTGTAATGTTATTCAGTTGAGTTTGAGAACTGGTTGTTTAATGTGAGTGAACTTACAACACAAATGTGAGTGCTCTGTGTGTGTTAGTAAGACTCCTCAGATGTTCTTCTTCCATTAGTTTATCGAGAGCACTACCAGCTTGATAGTCATTGAAGTCAAACACTTTCCTGTAATCTGAGGAGAACTGAACTGCTGCAAACTGAAAAAAAGCAGACAACATAACACAGTATTCATATGATATTATGTAAATATAATACAACAAATAAATCAATGTTTTAATGCTGCAGTAGTGCAGTGACCTTGATTGATGTGTTCAGAAGGCTTTTCATTATATCCTCTATGAAATCTTTATTTTTGTTGAACTCTGATTCAGTCATACTCGCTGATCCATCAAATAGAAAGACGAGGTCCACTGTCTTTTGTATGCATTCTGAAAAAACATACAGAGTGAAAGTTTGTAAAGAATATTTAGTCAGAACAAACACATTGTGATCACAGAGTGAGATGTTCACACTCTCTAAATGTCTTTTACCTTGGAGAACCGGTGTGAAAGAGGAGATCTGCTTAAGGTCATCTGTCATCTTGTAACACACACTGTTCACATAGGAGTTCTCATTGCATTCATGAGCTACACTTGGACTGCAAATCTAGATCACATCATAGCAGAGGTCAATAAACTTAAGCATGTTAAGCAACTTAGCATGTTAGTTATTGGTGCTAATAACACTTGCTAATTAGCACCAAAGTACGGCTGAGACTGATGGTTATATCATTGGTGCTGCAGGATCATAACAAAAGTAAAATCAAATTAAAAATTTGACCTGATGGCGGCACAGATTATCATCCTGAAGGGGAACATGAATGTCAGTACTACATTTCAAGGCAATATATCCAACAGTTGAGACATTTTAGCCCTCGACTGACTGACCTCATCCCTGGAGCTGCTGCTCGCCCTGCTAAAACAGATCTACATGGATGGATGATTAAATATTGATCAGAGTGGCAAACCCTTGGAACTCCATAAGCAATATGACAACTGACTAACACACAGTTACAATATTGTAACATGGCGAACACTCACAGCAGAATTGCAATGCCAAACTCCCAAGAGAAAGACCAAGCAAAAAAAGGCAAAAGGACAGAGGTGTAAAGGAAAAGTTGATTTGTTAAAGTTAAATTAATTAATGAAACAAAGGACATAAGTAGATAAATGCTGATCTAATGTAAGAAATTAGAAAAAGAAGCTACAAACAATCTGGGACTAAACTCAAATGAGTTCAACTAAGTAATAAAGACACTGAGGCTTCAGCCCAACAAAACAATGTTTGACACACGAAGTTGCTTTAACTTCAGTGTACATTGTCTAATTGGCTCCAAACATCACTTGTCTGATAAGGGTCCCGCCCTGAACACATCTATGTGATGATATTCACTAATAGTGAGAGTGCCACCTAGTGGTGAAAGGAAATGTCATTTTTACACTTTTAAATGTATCTCCCAGTAGATTGACCAGATCCAGCTGAAATTCTGTCAGTAGTCCCTTAGGACGATGACGATGACATCTTATGAATCTTATGAATCTTATGAATCTTGACAACTTATGTGGAACCACGTTGCCATGGCAATGCAGTGAAAATCTACTTTTCTGTTAGCATTTCTTGGGGGTCTAAACATGCCACAAAACTCATGAAACTTTGCACAAAATTCAGTCGTGGCGAAGGCTAAGGTATTGTCTTGGTCCCGTAGGTGGGTGTCACAAAATGGCTTAGCCATGCCCCCAAGAATCAGCCCCCAAGACACGTATGACCGACGTACAAAAATTGGTAAGCATGTCTATCATGATGGGATGAGCAAAAAAGCCTCTTGGACACATAATCCAAACCCAACAAGAAGTCGGCCATTTTGAATTTTGTGGTGATTTATGTTGATTTTTTTGCGTTGTATTTGAACAAACTCCTCCCAGGGAATTTATCGGACCAACATCAAAACTGGTCAGTACAGTAAGAAAATAACGCTGATTAGAAGTTGTGCTATTTGTGACTGTACGTTGAAGGGCGTGTTCGTGGCTTTCAACCAAAGTCGGACATTTTGAATTTTGGGGTCATTTTCTGTGATTTTTCACGTTGTATTTGAATGAAATCCTCCTAGGGAATTTATCGGATCAATTTCAATATTGGTAGGTACAATCAAAACAAACTGTAGATGAAAAGTTGTACTATTTATGACTGTACGTCGAACCGCATGCCTGTGTCGAATTTCGCAGATTCACCATAAAACAGATAGTTACTCATACAACTTCGGTGTACAATGTCCAATCTCCACTAACCTTCACATATTCTGTTAACAGTTTCACCCTGAACACGTCCTTATAACTTCAGCTTACATGGTCCAATCTCAATAAAACTTCACACGTTTGATAAGAGTCCCGCCATGAACATGTCTACATAACAATATTCAGATATAGTGGTAGCGCCACCTACTGGCAACAGGAAATAAGCGCTACATGACAATTTTGATCTGATTTGTGTGTAGTTTTGAACGCGTAAGTCTTTTGCATGGTGTCTGAAACAGTGTCTGTGCAGGCCCCGACATGAGTCGATGGCTGCTGTACCAGTTCTCTCTAGCCATTCTTCTCATTAAAAGGTCTAATGAGCGGTCACAGGTAGGCACAAGTATCAATATGCGAACAAATGTTTAGTGGTGTTTCAACCATGCATAGATAATTGTGGGAGGGGAAATTAAGCTTCTGCTTGGACAGGGTAATGACTGACTATACTGTGTTGTTAAGGGTAAAACATGTCAACTTTGATTGTGTTTAGAATGTCATGAGTTGATAACAATTACTTTACTCACCTTGTAGAGGACACTGGATCCAATGTCTCCTGCCTGAGCCACTTCAGGGCCTAAACATGAGACAGAAGTAGTTCATGTTAAATTAGAGGGGCACACATTGAAAGATAACATGTTAGAAAAAAAGACTTGAACATCACCTTCCATTTTACAGATCTTTTTTTGAAGGTTTTCCAGTATTCCTGTGAGTCCGTCATAGTTCTTAATTTTGAAGGCATATTTGTCTTTTGGTTCTGAAGCAAAGGCCCTGAATTTATCCAGATTAGCATCTTTGACCTGAAACCAAAATGCTGCTGGAAATTATGAAGTACCTCCAAATCTTATGGGGCCAATACAATTCAACACAGCAAGAGAATCCTAAACTATAACATGAAATAATGACAATGAAATAAATACGAGACCTGATTTATTTCTTGTTCAGAATGAGATGTGGCATTATTATTTTTAGTGTTTCTAGACTGGTTACTTTCTCTCATAATTAGGTTGCTTTTCATGGTGGAAAGAGTGGGGAAAAGTTGGGTAGAGGGTCATTTGGGGAAGCTTTTAAGAACAGTACAGCTAAATTATACAATAAAAGCATAAATGGAATAACATTGTGCCAGTAGGGATATATCAATGTATTACTGACCTAAACCAGTGAGTCTCTCTCTCTCTCTCTCTCTCTCACACACACACACACACACACACACACACACACACACACACACAAACAAACACACATGTATCATATCACAGCTTACCCCAATGACAAAGCGAATTATGTTTTTATCATCATATTTTTTAATAATTCCATATTTGTCGATATCACTGGGATCTCCATCTGTGATTAGTACCACAACTTTAGTTGCATCAGGAGAGGCGCCTGCATCTGGCTTTTCTAAGATTTCTTCCCTGAAAGAAATTTAACAGGATTTGTAAAGCTAAGAACAATATTTAATATATTATTCATATTTCATACATTAAACTTCATCTACAAAATATGTATAAATATTACTTGAACAAATACAAAGCTCATAATCCTTAAGTTATACTGTGGCACTTGTTCAGTTATTGTAATGTTATTCAGTTGTTCAGTTTTTTAAGAACTGTTTGTTTAATGTGAGTGAACTTACAACACAAATTTGAGTGCTTTGTGTGTATCCGTTAGACTCTTCATATGTCCTTCTTCCATTAGTTTATTGAGAGCACTACCAGCTTGATAGTCATTGAAGTCAAACACTTTCCTGTAACCAAAGGAGAACTGAACTGCTGCAAACTGAAAAAAGCAGACAACATAACACAGTATTCATATGATATTATGTATATATAATCAACAAATAAATCAATGTTTTAATGCTGCAGTAGTGCAGTGACCTTGATTGATGTGTTCAGAAAGCTGTTCATTATATCCACTATGAAATCTTTATTTTTGTTGAACTCTGATTCAGTCATACTCGCTGATCCATCAAATAGAAAGACGAGGTCCACTGTCTTTTGTATGCATTCTGAAAAAACATACAGAGTGAAAGTTTGTAAAGAATATTTAGTGAGGACAAACTAATAAAAAATAAATCAATAAATAATGGTAATAATATTTTAAACATTATTTTATTCCAAGACAAGGACAAGGACAACATGTCCTCCAACCAGAGTTTGTTTACACTCTCTAAATGTGTTTTACCTTGGAAATCAGGTGTGAAAGAGGAGATCTGCTGAAGATTATCTGGCATATTGTAACATACTTTACTCTGGCTAGAGTTCTCATAACAGTCATGGATGACACTTGGACTGCAAACCTAGATCAGATCATAAATGATGAAAGAAATTTGATTCATCATATTGAACTTAAATTCCACAGAGAAACCATAGTTTGATTTGATCTAACTTATTGAGCTTTGTGATTTTCTTACAGTGAATTGGGAGCGTCTGGAGTCTTCAGCTATCGACAGGCCAAAGTGGTTGATGGGTATTGTTGTATCTGTGAGAGAAATGTCTGTGACAATAGCATCTGATTAGTACTATTCATAATACAAATACCATCATTTGGAAACATGACTTTCCTGCACATACAGTTTGTCATCCATCTGTATTTCAACATTGTTGGAAACTGTAGCTTTTTATGTTTTAATTGTGTAATATTAATGTTACAAAACATATTTATGTACCTGGAATAATGAGGCACTGGTGGGTTTGGTTTGTATCAGATTTGCATGTTTCTTCGGATCCCTGTAGCTGCTGGGGTCCAGTGAGTATTCTGTGGATGAGTTCAACAAACATGGTAATAGTAATGGACTCCATGTACACCAGGGCCTGAACAATGTATATGCACAAAAACCACATATGTTATGTGATGATATGTTGCAGTTAATGATCTGTTCAATTTATCCTCAAGTGAAGCACTTTGTAAAGTCTATTTTAAGATGATGATTTACAGGTACATGTAATGGATTAATGGTACAGGCATTATGTCAGGTGGGCAATGACGTCCAGATGCCTGGCCATTTTCATGTGGTCACATGGAGGCCACAGAAGGAGACAGGGTCGTCATGACTCAGCTGCCCAGCACCCCAGAAACTCAGCTGCCCAGCACCCCAGAAACTCAGCTACTCAGTACCACAGAGACTCAGCTACTCAGTACCACAGAGACTCAGCTGCCCAGTTTTTTTGCCTTGCTACTGCCTCCTGGGGAGTTCTGCCCTCACCTTCATTTGATCTTCATGCATTTCGCCTGAGATCTTCAGAGCCACTTCTGCCCTACCTCCTGGCCATCCGCCTGAGGTCCACTGTAACCCCCCTGATTCAGCTCCCCTGCCACTTGCCCCTGAGAATATGACCCAACTCTATGGATTGATATATAATTTATGACATCTGATCTTATTGTAAACCGAAGCACGTCGAGTACAAACTAATAGGAACCATGTGTTGAAATTTATGCCATATTGTTGAATGGAATTTTTTCTGTACTACAAAAATAATGAACATCAAGAGTTGATGTGAGTAATAATAGTGGGGTTTTGTAATTACCAGCAAGCCCCCACTGAAACACAGCACTTACCCTTCGTTCCTACCAGAGATGATTTGAAGCACTTTGTTTCTGAAGAAATCTTTTTGATCTGTTGTATAGACGTGGGGGGTTGTTGTATCAATGTTGAAAGCCAAAGATACAGAAATGGCTGCAAATTGTGAAAATAAATGACCACATCCAACATGTTAGCAAGTTTTAATCTAATGTAAAGGTTTTGTTAATAAATTGTCATCATTTCAGAACCCTGCTAATGCTAACTAAAAATACAACTACTGGGACACTTTGGTGGTAAAATAAGCTGTCAGTGGCAGCTATAAAAGGTTTTTAAAGCAATACTCTTTCTTTAATTAACTGTGTAAAAAAAAGGGAGTGCTGATATCAGTAATTCCTGGCATTCATATTGTTCAATAACAAGCCATGGGTGTTGTTTTCGTCACTTCTCTTGTAGTCATTTTGTTATGAATCGAGATGGATTTCGCGATGACCTCCATGTTCTGTGGGTTGGGATTTGGGTTTTTTAGACATCCTGATCATCGTTTTTATTTTAATTTTGTTTCAGTAAAAAAAAAGATTCATTTAAAATTGATTGCCTTTAATTGATAGTGACAGGGAAGCGGGGAGAGAGAGGGGTGATGACACCCTTTTTTTTGGGTAGAATTTGTTAGTGATGGAGTCCAGAGTGTTAACCCATGATGTGGGTTGGCCTGGGGACATGATTTAGAAAAAACAAAAACAATTTAATAGATGGATCCCCCCCCCACAATACAGTGAGTACTGCCTATGATGTTGTTCTCAGCACAAGCTGCTCAACAATTCACCCTCATTCAAGTGTGTATTGTTGCCTGTAGTTACAAATTGTTATGCTAGATAATGTGCTGTGGAGGTTTTAATGTTCCTGTGTGTATGTGACTGGAAGCAAATACCGTGAGTAGTGCCAGGAAGAGATAAGACTCAAGGCCACTGGGACAAAAACACCAGACTTCAGAGCTCTCATTAAACTGCAGGCTCATCAAACCTTGGACCTTGAACTTGTGTTTTTTATTTAGGTTTAGCAACCCCCATTTTGACAGATGATTACACGACAAATGGTTCGTGATGAGTGTAAAACGAAAGGTTAATAATGATAGACTGAAAAAAAAAAAAGGAGAATTTGGAAGAAAAATAAACACAAAGATCTAACACATATATTACTCATCAATAGTTAGTTTTCAATTATTACAGACTAGAGGTCAAGACACATTTTATATGAAAAAAGCATGTTGAATTAAAAATACTCTGTTCAGGAGGACTTCTTAAATCCTGTCTTGATTTTAGCCCGTAGATCCCCAACAAAGCAACAAATTCAATGTTTCTGACAGACACAGGTTACCACCCTCAACTCCTTCCCTGACACATAAAGCATCCCTTTAGATTTGCTTTTGTAGATATTGTTTTAGATCTTACCAACAGCCATTATGCAGTGGAGCCACACTATGTGATGCATCTTTTTCATTAGTCTTCTCCGGACTAAGGGACTAAATGAAAGTGCTTAAAGGGGAAGGACTGGTCAGAAAAGGGGGAGGGCATTGTAATTTAGTTTACTGACTTATTTGGGAGAGTACTTTTTTTTCTGTATTTATATCCCTGATTCCTTCACTTTAGTACCAACATAAATGTATTGACTGAATTGAGCCAAGTGTAAAGTCAGCAACAAAAACAGGATTAGCAATATTGTCCTCAGCCTTGGAGCTACGATTAGACAGAATGAAAGAGAGAGAGCCACAAATACACAACACTAAAAGACTGTGTTTGTTCTGGTCACTCTTACACAAACAAAAAGTAATGGCTGGTTTAACTCCATGCTGAACCATGCTGAATTTTTCAGTTAATATCAAGTATTTAAATATCCAATATGTCTTGTTCATATTGGCAAGCCTGACAATGACTCTGAAAAAGCACCCTACAACACGCAAAAGCCCTCTGTGCCTTACTGTCTGTGCCCCAGATTTCTTTTTTTTTTCAGTTTCCTAACTGCATGTCATATCTTAACTTTCAAAGATAGAAAAAATAATCAATTCCTTCAGTCGGCACTTGTCCTGTCATGCCGGTTATCTGTGTTCAGAACATACATGTGACTGCTTGTATCCTTGACAATATTATGACCACCAGGGTGCCAAGGTGGTTATAAGGCTATGGCTGATTGGTGTATATTTAGTTAAATATTTAATCATATGATTTTATCATTAGGACTTTATAATGATTGCATAACCTATTTAATACTGTAGTTAATACATTGTATAAAATAAAATAGAATAAAATAAAATGAAATGTATGATAAGCCACACTGTTTAAGGGTAAATCTAGGCACAGTGGTGCATGTCTGAACCTGTTCAATGCCAGTGTATCTCAGGCAACTAATGACATGGCCAGCATAATTGAAATGAGCTGCTATGGGGCTTCACCAGTTCTGATGTTCCTGCAGTGCTCACTAATGCCACTGTGCAATGGCACTGATGCTTTGCTAACACACTGTAAGGTTACCCCACCTGACACTAAAGGTAGCCCTGAAAGCTCAGCACACTGCGACTTAAAGGTCTAGTGTATAACATTCTAGAGGATCTATTGGCAGAGAGGGAATATGATATTCACAGGTATGTTTTCATTAGTTTATAATCACCTGAAAATAGGAATTGTTGTGTTTTTGTTACCTTAGAAAGCGCTGTTTCAGTTCATCCTCTTCTACAGGGTCTGCCATGTTGAACCACCATGTTTCTACAGTGGCCCAGAACGAACAAACCAAACACTGGCTGTAGATAGAGCCTTCACAACTAATGCCACTAAATCCTACACACTGGTCCTTTATGAAAATACATGCACTAAAATTGAATTGTTATCTTCCAGGAAAGCAAATTATATTTATTTTATATTTATTTACAGAAACGCTGCAAGTAGGACAGGCGACAAAGGAATTCGTTTCCAGGGGACACTAAAAAGTGATGCACACAGCTGGGACACACTTATGTTTGTGACTCAGTTATTGAAGTCAGCTATGGAATATTAGCAAAAATGTACAGGTACTTTGGTGGGACAACAAGTGTGTCCCAGTGTCCCATCTGAGTCTGGCCATGTTCATCACTTTTTAATGTCCAACTATTTCCATTGTTGTCTGTTTTTGCAGCACGTTTCTGTATTTGGTTGTGTTTTTTCTAAATGCTGCCAAATTTATTTATTTTCTGAAGTTTCAAGCCATCTTACAAATAATGCATATATTTTGTCAATTTAAATGAATTGAAAGACTTTCTCTGACATTAAATTTTGGCTTTTAGGCCAGGGATTCAGAATAGCTTTTTAGTGGAAAAGTACATCAACATAACATTGAATAATTCACGATAAACACAAGACAATGCCATAGACGGTAAATTAAATTAGTGGATATAGCTTCCAGAACTGAAAAGTGAAGTTAATAGAGTTGTGACGTTCACGAACGAACCAAATCTGTTGAACGGCTCTTTAACATGAACGATGGGAACCGAGTTGCAGTTGAGAGCCGTTCTTTTTCTTTTTTTTTTTTTTTAAATCGCTGTCACGCACACAGCATGCACACACAAGCTCCTCTTTTGCTACTCCACAGAGACGGAGAGCATACCCCCAGGCTAGCTTCTTAAAAATAAACAAATATAAAAAGGAGCCAGTCTTTTAAACGGCTCTTTGAAAGGAACGCTCCTCAAGATACGGCTCCCTTCAAAGAGCCATAAATCCCATCTCTAATACCGAAGTGCCTTAAAACTGTATTCTCTCTAGCGGCCAGCAGAGGGCAACTCTACTGGTTGCAAAAATAAATCCGACTGTGTAAGCATACGGGAAAATAACCCTACTTCTCAATTGATTTATTACCCCAATAAACACTTTCCTAATAAGTTTATGGACTCCATGGACTTCTTCTGCACTGCCAAGTCATTCTGTAAATGATGGTCCCATTTTACTTTTTAGTAGTTTAGTTTTAGTTTATTTTGCCACCCTCATCATTTAAACACACACACTTTGGATGCTATTATGGTTGAATTTTGGAATTTACATTGGCCAGATGAGACTGTTGAGCTTCACTGTCTACTCCATGTTATAGCCTACCTTTTTTCACAACTTTAGACAGCGCTGTTTTCCACTTTGGAGATTAACGTTGGAATTACTTTTGGTGATTGTGATTAATCTTGCCTTATAGTCAGTAAGAGTTACCATGTTTTGTGCACTTTCAACATTATATATTTTTGATATATATAATAACATCTGTGTTCTGTACAAACATATTAATTTGTTATTCTAGAAAATTCTACAGTGATGTTTCATAAAATAACTGTCTTCCAAATGTTTGCAGTTGCACCACAAATTGATGGCAAGTTCTTTTGCTTTTTTAAATTTTTTTGTGTGTAAAAATGATATTATTGAATGAATTTGAAGATTTTCCGAGACAGTGTCATTGAAACCACTTGAAAACACAGAAATATATCAGGCAATAAGTCAAAAATGTAGGTATAAACCAGCACACATCCTGATTGAAATCAGCAAAATAAAAAGAGCCCTCACAAGTTCAAAGTTTTTCCTTTTGTTGCTATCTATTGTTAAACAGCACAGACATTGCAACTTTAACAATAACAAATGAATAGTAATATAATGATTATTTCACTTCATCACAGGTATGGTTTTATTCAGAGTAATTTCAGTTCTTGTCCTTTTGACCCACTCTTCCAGCCATGCTTCTCTCTTGCTGTTTGTCAGATGTGCATACTTGAAATCAGTCTCAGGTTCAACAATGAAGGTTTCATTATTCAACATCACTTTTGAAAGGGAACCTGTAAGAGAGTTGTAACTTCTGTTTAGGTCACTTAAAAATGAAGCAATGAAGAAAGAAGTGGTCATGCAGACAGAACAAACTAAATTCTTGTTATTTTTGCATTTGTTTTTCCTTTTTCTTTAGATTCCTCCAGACAACTCTTATTAAACTGATTAAACAACTACATCTATTCAAATACTGACCACACAGACACCTTCTGCTGTAGTCACTGTACATACTATACCTCAACAACTGTCTGCCTTATGCTGTCCACGTTCAGGACGACACTCGCACTCTCGCTGTCAATTTGGAAGAAGTTTAGTCTGATGCTGATGGGTGATAGTGTGTCATCTACACATTTCTGCAAGAAAAGAAGAAGAGTCATCTGCATATTGTTGAAGAAACTTTCAAAAAGCACAAAGATTAAAATGGTGGATAAATTTAGAAATTTGGCCTCTGTTGATGTAAGGAGAGATAGATAATAGACAGCTTGGCGATATCCAACACTTATAAACGTGAATATGTTCCTCTGAAGAACCTCCATACTGGCATGTAGATGGTGTAGGGGAAGCAGGTGTTTTTATCTCGCAGCTCGTAGGTCGAGGTAAGATTCCTAGCTTTCTCATCAGTCTGACTGAAGAAACCTCGATGTGTTTGTCTCATCGGATCCACGTCGAGGATGTACGAGATGTTTAGTCCTGAGCTGATGGCCCCTGCAAAGTCATCCAAATTGATTAAATGAGCCAGAAACATTGCCCCTCTCCTTATCTTTGAACTCTCCATATATCAGAATATTCCAACCAGTGTGTTTTTTAATAAAGATCTGCCAAATAAACAGTTATTACAGCCACTGAATGAATGAACAGCTCTGTGGCTGATGCAAAAATAAATTTGATCAGATAATGCTACAGCCTCATATGTACTGTGAAATCAACATAGCCAAGAGTGTTTGCTACAGAGCCCCCTTTTCTCACCCCTTACCTCACCCATATAGTTTTTGTACATTCTCTTATTGGGTCAGGTCCCTACCTGCTTTACTCTTTGTTATTTCTACCATTTCAAAGCATGCTGTTAAGGTAACGCTTGGTAGATTGTCATCTGTGTTGCCCAGACAGTCAAATTCCTTAGTGTTTATCTTCTCGGGTTGAAAAGAAAGATGAGCCATGACATTAACAACAGGTCTGGACCTGAAAGACATTGATTAAAAATGTATTATTAAGACACAGGATGATGGTATACTAATGCATGAAGAAAGGGTAAACAAGCCTCACAACACCAGTGCATGATTCACTTCTCTCTTTATGTTCTGGGAAAGCCATGGCTAAATTAGTGACTGATGACATTTTTGGTTTATTTTGTAAAATACACTATTAACATATATATTTATTTTTATTGGATAGAGACAGCTGAAGATCGTCAGGAAGGGGGGGCAGAGAGAGGGGGGATGACAAGCAGCAAAGGGCCACAGGTCGGATTTGAACATAGGCCGCTGCAGCAACTCTGTACATGGGTCTCCAGCTCTACTGACTGAGCTAACAGGACACCCTATTAACATATATTCCCATACAATATCCATACCTTAAGACAACAGCTGTGCCCTGTGATCCGATCACAATATTTGGGAGTCCGTCCTCTCCAAGGTCGGTGTCCTCATCAATGGCCTGTCCAAAGAATCTGAGCCCAGGCTTTATTTTCTGTCCCAGAATTCTCTGGAATAACAGAAGTTTGACAGCTGAAACAGTGGGTGATTGGCACAAATATCTGAAGGTACTTAACAGAGAGGAGACGGAGTTATTTTGGAGGACGGTCTTTGATGGTGGTCGGTTTTTGAAAGAAAATACGAGCATTATTAAAACAAAAGCTGAATTATTTAGTGCTAGAATTTAATATGTTACTTGCACAACTATTTATTTATTCGTTACAGATTGCCATTCCTGATGATGGTCAAAAAAGGGTGGTTTCAGAGTTGTAATCTAATTCTGATCTATTGGCCAATTGTGCTGATATTGTTGATAATCTACTGACTGATGTGGAAATGTATCTTTTTTGCTTGACTGCTGCATGGTCAACAGTCAAGCAATCTGTTTTCTTATCTAGAAGCAATCTTTTTTTTCTGAATGTCAGGTTTTCTCTGTCTCACCTGACTGAAAGTGCTGTGTATCCCTCTCTGTCTGTCACCAAGGTAGATGTACACAGCCCCCCCATTATCATCCTCAAGAGGGGCTCCAACAGCAACATCTCTAAGTCCATCTCCATTCAGATCTGCAAGACTGGATATGGTGGTGCCAAATCTGCCCATGGATGGTGCCGTCACATTCAGTTCCCTTTTCAGTTGTATCTATAGGAAATAAGAATATAAGTTTATTGATTAAGACAACACATACATTAAGTTTCTCCCTGTAACCTCATTAAAGCTCAAACACAGTCACAGCCCACCTCATCAGTCAGTGTGTAGACGTATATCTGGCCCTCTCTCTTCTCCTGAGGCTGGTAAAACAGTGGAGCTCCCACCAGCAGGAAGTCGGTGTTACCGTCTGAATTGACGTCTACTGAGCACAGTTCTGCACCAAAGTAGGAACCAGTCTGAAAAATGTGTGGGATACAAATGAGGATTTTTATCATTCAAGTTAAAAAAAGATACACTAAAGTGTATAGTGTAAGAGTGATTTTCATGTCATCCAATTTGAAAAATGCTGCCAGTGCAAGGAAGTTCTCTGGTTTCCTCTCTGAAACCACTGAACTAATGCGCCTTTGCACATTTCCATAAAGGTGCAACATACAACATCTCTAAATACAAAAAAGAAAGAAGAAAAAAAAAAAAGTCATGCAGTAGAATTGTTCAAAGAAATCAGCTTGATTTCTTCAATGTATTCAGGGTCCAGCAGCTTGTCAAAGAAGTCAGTTAACTGAGTTTATATGAGTAAGACTAAAATGAAATTCTAGGTTTTTCTGAGCAAAGTTATCTCAGAGGTGAAAGTAAACCTGCCTCTTGGACAGTCTCCTGTTATTCAAGTAGAAAACTAGCTTCAGGAGAAATGTCCTAAAAATTATACAGAATGGTGGCATAACTAAAATGCTTTTTAAACATGCAATGGAAGATTGAGGTTCAAACATGCTAAGCATATCAGGTCCAGTATGCAACTTCTACAGTGTAATGTAGAAACTTGAAGCCACCAGTGCACATCCACTGAGAATGGACTTTACAGTGTAGTAGGAGACATTTTGTGTCCAGCAGGAAAACTAAATCAACACATATATACTGTATATATATTTTAATGTGGAAATTATACTATTTTGTAGAAAAACACATCAGACATACATTATTGTTCCAAGCAAACTATATCTCTCAACAAATGCCCAGAGGGGATCTTTACTGAATTATTTCCATTCAGAATATGTATGATAAACCAAATTTGAAAAAACTTCCCCAAGACAGTTACCAACCTGGTCCCCCTTTATTCTTTGCTCTGTGATCCAGTTCTTGCATTCAAGTCTGAAAAGTACGACCTGTCCTGTGTGCTCAAATCTTGGTGCACCCGCAAAATATAGTGGAGCCTTATTCTTCTCTCCAACAGAAATGGAGTATCCTGCAACAGTGTCAGTCACATATGATATAATCTGCTAAATGTTCACTCTCATCAGGTTATAAATCAGGTTAAGAGGTTATAATGCAGTAATGGAAGTGTTCAGATTCTAAAATTATGTTGATTCTTAAGGAAGTGCCCTTTGTTTTCGGACATGTTTAGCCCCCCTGAATATTGTCATGTAGACGTGTTCAGGGCGGGACTCTTATCAAACATGAGAAGTTTCGTTGAGATTGGACCATGTACACTGAAGTTATGACAACTTCCTGTTTATGGCGAGTCGTTGAAATTCGACGCCACGCCATAGGCAACATAGTTCAACAGAATTGACCGCTAATGACTCTTTCGCACGGTCAATAAAGAAGCACATAATCTGAAAATGAATAAATAACTTTATGTACAATACCCATATAAGAGTCATTGTGGATCTGTGGATCTTCAATTTGTGTTTGGATTTTTCCTTGAATCGCTTGGAGAGAACCACGCCAAATGTTTGATCCTACTGAACCCAGAATCAAGGTATCCTGTTGACAGAAAAGTGCAGGTCAGGTGACAGATCAACTGCTTTACAGATATCAAAGAGTCATGCTCACAGTCATCAGACTTTTCTTTCCCTTAGGCATGGGGGGTATGGATCCCTATGAAGATGATGTCACACACATACTTTATAAAGGATTTAATTCAATGTTAAAGACCTTGTTTACCCTGTTTGCAGTTTACAGGTTTAATGTTGGTCTGTTAGGAAACAGCTTTTTATTGTTCTAAAGCCAATAAATGTACTGATTGTTGAATTGTTGGTAGTTTATACTCTGCTGTAAACATATAAGATGCCATACTTCTGTTACACTTCTTACAGAGTAGCTACTCAAGGCATATTTGTAATTGTAATTTCAAATAGAAGTCTGGGACTAGGGTAACCAGATCACAACAAACCAGATTTGTGTGTTATAATGTGAAACATGTTACCAATACTAAAAGGTAGTCTGGAATATCTGATACAAAATCTAACAAACTTGAAGAATAAAGATTTCTATTCTGCCCTTTAGTGCATACAGTATCTACAGCAAGCTTTGCTGCCCTGTGGTTGAATCTTTTAGTATGTGAGGGAATTAACAAACATATTTTATTTGAATAAACTTCCCTAACTCCCATGCTAAGTAAATGCAGTAGGCATTAAAAGGAAGTTTCTTCTTATGGTCTTATGCCACCAGGTTCACCCAGCTCTTAGTAGTTTCCTAGTCTTTGTTACAGCAGCATTTCCCTTTCTTTGTGGTAGTTTCCATCATTGCCTAAATCTGCACAGCTTGTGATTTGCAATATTCTCAGTTGGGACAGATTCTGAGCATCAAACAGCCACATGCCAGGAAACCCTATCTGGGACCTGTATTATTATCTATACATTATTGATACCATACTGACAGGTCAAATGTTGGTGCTAAAATTAATGGTCCAAATTTCAAATCTGTAAAATTTTTAATTTGTCAAGATTTTTTTTTTTCAACTTTACTCACCTTGAAGAAGGCAGCACCAAATCCAGTCTGAGACATTTCATTACGAAGGTCTTCTGCCCGAGCCACTTTGGAGCCTAAATATAAAGGCATAGTAACATTTAACTGACTGTTGCAGGGGCACACCAGGAAGATAAGCATGCTTTTCATGACTACATTATTTCACAAAGAGATATAAAATAATAATAAAAGATTACCTTCCATTTGAAAGATCTTTTTTTGAAAGTTTTGCAGTACTCCTGTGAGTCCGTCATAGTTCTGAATTTTGAAGGCATTTTTGTCTTTTGGTTCTGAAGCAATGGCCTTAAATTTAGCCAGATTAGCAGCTTTGACCTGAAACCAGAATGCTGCTTTAAGCATTATGAAGTACCTCAAAGTCTAAAGTGTAAACAGTTTATACAGTTTCACCATTTAAGGGGTCACAGCACCCACAGAAACACCAAAACCAATCAAAACACACACACAAAAAAAACAGAAAATAAAGTGTAGGTAGAAAAAAACTCTAAATATTTGACATGTTCCCATGCTGGTAAAAACATGTCTGAACTTTTGTTTTTGTAGTGTCGTGGAAATTCTTCCCAAAGTTGAGAGGTGCTAAGTCTCTGAAGAACTTTCAAGCCGGTGTGATAATCAAGTCACTTTAATTCATGCTGCATGGAGAGAAGGTCACGTCGTGGATGTTCTCTCCCGACTTCCAAAATGCTCTCCCTTATATACATTTCAGTGCATCTCATTACATCACAAACAATGAAACCCCCTGTGTGTCTTGCAAATGTTACTCCTGTAAATCCAGGTCTCTCTCACCAAATGGTCCTTTGATGTGTGACTTCCCCCTGGCTCTTCCTATCATAAACTCAACCTTTTGACCAGGGGCACATCTATTTTATTACCCCCAAATCCTGTTTCTCTCCCACAGTAGTATGACTGTGTATCATCTGCGTATCAGTGAACATAATAATTCCAAGAGTTGATCTTTGAGGTATACCACATGTGATTATTTTTAGAATAAATGAATTGATCAACAGATAATTGTCTATTGGACAAATCAGGCAGAATAATGAGACACATTATAACACATCATAGCTTACCCCAATGACAAAACGAATTATGTTTTTATCATCATATCTTTTAATAATTCCATATTTGTCACTATCACTGGGATCTCCATCTGTGATTAGTACCACAACTTTAGTTGCATCAGGAGAGGCGCCTGCATCTGGGTTTTCTAAGATTCCTTCCCTGAAAGAAATGTAACAGTATTTGTGATGTTCAGAATATACAAAAGATAATTTATGAATAAATTAACATTACTTCAAAAATAAGACACTCTCTAAATCTTACAGTTATACTTTGGCAGTTGTTCAATTATTTTAAATGTTATTCAGTTGTTGAATTTGAGAACTATTTGTTTAATGTGAGTGAACTTACAACACAAATTTGAGTGCTCTGTGTGTGTTAGTAAGACTCCTCAGATGTACTTCTCCCATTAGTTTATCGAGAGCACTACCAGCTTGATAGTCATTGAAGTCAAACACTTTCCTGTAATCTGAGGAAAACTGAACTGCTGCAAACTGAAAAAAGCAGACAACATAACACAGTATTCATATGATATTATGTAAATATAATACAACAAATAAATCAATGTTTATATGTTGCAGTAGTGCAGTGACCTTGATTGATATGTTCAGAAAGCTGTTCATTATATCCACTATGAAATCTTTATTTTTGTTGAACTCTGATTCAGTCATACTCGCTGATCCATCAAATAGAAAGACGAGGTCCACTGTCTTTTGTATGCATTCTGAAAAAACATACAGAGTGAAAGTTTGTAAAGAATATTTAGTCAGAACAAACACATTGTGATCACAGAGTGAGATGTTCACACTCTCTAAATGTCTTTTACCTTGGAGAACCGGTGTGAAAGAGGAGATCTGCTTAAGGTCATCTGTCATCTTGTAACACACACTGTTCACATAGGAGTTCTCATTGCATTCATGAGCTACACTTGGACTGCAAATCTAGATCACATCATAGCAGAGGTCAATAAACTTAAGCATGTTAAGCAACTTAGCATGTTAGTTATTGGTGCTAATAACACTTGCTAATTAGCACCAAAGTACGGCAGAGACTGATGGTTATATCATTGGTGCTGCAGGATCATAAACAAAAGTAAAATCAAATTAAAAGTTTGACCTGATGGTGGCACAGATTATCATCCTGAAGGGGAACATTAATGTCAGTACTACATTTCAAGGCAATATATCCACTGCTGCCAGCCAAGCCATGTAACTTCCGGTTTAGCCCTCCATTAACCCTAATGAGAATAATATTATTCAATCAAGCGGCTAGTCTAGACTTTGTTGGATTGACTGGATAAAATTCTGATAGTCAAACGAGTCATTCTGCGGGGTTTGTGAAGATGTTGTATCCCAAATTTACAGCTGTTTCTATATAACGTAAGCTTACGGGAATAAGCATTTTTGTGCATCACATGATGGACACCATTTTCAATCTCCAGAGCTATGACTCTCCAGGTAATTTCTTTTTTCCATTATAATTCATCATTTCAGGTGTGGCGACACTGGAAAGAAGTCAGTGACATGAAGCAGCATGGGGCAGCGCGTACATGCTCTCTTCGCCGTCATCCGGCGCCGGGGTGTTTTAACTTTAAGTGCCGGTAACACTTAGGGCGTTTTCACACCTAAAAGTCCGGACCAAGGTCTGGACCAGCGTTCGTGTTTAATTACATTGTATACATTTGATCCCGTTATTTTCGCTTTCACATAGTAATTTTGCTAGCGCACTAAAGAACTTTCCGTGACATACCTACGGCGTGTTGTTTTTTGTAATAATTGATTCATTCTAACACCTAAGGTAGTACACTATAGACCCCTTCAATGTTTGTAAACATCGAACGCCTAGGTTGGGTGCGCGCGCAGCATGGGGTCAGAAAAACGTCGCGGCTAATAGACTGGCATATTGTGTCAAGGTATTCACGGTCTTTGTCACCACAGGACCGGGAACAGTACCATAATAAACTTGTTTTAGCTAATGGCCAATTGTCTGCCTGACCCCGAGCTCCTAACAGAATGGGTAGACAACGTTAGCAAGCGGCCAGATATTCACTGGCCCGCCATATACAAAAACTTAAAGTCTACAAATCGCTAGACGCTTATAATTACGTAGTCTGTGGGCATGTCCAGACGATTTTATATAGCGATATAGGCGATGACTTTTGTGTGTTAAAAGCGGAGGTTTTACCGAGCCAGCACCAAGGGAAAAACACCTCTATGTACCAAGCCTGGGTTGTGATCAACAAGCGGGAAGGCTTCTTCTTCTTTAGTTCTTTAGTGCGCTAGCAAAATTACTATGTGAAACCGAAAATAACGGGCCTGCGTGGCAGAGTAAGTATTTATCATTGGAGACGGATGCACTGTAGACTGATTTCCTTGACTTGATGGGTTTATTTCCATAGAAAACCCTGTTGCACTAATACATTCCATATACACCTACTATTAAACTTCATTGCACTTGCTCTCAGTTCAACATAACATAGCATAATCTAGCCCAGTCGCTGCTAGCTTCCCTCTTCTCTGCTCTGCGTCAATAACAAGTGTAGCCTCCACACAATACCAGTCTGCTTTTCATTTCAGACAGAGCCAGTTAATCCATCATTCGTTAGTTTTCCTCGTTAATCCATCATTCTTTCGTGTGAGAAAGGTGTCCTTGCGCTGTCACAACTACTAATCACTTGTACCCTGCATCCATCACCTTTCCTCCAGGGTAGCTAACTTACTGCTAAACTAAACTTGTGTCTGTCATTTTACCAGTTCTTGTGGAGATGCGTGGAAATCGTGTCAGTGCGTGATGAGGTCAAAGGAAAAAATAAATAAATACTCTGACATGTCATTAAGACACATAACACACGGTTAGAACAGCCCACGACCCAACAAGTAGGCATTCTTGGTGATAAACTCTCTGGTTTCAATGGGACAACACACAATTCAACGGGATAGAATGACCTTTCTGACCCCGACAGGTGCGAACCCTGAATTTTCCTGTGACGTGAACCGTGAAGGGCAGCAGGTGGTGCTCTAGTGCTGCTGTTGATCCATAAGGAGACTGTTGCTACAAGCTCTGCACATGCGCAGCTCGGAAATAAACAAGCTCTGGCATGAGCAAGACGCTAACTGTCATCATCTCTCTGACAATCCACAGGTACTGAAAAATATTTTTTCTATCTTAAGCTTGAATCGGTATAATATGTGAACGCATCATAAATTGTTTTGTAATGTGTAACATGATTTGAGAAGTGGGTTGAGTGTAATTAGTTTGGTTTTGTAGATGATTGTTCAGACGAGTGTTGTCATGCTTTGTAGTTTGGTTATGAACTTTTTTACACAGTAGTTTTCTAAGTGCAAATTTACTGACATTAGCATACTGTAACAAGAGGAAAGATGTTTTAAATGGTGTTTAGAGTATTAGTCAGCCGCAGTGTGTAAACTGTGATGAGAAAGATTTCATGTTAAAGTTAGTTTCACTTTGTGTGCAAGCGCGGGAAAAAGAGTATAAGAATGTTGGGAAAGGCTTTGTGTATGTTACGTTAGTGCTAAATGCTTGTTAGCAGGATTGTATATGTTAATTAATGAGTGAATGAAGGTTATAGAATAATTGTGTCTTTTAAGTTAGTATTTTGATACATATTAGTATTTTAAGTTAAGCCAATTTTGTTATTTGTAACGTGTTACCCTTATTTTGAATTAATTTAAACTTGTTTTAATTTAGACAAAAGGTTTTATATTATTTATTGTAGTTACATCATTTGTTGTTTAGTTTGTGGAATATTTTGGTATGATTTTGACATGCACTTAAATCAGAAAGTTAGAAATGTGACTGGTAATTGTTTGTGAATGTGTCAGAAATAAACAAGCTCTGGCATGAGCAAGACGCTCACTTTGGTCATCTCTCTGTCAATCCACAGTTTATATTGGCTACACAGTGCTCCCTAGCCTGTGTAATCCTTGCTGCTGGTCCAGATTTCCCCTAGGTCTGGTGCCGGTAACATTAAATTGTGGGAGGGGAAATTAAGCTTCTGCTTGGACAGGGTAATGACTGACTATACTGTGTTGTTAAGGGTAAAACATGTCAACTTTGATTGTGTTTAGAATGTCATGAGTTGATAACAATGACTTTACTCACCTTGTAGAGGACACTGGATCCAATGTCTCCTGCCTGAGCCACTTCAGGGCCTAAACATGAGACAGAAGTAGTTCATGTTAAATTAGAGGGGCACACATGGTAAGATAACATGTTAGAAAAAAAGACTTGAACATCACCTTCCATTTTACAGATCTTTTTTTGAAGGTTTTCTAGTATTCCTGTGAGTCCGTCATAGTTCTTAATTTTGAAAGCATTTTTGTCTTTTGGTTCTGAAGCAAAGGCCCTGAATTTACCCAGATTAGCATCTTTGACCTGAAACCAAAATGCTGCGGGAAATTATGAAGTACCTCCAAATCTAATGGGGCCAATGGATCTATTTTCCAGAAGCAATATCTAATTTTCCTAAACACTGAATGTTTCTGTCAGCTGGATCGAGACCTGATTTATTTCTTGTTCAGAATGAGATGTGGTTAGGTTGCTTTTCATGGTGGAAAGGGTGGGGAAAAAGTTGGGTAGAGGGTCATTTGGGGAAGCTTTTAAGAACAGTACAGCTAAATTATACAATAAAAGCATAAATGGAATAACATTGTGCCAGTAGGGATATATCAATGTATTACTGACCTAAACCAGTGAGTCTCTCTCCTCTCTCTCTCTCTCTCTCTCTCTCTCTCTCTCTCTCTCTCTCTCTCTCTCTCTCTCTCTCACTCACACACAAACAAACACACACGTATCATATCACAGCTTACCGCAATGACAAAGCGAATTATGCTTTTGTCATCATATATAGTGAGGACAAACTAATAAAAAAATAAATCAATAAATAATGGTAATAATATTTTAAACATTATTGTATTCCAAGACAAGGACAAGGACAACATGTCCTCCAACCAGAGTTTGTTTACACTCTCTAAATGTGTTTTACCTTGGAAATCAGGTGTGAAAGAGGAGATCTGCTGAAGATTATCTGGCATATTGTAACATACTTTACTCTGGCTTGAGTTCTCATAACAGTCATGGATGACACTTGGACTGCAAACCTAGATCAGATCATAAATGATGAAAGAAATTTGATTCATCTCATTGAACTTAAATTCCACAGACAAACCATAGTTTTGATTTGATCTCACTTATTGAGCTTTGTGATTTTCTTACAGTGAATTGGGAGCGTCTGGAGTCTTCAGCTATAGACAGGCCAAAGTGGTTGATGGGTATTGTTGTATCTGTGAGAGAAATGTCTGTGACAATAGCATCTGATTAGTACTATTCATAATACAAATACCATCATTTGGAAACGTGACTTTCCTGCACATACAGTTTGTCATCCATCTGTATTTCAACATTGTTGGAAACTGTAGCTTTTTATGTTTTAATTGTGTAATATTAATGTTACAAAACATATTTATGTACCTGGAATAATGAGGCACTGGTGGGTTTGGTTTGTATCAGATTTGCATGTTTCTTCGGATCCCTGTAGCTGCTGGGGTCCAGTGAGTATTCTGTGGATGAGTTCAACAAACATGGTAATAGTAATGGACTCCATGTACACCAGGGCCTGAACAATGTATATGCACAAAAACCACATATGTTATGTGATGATATGTTGCAGTTAATGATCTGTTCAATTTATCCTCAAGTGAAGCACTTTGTAAAGTCTATTTTAAGATGATGATTTACAGGTACATGTAATGGATTAATGGTACAGGCATTATGTCAGGTGGGCAATGACGTCCAGATGCCTGGCCATTTTCATGTGGTCACATGGAGGCCACAGAAGGAGACAGGGTCGTCATGACTCAGCTGCCCAGCACCCCCGAAACTCAGCTGCCCAGCACCCCAGAAACTCAGCTACTCAGTACCACAGAGACTCAGCTACTCAGTACCACAGAGACTCAGCTACTCAGTACCACAGAGACTCAGCTACTCAGTACCACAGAGACTCAGCTACTCAGTACCACAGAGACTCAGCTACTCAGTACCCCAGAGACTCAGCTACTCAGTACCACAGAGACTCAGCTACTCAGTACCACAGAGACTCAGCTACTCAGCACCACAGAGACTCAGCTGCCCAGTTTTTTTGCCTTGCTACTGCCTCCTGGGGAGTTCTGCCCTCACCTTCATTTGATCTTCATGCATTTCGCCTGAGATCTTCAGAGCCACTTCTGCCCTACCTCCTGGCCATCCGCCTGAGGTCCACTGTAACCCCGGTGATTCAGCTCCCCTGCCACTTGCCCCTGAGAATATGACCCAACTCTATGGATTGATATATAATTTATGACATCTGATCTTATTGTAAACCGAAGCACGTCGAGTACAAACTAATAGGAACCATGTGTTGAAATGTATGCCATATTGTTGAATGGAATTTTTTCTGTACTACAAAAATAATGAACATCAAGAGTTGATGTGAGTAATAATAGCGGGGTTTTGTAATTACCAGCAAGCCCCCACTGAAACACAGCACTTACCCTTCGTTCCTACCAGAGATGATTTGAAGCACTTTGTTTCTGAAGAAATCTTTTTGATCTGTTGTATAGACGTGGGGGGTTGTTGTATCAATGTTGAAAGCCAAAGATACAGAAATGGCTGCAAATTGTGAAAATAAATGACCACATCCAGCATGTTAGCAAAATTTAATCTAATGTAAAGATTTTGTTAATAAATTGTCATCATTTCAGAACCCTGCTAATGCTAACTAAAAATACAACTACTGGGACACTTTGGTGGTAAAATAAGCTGTCAGTGGCAGCTATAAAAGGTTTTTAAAGCAATACTCTTTCTTTAATTAACTGTGTAAAAAAAAGGGAGTGCTGATATCAGTAATTCCTGGCAGTCATATTGTTCAATAACAAGCCATGGGTGTTGTTTTCGTCACTTCTCTTGTAGTCATTTTGTTATGAATCGAGATGGATTTCGCGATGACCTCCATGTTCTGTGGGTTGGGATTTGGGTTTTTTAGACATCCTGATTGTCGTTTTTATTTTAATTTTGTTTCAGTAAAAAAAAAGATTCATTTAAAATTGATTGCCTTTAATTGATAGTGACAGGGAAGCGGGGAGAGAGAGGGGTGATGACACACAGCAAAGGGCCACAGGTCGGATTCGGTACCCTTTTTTTTGGGTAGAATTAGTTAGTGATGGAGTCCAGAGTGTTAACCCATGATGTGGGTTGGCCTGGGGACATGATTTAGAAAAAACAAAAACAATTTAATAGATGGATCCCCCCCAATACAGTGAGTACTGCCTATGGTGTTGTTCTCAGCGCAAGCTGCTCAACAATTCACCCTCATTCAAGTGTGTATTGTTGCCTGTAGTTACAAATTGTTATGCTAGATAATGTGCTGTGGAGGTTTTAATGTTCCTGTGTGTATGTGACTGGAAGCAAATACCGTGAGTAGTGCCAGGAAGAGATAAGACTCAAGGCCATTGGGACAAAACCACCAGACTTCAGAGCTCTCATTAAACTGCAGGCTCATCAAACCTTGGACCTTGAACTTGTGTTTTTTATTTAGGTTTAGCAACCCCCATTTTGACAGATGATTACACGACAATTGGTTCGTGATGAGTGTAAAACGAAAGGTTAATAATGATAGACTGAAAAAAAAAATACAACAGAGGAGAATTTGGAAGAAAAATAAACACAAAGATCTAACACATATATTACTCATCAATAGTTAGTTTTCAATTATTACAGACTAGAGGTCAAGACACATTTTATATGAAAAAAGCATGTTGAATTAAAAATACTCTGCTCAGGAGGACTTCTTAAATCCTGTCTTGATTTTAGCCCGTAGATCCCCAACAAAGCAACAAATTCAATGTTTCTGACAGACACAGGTTACCACCCTCAACTCCTTCCCTGACACATAAAGCATCCCTTTAGATTTGCTTTTGTAGATATTGTTTTAGATCTTACCAACAGCCATTATGCAGTGGAGCCACACTATGTGATGCATCTTTTTCATTAGTCTTCTCCGGACTAAGGGACTAAATGAAAGTGCTTAAAGGGGAAGGACTGGTCAGAAAAGGGGGAGGGCATTGTAATTTTGTTTACTGACTTATTTGGGGGAGTACTTTTTTTTCTGTATTTATATCCCTGATTCCTTCACTTTAGTACCAACATAAATGTATTGACTGAATTGAGCCAAGTGTAAGTCAGCAACAAAAACAGGATCAGCAATATTGTCCTCAGCCTTGGAGCTACGATTAGACAGAATGAAAGAGAGAGAGAGCCACAAATACACCACACTAAAAGACTGTGTTTGTTCTGGTCACTCTTACACAAACAAAAATATACTTTTTACTCTGTGTCTCAGTGATGGCTGGTGTAACTCCAGAATATTGAATTATTTGGTTAATGTCCAGTATCTAAATGTCCATCCATTTCTTGTTCTTCATCTTCCTCAACCTATTTATAAGTTTCCACTTTCCCTCTTTCTTCCACGAAACCCTCAAAGTTGCCATTGCTTCCAGATCCCGATCCTGATAAAAATGACTAAAAAGTGTCTGTGTCTATAACCATTTTTGACTTTGACCTGCCTACGTGCCTCACCCTGTTGGATTTCTTTGTATCTGGACACATTCAACCTATGTGTGTCATGTCTTCCTCTCTGTTGCCAAAAACCTGAATAATTAAAAAGGAAATTGTCAGTGTATTACTGGATGATATTATACATTGATATGTTATCATTAGGACTTTGTAATGATTGTATAGCCTATTTAATACTGTAGTTAATGCATTTAAAAAGTAAAAAGAATAAAATAAAATTAAATTTATGTTAGGAGTACGCAGCCACACTATTTAAGGGTATATCTAGGCACAGTGGTGCATGTCTGAACCTGTTCAATGCCAGTGTATCTCAGGCAACTAATGACATGGCCAGCATGTTTGAAATGAGCTGCTATGGGGCTTCACCAGTTCTGATGTTCCTGCAGTGCTCACTAATGCCACTGTGCAATGGCACTGATGCTTTGCTAACACACTGTAAGGTTACCCCACCTGACACTAAAGGTAGCCCTGAAAGCTCAGCACACTGCGACTTAAAGGTCTAGTGTATAACATTCTAGAGGATCTATTGGCAGAGAGGGAATATGATATTCACAGGTATGTTTTCATTAGTTTATAATCACCTGAAAATAGGAATTGTTGGGTTTTCATTAGCATAGAATAAGCTGTTTCTTTCCACAGAGGGAGCAGGTTCTCTTCCGTGGAGTCCGCCATGTTTCTACAGTAACCTAAAATGGACAAATTGAACACTGGCTCCAGATAGACTTTCTGTGTTTTTCAGTAGTTTGGCAGCCACCCTGTTTTATCCTACATGTAATGGTTGTAATCTGCAACTTCACCACTAGATGTCACTAATCCTACACACATGCAACAGACAAAACCAAAACTAATTATGAAAACACCCTCAAAGATTGAAGAACACATGTGCAGCATTTAGACAAATGCTGTAAAGTTACAAAACATAAAGGGACAAAGAAATACAGAAATGCTGCAAGTAGCGCAGACAGCAACTGACATATTTTTGCAGCATGTTTTTATATTTGGTTCTGTTTTCTGTATTGTGAAATTGATGTATTTTGTGTAGCTGCAGGCCATTGTAGATATAATGCACATTATTTTGTATGATTTCACATAAAATTAGTTCACGGCCCCAGTTGTTAGTTTCAATCATGATGTTCTTTTGTAAATGATGATCCCATTTTAGTAAAATAGACGATAAACAAGAGTATGCTTTAGGGTCTGGCTATCATGTGATTGACAAGTTGCTGCCACGGCAACCTTAATCAGGATAGAGGCCTAGCAATGTGTATCTATGGCAGTTCCACCCTCTTGTCCAAATATGGTTCTTTCTGGTTCCCATAAACCAATATGGTGACGCCCATAATGCCAAACTGTTATATCCATTACTTTATATATGTCCATAGGCTTCAAGTTTGATTTAATCTGATCTTATTTTAAATGATTTAAATAAGATCTCTGCTGCACCTGTATGACTTGTTTACCAAAAAGTGTACTTATTTTTTTTCCCTCTGGCCTGAAATGTAAAATGTAATTTAGTAATTCATTTAGTAATCCACCCTTGTTAAAAGTACATCAATGTCGTAATCCATCATTGCCATAGTAACACTGACAAAAATAATGTTGACGCATTTTTAAATTAAATTAAAGGCAGAATGGAACTGAGGAGGACTGAAATAAAAACTTGTGCTGTGTTATTTTGTGTCAGAGGTGGACAAACACACAGTTAAATGTAAACTGTGCCAGAAACTATATCAACAATTTGAGAAGGAAACCGAGAGCAGCAACCCTTAACAAAATGTATTATTTAAAAAATTACAATATGGACAACAAGTGTACAAATGTATATAAAAAAACTAGAAGATAATATTGAGATACCTGATGTAATTAGGTCAAAGTGGAACTTAGAACTAGGTGGACAGTTAAAAGAGGAAGACTGGAAAAACACATACAAGTCATACATAAAACAAATTCTATATTATAGTATTATATAGGTATTAGAGGAGTATTCATGGAAAAAATACATAAGATTCTTCATCAAGCCAACAATACAAACAACATTTACAATATCCATTTAATTCATCAAAATGAATACTCACATATATTATTTTTCTGCCTATTATTAGAAATGGTCTTGCAAGTAATTATAACCTCTATTATGTAAATGTTCCAAATTAAACACATATTTGAACCGTAATGTATTATTTAAGACATACCAGCATGTGAACTCAAAAATGGGAGAACTTATACAGGATACTTAGGATTGCGGTTATGAAACCGATAACCAGGGACTTCATTTTCATCAACTTCATCAACCACCTTCATTTAACAACTCAAAGTCAAACGTTTAAACAACATAACAACATTTTTAAAAAAAGGAAAGAAGGATTTATACAATACATCATGAACAGGAATGTTTAATACTGTGGCATAAATGGATTAAATATGTGGATAACAAACAACATTGAATTTTTTGTAAACTCTTGCACTCTTGCAATTAAGAGAAACGAAAAGCTTCTAGAGCTGATTCTCTTCAGGACAAACTCAGTGATTTTTAACATCCATTCATTCCTTCGTCATTACTCACAGTTCTGTGCTTCTATATTGTACGGTTCACCACTGACTGCTGCTTACAAAGACACTATTTTGCAAGATGAATAAACAATGCATCAAATGTGCCACTGCATTTGTTCAAATGATAATAAAAAAAACAGTTAACAAACAGTCAGCTATAATATAAGAGCAATGTGAACTTCTTGCTGAACAAATGCTGTGCAGAAGAGAATCAGAAATATCTAAAGACTATCAAACAGTAATGTACAGTAGCCTATATTACAATATACACACCCATGGGCCATTACTCTTCTTTATCTATATTAACGATTTGTCAAATGCCCACATTTAGGTTTAGTTAGCACTGCAGCCTGATCAGTCACACATCTCATCTTAAATGTTTCACTAGCAGGGGTACCAAACAATAATAACAACAACAAGGCTCTGAAAAAAAGACTTGTTAACTGTTAACAGATTGTCGTATACGAAGGGGAGACTTTAAACCCGGTCCCTGTTGAGTCTCTGCCGTCTGATTTGAATGGCATCTTTTGCTAGTTTTCAACTGTCTTCTGGTCAATGACCAGTTGATATGAATCTGGAGCTAGGGGACAATTAGCTTAGCTTAGCATAAAGAAGGGAAATGGCTAGCCTGTCTTTAAAATCTGCTGAAAATAGACATTCAAAACAAAAACATTTACACTTTGCTTTTTGGGTTTTGATTTTTGTTTAACTCAACTTGCTTTACCTGGGGCCCACTTTTGAAAGGTGACAGGAGGCCAGGAGCCAGTTAATAAACAAATAATTCATTAACAATATGTATCAGAGGAAAAGGAGCGGGAATAAACGTTAGGGTCACTGACGTGGCAGAATAAGACAACTTAAAGGTCGTAATCTTCTCTTTTCTCGCGGTGCTACCAGGCTCATGCCGCACTGAAGCTAGCATGTTTTCCAAGCTCGCATACAGCAATTGTGATTTGGAAAATTAAACACAGTGGTTTAGGATTGGTAGGAGGTGGCAAAACAAAGGTAAATTGGGACACATCCTTGCATTAAACACACAAAACAAACGTGTAATATAGAGTGAGCAGTAGAGCTGCTGGCAGGTGGATTTTATTAGCTTTGGAGAGAGAGCCAGGCTAGCAGGCATTGTTTCCAGTCTTTATGCTAAGCTAATCATCGCCTGGCTCTGGGTTAATATTTAACAGCCATAATATAAATATTGTCATGTAACTATTAGCAAGGAAGTGAATATGTCGAACTATTCCTTCAACAATGTCACTCATTGATGATGACTTCCTGTGTGTTTTGCACGCATTATAACCGGAGCATGATACGTCCGCCCACGCTGATAATGGAAGGTTCGTACTTTACTCTACAGCCGACTGGGTTGGGGCGTTTTCCTCACCCTTCCCAAGAAGATGTTGCTCCTCTGCAGGTTTGCTGGCAGCCTCTGACTGGTTGACTGTCCCGTTGGTGGGGGCAGGGGTTATCCCAGTAGGGGTGCCAGCCTGAATGACAGCTTCCTCCTCCAGTTCTTGAGAATACATTTTCCTCTTAAAGCAACCCAACTTGAGACAGACAAGAAAAATCATTAGATCACCACCCCACTGACACCAATTTTACTGCTGAAAAGCCTTATTTCTATGTTTTAATTCAGTTATGAAGATAGACGTCTGTATTGTATTTCATGGGGTGGGATAGTGGTTTGGATTTGAAAACTGACTCTCACCTTAAACATGATGATTGTGATTATGATCAGAAGCAGCAGTCCCAATACAACACCAGTTACAATGATCACCAGATTATTTGGGGGTATAACAAACTCAACCCGAACTTCTACCTGTTGGCAGAGGAAATAAAAGTTTTATGGAACCTTAGCTTATTTGAATGATGATCTAAAATGTCTTGTAGATAAAAGTGTTTTGGCTGCCAGACTGAGAGAGTGTACCGATTTCATTACTGGATCGTCTTTCCTCGTGGCAGCAGGTTTCTCCTGTTTAAAACCATTTTTATTCTGTGGTTAATTAATATGATAAATCACCGAAAAGCATTCAAAATCTTTGAAATGGCATTACTGTGGTCAAACTTCAACATACCTCATGTTTATGAGAATCCAGCATGTATCGATGATTGTCATACCTAACTTGCATAAAGCTTTTAAATTTAATATCTGCACTGTCTCCAGTATATCGTTTAAGAAAATCAATATTCTGCAAAGCAAGAGCATGTCGATTAATAATATATTCACAACATTCAATGGTAGGCCTCCTTTATATGTGGTGTGTATCCTGTTTATGTGTACATACCTCTGCCTGATGTTTGAGATCCTTAAATTGTACATCTCCTGACAATTGAAACTCAGTGGCTGATTCTTTGTCCAGGATGAAACTGTTACAAACTATTCTTTTGCAGTGTGTTTCTGGTGAGCAGTGCTGTAACACAGCGACAGTTCATTTTATTAAAGGGGTTTGTAATTTCAAGACATGAACAGTTACAATATTTTGATACTAAATATGTTTGACTTACTTCAGACTTCGTGTCAATAATGTCTGTGCATTGAGTTTTGTTCTTAAAAAAGAAAAGTAATTGGTAGGCATTAAGGATTTATAATTCTATTCACAGCAGCAGCAACATAAAAAGTAGTTCTGGCAGTCACCAAGTTACCGTCTTGACAAAGACTTGAGGGTTCTCCATTTCAAAGTTATGTTCCAGTTTAGTTGGGAAGATTATGGACACATTCACAGGAAAAGACTTCCAACCAGGATTAGATATCTGCCAATAGTGAGAGACAGTTGGTCAATTTTAAAAGAACAGATCGACATTTTGCAGTGCCTCAATTGGACCAAAAAAGGTGCCAGTACCTTAATTCAGTCCAACCCTAAACACAACATAACCCTAATTCTTTTGCCATTTTTTAAATCAATTTTACCAAAGACATGTTCTTTCTTTTCTTGTCTTTCTGTCTCATAAAGACAAGGAAGGGTACATTGCACTTCTGTATGAGACATCAAGGGGCATGACAAAGCAGACAGCCAAAGTTTGTGACTAGCTAGTGAACACAAGGAAGCCTTTAGCAACTGAAGAGCCAGACAATTCACCTTAGATTTATCAAAGACCAAACCAGAGAAAAATAGTGATAAAAATGTGTCAGGTGACCAGAAACATCACTCCAAATGAATGCTAATGTTGCCCTTTCTCTGCTTGATGTAAAAACAGGCAACTGTTTGCTAAGAAGTTCGTCTTTATAACGTCTTTATCAGGACATAAACTGTCAGTGTTGTGTGTGTGTGCTGCTTGTTCAGCTGCCCCCAAGCAGCCAAAAAATTCCAAAATTGCAGCTTAATTAGTACTTAATGATCAGTTCAAGTTTGCTATTGGAGTGGAATGTTGCTTGTTGTTGTAATTTACGGCCTCACCTCATATATAGCAACCAGTTTCTTAGGTGCAGTATCCTCTGTTGTGAAGTTCAGATAGGTGGTGGTGTCTTCTTTCCTGAAAAGAATACAGGATGATCACAATATGCAGGCATCCGTGGGATGATTATTAATTACTAGTCACATATAAGAACTACAGTTACAAAATACTATTTATGCGAGTATTGCCACTTACACTGTTACTACCATTTTAATTTCAAATTGTACTGGGATGCTTTTGGTCAGGGAATTGGTCCTGGTGGAGTTTGCATTATCACTGAGGATGTAAAAAGAAATTCTTGTGAATATTAAACATGAAATATGTAATTGTGATAGTAAATAATATTTAATCATACAGAGTAAATGTAAGTAAATATAAGAAGGCCTGTACCTTTTTCCAGTAATGGTCATCAAAACAGTGTCATTCCACTCACTCTCAGTCATGATGTGGAAAGAAGTTTTAAATGTTGCCTTCACAGAAAAAAAGACTATAATGTTAGATTATATTCAATGAGAAAATTACTAAATTAGAGACGTTTCAAAGCTTAGGTCACAGCTCTTGATTTATGCAACTTTACTTCTGCCAGCTATGAAGGTGTCTAGTGGCAGTATGACTCACAACTGATCTGCTGCGATACACAGGAAGGCTGATACCACATATAGTTTCATCAAGAACTCCTTCTCGACCATTGCAGCTGTGGGGTGTTGATCTTGTCGCCTGTTTTAAGAAAGAAACGTGTAAATTAAGACCCTCAGGTAATAAAACCATTTAGTTTGAATTCAATGCTATGGTGTTTGTGTGAACATGACTGTAGTTTGATACACTGTAGGTATGTTTAAAACTAAGTTTAAAGAGAGAGATTTCCAACAGTATTAGTCTTAGGGTTTGATTATTGATTCATATTGTGATTAAAAACACTCCTAAAAACCCACATCCTGCATGAGTTTCAAATCCTCCAAAGATTTTCTGTTCCATTTCCTCTGCGTGTTTAGAGGCACAGAGATTTTAGCGAAAATGTGTGAAAGAAAGCTTTGCAGTAGTTGTGCAATTGACATAAGCGGAGGTTAATTTAATAAATGTCAGTGTTTTTCTGACAGATTTTACACGTAACATAATTTTAATAAATTTACCAAAAAGTGCATTATATATTAATAATCTCATCCGTTTACATGCAGTTTAAATAAAAGGGCAGAGACTTGACAGGGGGTTTTAGGAATAGAGTAATGGGAAGAGAGTGCCAACAACAAACAGCCTACTTCCCTTGAGTCAGACTGTCTTCTATTCAACTCCACAACCCCAGCCAACGCTGACTCAAGTGACATCACTTGAGGTAATTTATCAGACTTTGTGCAGTTCCCTCTGAAGCTATGCACATAAGAACTTATCTAACTTTTTTCACATATGCAGTGGTACTCCCCAAGATCTGCAAACAGACTTTGATGTGTGAAAATGTGAGTATAATGCCCACTAAGGGGGGACGTGACATAGAAGTTTTAGAATAGAATATTTTGTCACCTCTGTAACAGTCATCCTAGAGAAGGAGAGTCCTGGAGGATAGTGCATTGAAAGGCTGGTGTTGTACGAGTCATCACCATGATTGGACAGTTTTATAGACATGTTGAAGTAGTTATCTTCTGCCACCAATAATTTCTGGGTCCTAAGAGAAAGAGAGTACTTCTTACATTTGGTCATATGATGTGAATATTACAGTTGCTGTGCTGTATTTACCAGATATACGTACATGAAGTTGAAATCCACCTCAAGTTCAGCAATACAGGTGTCATTTTTTCTGCATTGCTTTTCAAAGGGAATCTGTAAAAAGATATTTTTTGACATGTCATGCTTGAAAATACAGAGAAAGCCAGAGGGTTAAAAGGATTCCTTTGCAACACAATAGACGAACAACATAGGTTTTGTGCTTAGACAACTTCAAATACACTGAACAGTGCTTGTAATCAATGGTTCCCAGCTGATGATGATGATAATGTGACTGACACGCAACAGAAATGACCTGACAAGCTGCTCTGCACTGTCCATCTACCACCAAACTTAACCTGACAGTTATCAGCCATCCAAAGATTTAAGATTTACTTTATTAATCCCCTATTGGAGAAATTATTTTGAGAAAAATGACCCACTCCCACTGTAGATAAAAACAGCTAATTCTAAGGTAACAAAAACACAATTTTTAGGTGATTATACACTAATGAAAACAGACTTATGAATATCATATTCCATTTCTGCCAATAGATCCTCCTAAATGTTACACACTGGATCATTAGGTTTTAAGTTTTTGGCCGTCCTGGTAAAATCTTTAGTAACAAATGTGTCTTAAAGGCAGTCTTTGTTATTTGTGTCAAAGGTAAATCCCCACTTGGAAAGAGTAAGTGTTAAAAAAGATAAATTAACAAAAGTCATCATCACACGCTTAAAACAAAATAAATAGTAATGTGCAGAACTTTGATAATGTCTTTATCTAAACACAAATGTCTTAAGATGGGCACATATACAAAAAAAATCAGTAAGGATGCAAATCCATGTGACTGCCTCCAGCCTTCTGCTGTACATACCTCAACAACAGCCTGCTTTTTGCTGTCCACATTCAGGACGGTGCTTGCATTCTCGCTGTCAACTTGGGAAAAATTTAATTTGAGTCTGATGGGTGACAATGTGTCTTTCACACATTTCTGCAAGAAAAAAAAGAACAGTCATTTGCGTATCTGTTGAAAGTTTAGTCTCAACATCAAGCTAAAGAACTGAATACTAAATAAGTCTATTATTAGACTATGATTAGTATTACTGCTTTTTAGTCCGGATTATAGTTTTTATGAGTTAAGTTTATGATGGTGTTGCTACATGGGCATGTGGGTTGATGATAATTTGAGCTTTATAAAAGACCAAAAAAGTATACATCAGCTGCAGTAAAAAGTACAGTAGATGTCCATACTTCTATATAACAACTTTTAATGGAAGTTATCAACACTTTTTAATTTCTTAAATATAGTTGGACACAGTTGAACACAATTTATGTTGCATAAAGAGCCCTTAAAGTCCAGATTAAATGAAAAATGCCTTTTTAACCCTTTAAGATGACACCCCTGGTCATATTGTACACCTGTTTAACAATGTATGCCAAACACTTCTTCTGTTTCTCTGAATTGTTATAGCAAAATCCAATCATTTTGTTGTGTGCTTTCATAAGGAATAACCGACCAATTTCAACCAATAATATCATGACATCCACCCACTAATCAATCTTCAACTTTTTGTGATACAGAGCAAATATTCATTATTAGGTAACTAGCAGCAGCATGGCTTTCTGCTCGAGTGTTCCTCAGGGCCAGGCCTCACTATGAAAATATGTTCTGATTTTCCAGCAAAACCCAAACCCAGCAAAAAAAAAAAAAACACTGGTAGTGTATTCCCTGTCATCAAACTGGCCTCTGTTGGTATCGGATGCTGTATTTGGTCCCGGTCTGGCCATGCTGTTCACTGGGAGCTCCCAATGGGACGGTGGGACATAATACACATTCCGCAGTACTGGCTAGTCACTCCCTATCTGTCTATTTTTACAGAGAACACACAAAATGCAGAAGCAAATGGCACTCTGCTTTCTGTTTCATGTGGACTTCAAGTCGCATGTCCAAAGCCACATTTTGGGCTATAACCTACAACTGTTAATCAATATACTCCGCATGCTTTATAAAACTCTGTTGGATTTAAAGTCTGTTGTGTAGGTTAATGGAAAAATCTATGAATTAAATAGCTGAGATATAGATATATGGATGATATTTCTAGATTTACAATTGGTGATAGCAAAGAAACTAATATACAGATAGTATAAGTATATAAGTATGTGAATGTGACCGTGAATGTGAACATGGTGAATGTTTTTTAATTGATCTCCATACTGGCATGTAGATGGAGTAGTTGAAGCAGGTTTCTTTTTCTCTTAGCGTGTAGGTAGAAGTAAGATTC
This sequence comes from Dicentrarchus labrax, assembly GCF_905237075.1. NCBI lineage: Eukaryota > Metazoa > Chordata > Actinopteri > Moronidae > Dicentrarchus > Dicentrarchus labrax. The sequence goes on from NW_026136721.1 coordinate 9,781,976, forward strand.
CTAGCTTTCTTGTCGGTTTGACTGAAGAAACCTCGATATGTTTGCCTCATCGGATCCACGTCAATCACATATGAGATGTTTAGTCCGGAGCTCATTGCCCCTGCAAAGGCACACAGCAGGATTCAAATAATGCATTGATAGGGTGTGCAGTATCAGTAGCTGTTATTGAATCACATTATAGGATCAGGTCCCTACCTGCATTGCTCTTTGTTGTTTCTGCCATTTCAAAACATGCTGTTAAGGTAACCATTGGTAGAATTTCAACTGTGTTGCCCAGACAGTCAATTTTGTCAGTGCTTATCTCCTCAGGTTGAAAAGAAAGATGAGCCATGACATTAACAACAGGTCTGGACCTGAAAGAATGATTAATCAATATGATTAAAAATGGATTATTACTTGCACATGATCTTTTCTGTAGGACGACGATACTAATGCATGTAATATGGGTTTACTCAACTCATCTATATTTATAAAGTGCCTTTCATACAAACATGCAGCCCAAAGTGCAGACACCAGTCCACAATTTCGCTTCCTCCTTCTTCCACTTTGTCACTGGTGATTTTTTCTCAAACTATAGAAATTAGTGTTATGCCTTTGTTAATTATACAATTTTGATGAGTTAATTAGAATCTTGTAGATTCTCAGGCAATGTGTTTCACTCTTTTGTTGGAAATCTCCGCACTAGAATGTATGCAGCCTTTCCGTGACTAGGGGTTAATAATACTTAATGTATACGGCATCTGTACCTTAAGACAACAGCTGTGCCCTGTGATCCGATCACAATATCTGGAAGTCCGTCCTCCCCAAGGTCGATGTCCCCATCAATGGCCTGTCCAAAGAATCTCAGCCCAGGCTTTATCTTCTGTCCCAGGATTCTCTGGAATAACAAGTAACAACTGAAGCAGTGTATCATTTCTCAGGGTGAGACAGAAAAAGGTTTTAGAAGGTAGTTACCAAAATTATTGACAAATATCAGATGATAGTCATATCATCTATTAATTCAGTTCATTCTGAGGCTGACTTTGTAGTCTTATTCAAAGGTCAGTCTTAGACTGACCAGATTCATGGCCGTGAAGACAGGATGACTTGATGCACTACTGATTGATATGGAAATGTATTTTTCCATCTAATCCCAGCATAGTCATCACTCACCCAATCAGTTGCTGTTTCCTTCATCTAGGGAGCTAAATAACTTTTTCAAAACAAAAACAAAACAAACTGTGTCAGGTTTTCTCTGTCTCACCTGGCTGAAAGTGCTGCGTATCCCTCTCTGTCTGTCACCAAGGTAGATGTACACAGCCCCCCCATTATCATCCGCAAGAGGGGCTCCAACAGCAACATCTCTAAGTCCATCTCCATTTAGGTCTGCAAGACTGGATATGGTGGTGCCAAATCTGCCCATGGATGGTGCCGTCACATTCAGTTCCCTTTTCAGTTGTATCTATAGGAAATAAGAATATAAGTTTATTGATTAAGACAACACATACATTAAGTTTCTCCCTGTAACCTCATTTAAGCTCAAACACAGTCACAGCCCACCTCATCAGTCAGTGTGTAGACGTATATCTGGCCCTCTCTCTTCTCCTGAGGCTGGTAAAACAGTGGAGCTCCCACCAGCAGGAAGTCGGTGTTACCGTCTGAGTTGATGTCTACTGAGCACAGTTCTGCACCAAAGTAGGAACCAATCTGAAAAATGTGTGGGATATAAATGAGGATTTTTATCATTTAAGTTAAAAAAAAGATACACTAAAGTGTATAGTGTAAAAGTGATTTTCATGTCATCCAAGTTAAAAAATGCTGCCAGTGCAAGGAAGTTCTCTGGTTTCCTCTCTGAAACCACTGAACTAATGAGCCTTTGCACATTTCCATAAAGGTGCAACATACAACATCTCTAAATACATAAAAGAAAGAAGGGAAAAATAAAGTCATGCAGTAGAATTGTTCAAAGAAATCGGCTTGATTTCTTCAATGTATTCAGGGTCCAGCAGCTTGTCAAAGAAGTCAGTTAACTGAGTTTATATGAGTAAGACTAAAATGAAATTCTAGGTTTTTCTGAGCAAAGTTATCTCAGAGGTGAAAGTAAACCTGCCTCTTGGACAGTCTCCTGTTATTCAAGTAGAAAACTAGCTTCAGGAGAAATGTCCTAAAAATTATACAGAATGGTGGCATAACTAAAATGCTTTTTAAACATGCAATGGAAGATTGAGGTTCAAACATGCTAAGCATATCAGGTCCAGTATGCAACTTCTACAGTGTAATGTAGAAACTTGAAGCCACCAGTGCACATCCACTGAGAATGGACTTTACAGTGTAGTAGGAGACATTTTGTGTCCAGCAGGGAAACTAAATTAACACATATATACTGTATATATATTTTAATGTGGAAATTATACTATTTTGTAGAAAAACACATCAGACATACATTATTGTTCCAAGCAAACTATATCTTTCAACACATGTCCAGAGATGATCTTTAATGAATTATTTCCATTCAGAATATGTATGATAAACCAAATTTGAAAAAACTTTCCCAAGACAGTTACCAACCTGGTCCCCCTTTATTCTTTGCTCTGTGATCCAGTTCTTGCCATCAAGTCTGAAAAGTACGACCTGTCCCTTGTGCTCAAATCTTGGTGCACCCGCAAAATATAGTGGAGCCTTATTCTTCTCTCCAACAGAAATGGAGTATCCTGCAACAGTGTCAGTCACATATGATATAATCTGCTAAATGTTCACTCACATCAGGTTATAAATCAGGTTAAGAGGTTATAATGCAGTAAAGGAAGTGTTCAGATTCTAAAATTATGTTGATTCTTAAGGAAGTGCCCTTTGTTTTCCTACATGTTTAGCCCCCCTGAATATTGTCATGTAGACGTGTTCAGGGCGAGACTCTTATCAAACATGAAAAGTTTCGTTGAGATTGGACCATGTACACTGAAGTTATGACAACTTCCTGTTTATGGCGAGTCGTTGAAATTCGACGCCACGCCATAGGCAACATAGTTCAACAGAATTGACCGCTAATGACTCTTTCGCACGGTCTATAAAGAAGCACATAATCTGAAAATAAATAAATAACTTTATGTACAATACCCATATAAGAGTCATTGTGCATCTGTGGATCTTCAATTTGTGTTTGGATTTTTCCTTGAATCGCTTGGAGAGAACCACGCCAAATGTTTGATCCTACTGAACCCAGAATCAAGGTATCCTGTTGACAGAAAAGTGCAGGTCAGGTGACAGATCAACTGCTTTACAGATATCAAAGAGTCATGTTCACAGTCATCAGACTTTGTTTTCCCTTAGGCATGGGGGGTATGGATCCCTATGAAGATGATGTCACACACATACTTTATAAAGGATTTAATTCAATTTTAAAGACTTTGTTTACCCTGTTTGCAGTTTTACAGGTTTAATGTTGGTCTGTTAGGAAACAGCTTTTTATTGTTCTAAAGCCAATAAATGTACTGATTGTTGAATTGTTGGTAGTTTATACACTGCTGTAAACATATAAGATGCCATACTTCCGTTACACTTCTTACAGAGTAGCTGCTCAAGGCATATTTGTAATTGTAATTTCAAATAGAAGTCTGGGACTAGGGTAACCAGATCACAACAAACCAGATTTGTGTGTTATAATGTGAAACATCTGGAATATCTGATACAAAATCTAACAAACTTGAAGAATAAAGATTTCTATTCTGCCCTTCAGTGCATACAGTATCTACAGCAAGCTTTGCTGCCCTGTGGTTGAATCTTTTAGTATGTGAGGGAATTAACAAACATATTTTATTTGAATAAACTTCCCTAACTCCCATGCTAAGTAAATGCAGTAGGCATTAAAAGGAAGTTTCTTCTTATGGTCTTATGCCACCAGGTTCACCCAGCTCTAAGTAGTTTCCTAGTCTTTGTTGCAGCAGCATTTCCCTTTCTTTGTGGTAGTTTCCATCATTGCCTAAATCTGCACAGCTTGTGATTTGCAATATTCTCAGTTGGGACAGGTTCTGAGCATCAAACAGCCACGTGCCAGGAAACCCTATCTGGGACCTGTATTATTATCTATACATTATTGATACCATACTGACAGGTCAAATGTTGGTGCTAAAATTAAAGGTCCAAATTTCAAATCTGTAAAATTTTTAATTTGTCAAGATTTTTTTTTTTCAACTTTACTCACGTTGTAGAAGGCACCACTGAATCCAGTCTGAGACATTTCATTACGAAGGTCTTCTGCCCGAGCCACTTCGGAGCCTAAATATAAAGGCATAGTAACATTTAACTGACTGTTGCAGGGGCACACCAGGAAGATAAGCATGCTTTTCATGACTACATTATTTCACAAGAGATATAAAATAATAATAAAAGATTACCTTCCATTTGAAAGATCTTTTTTTGAAAGTTTTCCAGTACTCCTGTGAGTCCGTCATAGTTCTGAATTTTGAAGGCATTTTTGTCTTTTGGTTCTGAAGCAATGGCCTTAAATTTAGCCAGATTAGCAGCTTTGACCTGAAACCAGAATGCTGCAATAAGCATTATGAAGTACCTCAAAGTCTAAAGTGTAAACAGTTTATACAGTTTCACCATTTAAGGGGTCACAGCACCCACAGAAACACCAAAACCAATCAAAACACAAAAAACCTGAAAATAAGGTGCAGGTAGAAAAAAAAACATGTCTGAACTTTTGTTTTTGTCTGATAAGTATGACTGTGTATCATCTGCGTATCAGTGAACATAATAATTCCAAGAGTTGATCTCTGAGGTATACCACATGTGATTATTTTAGAATAAATGAATTGATCAACAGATAATTGTCTATTGGACAAATCAGGCAGAATAATGAGACACATTATAACACATCATAGCTTACCCCAATGACAAAACGAATTATGTTTTTATCATCATATCTTTTAATAATTCCATATTTGTCACTATCACTGGGATCTCCATCTGTGATTAGTACCACAACTTTAGTTGCATCAGGAGAGGCGCCTGAATCTGGGTTTTCTAAGATTCCTTCCCTGAAAGAAATGTAACAGTACTTGTGATGTTCAGAATATACAAAAGATAATTTATGAATAAATTAACATTACTTCAAAAAATAAGACACTCTCTAAATCTTACAGTTATACTTTGGCAGTTGTTCAGTTATTTTAAATGTTATTCAGTTGTTCAAGAATTTGAGAACTGTTTGTTTAATGTGAGTGAACTTACAACACAAATGTGAGTGCTCTGTGTGTGTTAGTAAGACTCCTCAGATGTCCTTCTCCCATTAGTTTATCGAGAGCACTACCAGCTTGATAGTCATTGAAGTCAAACACTTTCCTGTAATCTGAGGAAAACTGAACTGCTGCAAACTGAAAAAAGCAGACAACATAACACAGTATTCATATGATATTATGTAAATATAATACAACAAATAAATCAATGTTTATATGTTGCAGTAGTGCAGTGACCTTGATTGATGTGTTCAGAAGGCTTTTCATTATATCCACTATGAAATCTTTATTTTTGTTGAACTCTGATTCAGTCATACTCGCTGATCCATCAAATAGAAAGACAAGGTCCACTGTCTTTTGTATGCATTCTGAAAAAACATACAAAGTGAAAGTTTGTAAAGAATATTTAGTCAGAACAAAGACATGCTTTATTGAAAGACGAACAATATGTTATGACCACAGAAATGGAGAAAATCATACTAATGTATTTTACCTTGAAAATTAGGTGTGAAAGAGGAGATCTGCTTAAGGTCATCTGTCATCTTGTAACACACACTGTTCAGATAGGAGTTCTCATTGCATTCATGAGCTACACTTGGACTGCAAACCTAGATCCAAACAAAAGAGGTGAAAGAAATTTGATTAATAATATTAAATTATTTTGCTCAAAAATTGAAGAAATATCACAGAGAATGTGTAATTAGCTTAGTGATTTTCTTACAGTGAACTGGGAGCTTTTGGGGTCTTCAGCGATCGACAGGCCAAGGTGCTTGACTTGTATTGTTGAATTTGTGAGAGGACTTTCTGCAAAGTGGAATTTGATTAGTACTTTAAAGAGTAACTAAACACCCAAACCTCTTTTTTTCTGCTGAAAACCTATGGGTATTCAGGAATTTGACATATTGTGATATAAATTTGCACAGTAACCTCCCTCTACTGGTTGAAAGTTAAGAGATAGCCTCTCTGACCCGCTAGCTTAGCTAATGTTACAACACAGGTACCATGCAGAAACGTTTACAGTGGCTGTGAATATGCTTCTAGTGACTGTCAGAGCTACATTGAACTCTTTGTGTTTCCAGCGCAGACACAGACAGTCTGACACCAGCTGCTCATGGCTCGGTTAGCTATGACTAGGGTATTCCTGGTGCTATGAGTGGTGGTGAGTCTGAAACTTTTGTCAGTGTCACCTCCTACATCACACACCCCCGCCACATGGACTAGTAAAGATGTATTGCTACATTGTTGGAAACTGTACTTTCCCTGTTATAAATAGTGGGATTCATTTTATAATATTGACTTGAGTTAACGCATTTATATAAGATAAGATTACCTCCAGGTTCGAACCACTTGTGGGTTTGGTCTTGGTCAGGTTTGCATATTCCCCCAGATCCATTAAAGCGCAGAGGTGCAGTAACAATTATCCTGTGAATGAGGTCACAACCATGGTCAACTTAGCCAATTCGGTGGCCAGCCTGACAAAAGCAGAAGACTAAACCTATTTTGCTGCTGACAACAAGCAGGTTCTCAGAGTAACCTTTTTGTGATGCCACAGAATTACATTCAACAGGATGTCAGATCATAAAAAGTGATAAACCACAAAGTGTTACTTCTCCGAAGCGCTTCTGGTGATTAAAGAAAACTCTTTTATCAGCAATAAAGTTACATGCAAAAGGAAATATGTAATACAGATTTTGACAGCAATGCTAAATATCAACAGAACCATCAAGTGGATGCAAACTTACCCTTTGCTTTTGCCAGACACAAATTGAAGCACTTTGTAACCAAAGAAATCTTTTTGTTCACCAGCATAGACAACAGGATTTGTCATATCAATGTTGAAAGCCAGAGAGACAGGGACTGCTGCAATTTTTGAGAAAACACCACATATTTAAAGATTTAGATTATTTAAAGATCCCCTCCAGACATGTATTGCAACATTATACAAATAATCTGCTAGGAACAATATTGTGTGTCTAATGTGTTTTTTCTGTAAAAAAATAAAAAATAAATAATGAATTTGTTCATTTCTAAAGATTTTCAGCTGGACACAAGATGTCTCCTCCTTCACTGTAAAGTCCATTCTCAGTGGATGTGCACTTGTGGCTTTAAGTTCGTACATCACACTGTATAAGTTGCATACTGGACCAGGACTGACTTTTTCAAGAGCTTAACACACGAAACTTGGTGCTTACGTTACCCACAATGCAACTTGATAGCCGACAGTCAGAGATCCAGGTGTGTTATGCTTTTAACAGCTAATGTAGCCTGGAGCCACTATCTCAAGCAGAGATGAGGAGTGGGCTACAGAGGTCTGACACTTTTGCTGCACAGCCCCAAACTTTTGTCATTATGGCTTGGAATATATAAAAAACAGAAAACATTTTTTTATACACTCAGTAGTAGCCTACTCCCCAACACCTATAAACAGTCCCCTGATCATCCCCCGATGACCTGCAGTGATTCTGTGATTAATGTATTGTTGTTTTTGTGGCTGATGCATGAAGAAGTTGACATGTTTTTGTTTAAAGCTGTGCTTATATTTTTTATCAGATGTCTTTGTGTAACGTGAAAGGAGTAGGTCATAATCATTAGCTCTGTGGAGCATTTTAGTATCTGTCAGCTCCTAGCAACCTGCAAATGTTCTTTCTCACTATTGTTTCCAGCCATAGCAGGCAGCTGTGAAGCTGTGAAAACCCACAGTGAGTCTCAATGACTGTAACTTCCCAGCACCAAATGACAGACAACGTTAGCAACTAGCTGGTGAACATAGTGGAACATTTAGAGGCTAAACAGACAGCAATTTTCCACAGGAGTTGGTGGAGACCAAACCAGACCTAAAACCCAGATAATCAGTTTGTGTTTACGGCCTGTTGTGCTGCCCCCTTGGGCCCAAACCAATCAGCTAATACAGAAAAAAGTGTGTTCAGCTCTCTCAGTCACAGTCTATAGTTTAGAGAACATATTCAGACAGTTCAATCACAAAAAACAACCTTAGGTTGAAGTGGTGGAATGTAACTAAGCACATATACTTAAATACTGTACTGAAATCCAAATTTGAGGTACTTTGTATTTTCCTTTCCTGCCACTTTACACTTCTGCTGCTCTATGTTTCAGGGAGAAATATTGTACTTTTTATTTAAATTATTTGACAGCTTTAGTTACATATTGCAAAAACATGGTTCTGGCTTCAAATGCTAGAATTTGTTGTTTTATTTATCTTTATATTTACAATATTTTAATTTATTTTGAATAAATTAAGAAAAAATAATCAGCAGATTAATACATAATTAAAACATTCATTACTTGCAGACCTATACAAAATAGTTCAAAATGAGCTCCACCTCAACCAGCTACAACAGTAAAATCCTGTGTTAACATTAATGCTTGAGTTCTAATAATCTAATGATATAATATAACCTATAACAGAATTACAGAGGTAATTTTTCCTCTTCTCTTTTACAATGGAGTATTTTTACAGTGTGGTATTGGTACTTCTACTTAAGTAAGGGATCTGAATCTTCCTCCACCGCTGACTAATGTCCACCTCTTCTCCACCACCCTACTTCAACTGAGGCCAACGTATGTTTTGCCTAAAAAACAAAAATACCTCAAAGGCAATTTGTTTCTTTTAAAAATAAATTCCGGGTTACTCTGGATAATTCAGTTTTCTATATGCATCATTTCCTCTGTAAAAGTAGTTTATGTGAACACCATGATAGAGTTTTTGCACTCTGCATTGACACAGTTTCTGTACATTTAAATTGAGGTTTGGAACTTAAAACATATATTATAGACAATAATACTATTATAATACTAACAATACAACAGTAGAAAATGATGTTTTCACAGCTTCAGAAATGCTACTGCTTTCTCATTTTACATCTCTTAAGGGTTTCAGCCTTCATTTATTTCCCCCCTCACATAAAGCATCAAGCCTAAAGATTGTCTCATTAATTACTCAACATGTAGCAAAATTTTAGATCTTACCAAAAGCCACCATGTAGGTGAGCAGGAAGATGTGACTCTGCCCATGCATCTTCACATCAATCTTCTTTCAGATAACAGTGCTGGTGGTGTTTTTTGAGAAGTGTCTGCAATACTTCCTGTGTGCTTTTTAAATGAAGGCGTTTCCGTAGCAGGTGGTTGTGACACTTCTGCTCTCACAGCAATGCTCTCAGCAAATGTCTCTTTTCCCACATGCTTCCCCTTTTCTTTGGTAATTCCGAAACCCTTCATTTTATACTTATTTTTCTTTTTTTTACATTTTCATGGAGGAAAAAGGAGGCTGTATAATAAAGATTGTAGTGAGTGTTGAAAGACCCCCCTTTATCAGAGCTGAATTAAAGGTAGGCCTAATGTTAGCACAAACGTCTCACAGTGGGGCTGCGAGTTCAGCATATCATAAAAACTGTTTTTGTAATAAAGGCACCAAATTTGGCAGATTTGTTGATAGATTTATTGGGAGCAAATAATGATGATATGATGGCCCAATATTTGTTTTGGGCCATCATCAAACATTTTTCAAAATGTCCACAAGTGGTTGGTCAAACTCTTGTATCCCACTGGACATGGGCATAGCACAACATTTTGGACCCTTTACATACAGTATTTATTCTCTATGGGCCTGTTATGCACTCTATGAGATCATCAATGATGTTGAGGGCCCTACCATGTTAGAAGGGGAAGCTGCTAATGTTACTGATACATTTTTCTTTTATGTTTTCTGAATGGCAGATAAAAGAACATTTTGGGGATGCGTTCAAGTACTGTGGGAAATTTGTAGAAGTTCCTTCAAGAAATGTTTCATGTGTTTGTTATTTTCTAGATGGGAGATATTTAGGGTGCCCAGGACAAAGGATTACTGTGCTAATTAAACCTCACAAAATAATACTTAAATTCTTAATTAGCCATCTATTTCAACTTGTTACACGTGACACAAGAAATACAGATTTAATAATGTCATAAAACATTAAGTTAGATTTAGATTTAGTCAGAAAGAAGACACTCAGACTGTAGTTACTGCACTCTTGCTTTGCACTACCTACATATCTGTTTATGGTAATACACAGACAGTATGCAGTATCTGCATTTTTGGGGTCATAGGTCAAATAATTGATCATGATTTTTAAGCCACAAAAATTACTTGGATAATACATATGTAATAAGCACATAACCACCATTCCACATAAAACACATTTGGCTGGCCAGTCAACAAACTGTTACTGTGGTTATGCTTTGTAGGGCAGCATTGGCTTGCATTAGATTGTAGCGTACCTAATAGTGGCCACTAACTGTAGAGGAGGATTTACCCAATAAAGAGCCAGTGACCAAAATCAGAACAAAAAGGAGAGTTCATACATTCATCAGGTGGCCAGATATATGACTCCAAATGAATGCTTATGTTGAACTGTGTCTGCTGGATGTAGAAATAGGCTGTTGTTTGCTAATCCGTTTGACAAATTAATTTTGGAAGATGATTTGTCGCTGTGCTGAGTTGCAGCTTACTACTGCTTCACCCAAATGTTTGTTTGAATCGATCCTTCAACATATTGGACCATAAAATAAGTTGCCTGCCAACCTGTGATATTCTCCTTTTATTCTGTATGTTTATAATATCTCTGTTAGTCTCTGTTTAGTTTAAACATGTGACTGTTGTTCCTCTTTGGTATTACAGCATTGCAAGAACTACACAAAAGTGCCATTTGGCCTACATGTCACCGACAGAGTAGCTAGTACAGTCTAGTTTTATATCTGTAGATCATTATCACTGATGACACAGGGAGGGAACAGGATGTGTATTATTTCTCAAGCACCAGTATGCCACTGTAACTGCAGTTGTTCTGGGGGAAAAAATTAACACCCTAATAAAAATGTCTCCTATACAGGACCCAACATTTTCTCATTCAATCAGTCTGGGACTGTCTGATGGTCATCATTCTTGGAGGCTTGAGTGAGCAACAGGCTTTTGAACCTTGAGAGAAAAGTCCACAACTGGGCATCCCTGTGTTATGCAGCCCAGGGAAATGATGTCCACATGTGGGGAGAAATACATAGCTAAGTTCTGTGGAGTCACCCCTCCACTGGCCTCTATCAGGGTAGTTGGGAACTCCTCCTTCAGTGCTTGGGCTGCAACATGGAACTCCTGTAGATGAAAGACAAAGTGTGTGTGTGTGTGTGTGTGGGTGGGTGTGTGTGTGTGTGTGGGGGGGGGGGGTATTTCATGCAGAGGTTAGTTAAGTGGCGGAGTGAGTGCAAACCAGGCAATGAAAATGAGAAATGACCTAGGCTGGTGTTCTTTTAATATTATTTACCTGAGGTTGAAAGTTGTCCAGCATAACAATGTCTGCTCCGGCTGCGGCTGCCTCTCTGCCCTCCTCTGAAGAGCGGCATTCCACCTCAATCTTACTGCTGAAGCCACATACTGACCGTGCAGCTTTCACGGCCTGCGTGAAATGACAGATCTCAGTCTCAGATGTCAGACTTGATCAAGCTGTTACTAAAGTTACTGCCTCTATTGTTGGTCTGTTCACACAAAACTATTTGAATATACATAAATACACTATAAAGAGGAAGGCTATTTTCTGTGAATTTTAACCACTTAGTTATGTTAAAGACATAACTGAAATTGTTGGCCTTTAGTGGAATATCTCAACAACTAAGGGATGGACCTCCAGGAAATTTTGAAAAAATACGACCTGTGGCCCTTTGCTGCGAATATATATATTAAAAACACTGTATGAACAAACAGTGAATTGGAAAAGGCTGTGGATGCCCACCTGTGTGATACTTCCTGATGCCCAGACATGGTTGTCTTTCAGCATCACCATTCCACTCAGGTCCTGTCTGTGCATGGACACGCCGCCAACCAGCATGGCGTACTTCTCCACCACACGGAAGCCGGGGGTGGTCTTGCGTGTGCCAGCCACTTCTCCATGCCAGCCTTTGGCTGTTGCCATTGCCTGGAGCTGAGAACAACGGGTGGCGATCCCTGAGGCCCGTGCCAGGCAGTTGAGAGCCGGCCTTTCACCAAGGAGGAGGCACCTTGCTGAGCCTCTCACCACAGCCGTCAGCGTGATGGCATCTGGACCTGTGGAGGTGAGATAATGACAGTGGAGGGCTGACATCAAATAGAGCCTTGCAAAATTTCCAGTGCTTTTATTTATTTACTTTAGAGCTGATGAATCAACATTAAATTAATGTTTTCTAAAGCTCTCCAATTAATTCTGAGGAACTCCAAATAACCTAACAATGCTTTTTGTTCTTAATTTTACATCAGGTCATATGAATGAAAATACACTGACAAACAAAAAAAACCAAATCCTAGTCTAACAAGCTTAATGTAAACCTTCATGTTGGATTGAATATTGTTGCATCTAAGGAAGAGCAGCCAAAACTTTGAATGGGGTGGGGTCAGACTGGAGCACACGCTTAAAAAAAAGGGACACTGTGGAAAACAGTGTAAAGATGTGTCTAAATGTATAATTAACTTCTGGACTATTTCTTGGTACAGCACTGTGACATAAAACTACAATTTGTTTTCTTGGTTGTTGCACACAATGAACAAATAGGATTTTACATTTTCATCTTTGAGCTTTAGAGCTGCTTGTAGGACAGAGCCAGACTAGCTGTTACCCACTACTACTATGCTATTTGTCAGATCTTTTCAGCCAGCAGTCTGTTTGAAATGTTTTTAAAAGATCTTATATTAAAAGTAGGTGGAAAGGTAAAGCGGGAAAAAGAAAAAGCTACAGCAAGAGTTTAAGATTAACAACCATACTTACAAAAAATAGTCCATTGTTCTTTAGCTGCTGTGCTATGGAAGAAGGTGTGCAATGCCTACCGATCTCAGCTCCCTCCTGGTAAACCCAGTCCACGGTGCAGCCCACTTCAGTGAACACTGCTGTGAAGAAGGGGATCCCTGCCAGGACGCTGTGTGGTGTTTTACACAGCAACCTGGCCTCGACATCCTGTGACCCCACACACACTCCTGCCGGGTCAAAGTTTGGTGTGTCCTCAGCCAGCCATTCTCGTGCCAGACGGGTCAGAGTGTGTGGTGGGATCGAGAGTGCTGCTGTGTGTGAGGGCGGAGACATTCTGAAACCTGTGTGAATGGAGGAAACTTGTGATTTATTGTGCCAGTTGACCTGAAAGCAGGAAGTGAAAGCAAATAACACAGTCAAACAACTCTCAAGGTGCATTCTTGTCTGATGATAACTGTGATTCAGATAACACTGGGCCATGTGTTTGAAGATGATAGATTTCAGTTGTTCCTCTCACTTTATCTCTTTCCAGAAGATGTTGACAGTAGAAGAGTTGTAGAAACCAAAGCAGAAATCAGATGTTGTAAACATTCAGGGCTAAGCCCAAATCTAGTTTCTGAGATTCTTTTCCCCATTTACAGCAGCTATATGCACTGTTTTTCAAGCCAATTGAGATAATAGACAGCCTAAAAATCTGTACATCAATTGGGAAAAACATGATAGCTTCCTAAGAAAATCATCCTATTTTGTATCAAATTGTTCTTCAACTATCTTCATCATTCTGAAACCAGAAAAGGATTACTAATTTTCACTCCTGCCACCTAAAAAGAGGCAAAACCAGCTGAGGTTGACTCACAGTCCATAGTCCATAAGATAGTTAGCTAGCCAGCTTGCTCACCGAGGTGACACGACTGAATGAAACACAGCACACACAAACAACAACTCCCCATGATAATGTTGGGTGGACATACAGTAGATGGTAATATTTCCCCAGTGATAGAGCTTTTGCCCCATTGATTTGCCAGTCCAATCAGAGAGACTGAGAGTAAATGACACAAAGTTATTTTAAAAACCTAAAAGATTCAAGGCTTTTAAGAAAACATTTCTTGAGCCCAGATGTTATAGCCTTCAGCTGCGTCGTAAGATACAACTAGGTACTCTACTAATACACAAGAAATAATTACAACCACAATGTTCATAGATTGGAACAGAACAAATGAATGCAAATTAGACATTGGTACTTACTTTCATCAGTGGCTCTCCTTTCTCTGTTGGTCACAGACTGTATGGAGTTGTAGTGCTGAGCATACAGAGCCACAGGAGAAATGTGGCGTGGAATTTGACCCTGTGTCCATGTTGGAATGTTTATGTGCTATCTAAGCATTAGCACTCAAGGCTTAACATTGATTGTTTTAACCAAGGCTGATTCACAGGCCAGAGTGCATAGTTGGAAAAATGAATTGAGGTAAATTCAAAGTCTTAAGTCAGTGCAACAGAGCAACATACATAACCTGCTGTAGACCTGCTAACCCACAGACTGCGCATGAAAACCTACTATATACAACTTTATTGCATTACAAATTTGCAATAAATTGGGTATATTATGTGTAATTGTTTTCATATGTGGCACTGTGCTTACAACCCTGTATCTGCCTGTTTCCTGAAATTGCCTTTACATCAGTGATTGGGACATTTTTGGGGCCTCCATCTCTCAGCAGTGTGCTAACTATGCACTGGAAAGGTATTGCAACACCAAGCATGTGCAAAGCAATAAAAACAACTCAATCTGCAGCAGACAAAATGAACATCAGCACTGGTTTTACAGTCACAGGTTGGTGCTTTTTAAACATCTGTGGTGACTTTGTAAAAGCAGATTGTCTCAGCCTTGGGATAGCAGTCATCACAAGCTCAGGAGGAGCAGTGCTAGAAGTGGTAGGAATGGATTTGCGCCACACTTACTGCCTTTCATTTATTTATTGGGTATTTATTTGACCAATTATTCAGAAGCCACTGATAAGAAGGAAGTTCTTTCTTGGTAACAACTTCTTAACATTTACAACTGCGGGCTTAATGCAATATTATTATCACCTCTATGTAATTACTTATTAATGTGTAAGACTGCAAATGACTTCCTAACCTTTGAAATGTTAGACAGTGAGAAACCTGCAACCTACAGAGCTGATGGCTTATTAAAAAGTAAACTTGTGACCTTTTTATTAACGACTTGACTATTAATAACTCACCAACCAGAGATTTTCCATAATCTGGGAACCCAAAAGTGTGTTATGTGTCTTATGACACAATATATGACTGAAGGGGATCTTTATTGAAGTCAATGTTCATAGATCGTTCATAAAAGGCGCCTTAAAGTGATACCAATAGTCCTATTACTGCTGCTATAGTCATGTTATTAATTAGTTTTGCTTTCATTGTGGATACAATTTAAACATATAACAGGAAGTGTAGTGGTCACTGTATTTGCCCCCGGGGTCTAAAAACCTTACATACACTGCCAATGGGTGTACACATAGACATATATACATAGACGCCACATCGACTGTGGAGCGACGTGCCTACAGGGCGGCCATCTTGGAACAGGGCTAGCAGAGGCAGCGGTGCATCAACCTACGAAGGAAACTCCTCAATCTCAAAGTAGAATTATTCGCTGAATTTTGGACCGATTTCCAAACGTATTGATTTGTTAAAAACGTCACACATGTAGCTAGGATACAGGGTGCTTGGATATTTTAAAAATGCTGGTTTTACTACCCAAATACAAATTCTACTTAATGTTATCAGCAGACGATCTTCTGACAGAAGGTTTGTGAATGAAAAGATGCTAGACTTCTATACGATATATATCTGATATTCAAAAAGGGTAGAGACAGCAGATCCTATGTCTACAATAATAATAAATAATAATAATAATAATAATAATAATAATGATAATGATGATGATGATAGTGATATAATTATAATAATAACAATAATAATATAATATTAATATAATAATAGCAATAGCAACAATAATAATAATATAGTGATAATATTGGCAATAACAATAATAATATAGCAATAATAATAATAATATAATGATATATGTATATGTATATATGTATATATAAGTCTATGTCTATGTATATATGTCTATGTATATATATGTCTATGTATATATGTCTATGTCTATGTATATATGTCTATGTATATAATGTCTATGTATATATGTATATGTATATATGTCTATGTATATATGTCTATGTATATATATGTCTATGTATATATGTCTATGTCTATGTATATATGTGTCTATGTATATATGTCTATGTATATATATCTATGTATATATATGTCTATGTATATATATGTCTATGTATATATGTCTATGTATATATATGTCTATGTATATATATGTCTATGTATATATGTCTATGTCTATGTCTATGTATATAATGTCTATGTATATATGTCTATGTCTATGTCTATGTATATATGTCTATGTATATATGTCTATGTCTATGTATATAATGTCTATGTATATATGTCTATGTCTATGTCTATGTATATATGTCTATGTATATATGTCTATGTCTATGTCTATGTATATAATGTCTATGTATATATGTCTATGTCTATGTCTATGTATATAATGTCTATGTATATATGTCTATGTCTATGTATATGTATATAATGTCTATGTATATATGTCTATGTCTATGTCTATGTATATAATGTCTATGTATATATGTCTATGTATATATGTCTATGTATATATGTCTATGTCTATGTATATATATCTATGTCTATGTATATAATGTCTATGTATATATGTCTATGTCTATGTATATATGTCTATGTATATAATGTCTATGTATATATATGTCTATGTACATAATGTCTATGTATATATGTCTATGTCTATGTCTATGTATATATGTCTATGTATATAATGTCTATGTATATATGTCTATGTATACATATGTCTATGTATATATGTCTATGTCTATGTATATATGTCTATGTATATAATGTCTATGTATATATGTCTGTGTATATATGTCTATGTCTATGTATATGTATATAATGTCTATGTATATATGTCTATGTCTATGTCTATGTATATAATGTCTATGTATATATGTCTATGTCTATGTATATATGTCTATGTATATAATGTCTATGTATATATATGTCTATGTACATAATGTCTATGTATATATGTCTATGTCTATGTCTATGTATATATGTCTATGTATATATGTCTATGTCTATGTCTATGTATATAATGTCTATGTATATATGTCTATGTCTATGTATATATGTCTATGTATATAATGTCTATGTATATATGTCTATGTATATATGTCTATGTCTATGTATATGTATATAATGTCTATGTATATATGTCTATGTCTATGTCTATGTATATAATGTCTATGTATATATGTCTATGTCTATGTATATATGTCTATGTATATAATGTCTATGTATATATATGTCTATGTACATAATGTCTATGTATATATGTCTATGTCTATGTCTATGTACATAATGTCTATGTCTATGTATATAATGTCTATGTCTATGTGTTATGTCTATGTATATTGTCTTTATATATTTTTGTACATATGTCTATGTATGTCTATGTACATAATGTCTATGTCTATGTATATATGTCTATGTCTATGTATATAATGTCTATGTATATATATGTCTATGTATATATATGTCTATGGGTGTACGGAGCAGCGGTGGTGACGTCAGACAATCAAGCCTGAGCAGCTTTGCGCGCTCCCGACGCCAACGATCACGAGCCGAATCTTCCGCCACATCCAGAGCAAGAACCAGGAAGTGAAAGTATACACATGGAGGGTGTGTCTTTCTCTGCCACTGAATGTTTTATTTTTAAAAACACAGTCCTCCTCGGATAAATAATGGGGGACTCGGCAAGGGCCAAGCGGCGGGAGCAGCTGAAGCGCTGGGCCGGCTCCTTCACCGACAAAGCGTCGGCCGTGGCCAGGCGGAGGTGGCGGGGCGAAGCCGAGAACGGAGCAGGGGAACCGGAGGCCGAGCTCAGCGACCCACCGACGGACCAGCCAGTGTCTGTGGGCAGAGATGAAACCAGCCCCCTCCTCAAACGACGGTAAGGAAACATCTCCTGTCAAACAGCTTCACTACATCGGCCAGCTAACAGCCAGCTAGCTTAGCTTAAACATCTGAGGAGATGCTAAAGGAGGAATGTTGTGCGTGGGCTTGGAGAGGGGGTGGACTAAATTACAGAAACATCTCACAATACATTACTCTAGCCCCCCAGCTGCTAAATAACATATACGGTTGATTGAAGCTCATAATGTGAGGTTTCTGTTGAAACTGTCAGTGGTCAATTGTCGTTTCTTAGGCCGTAGTTTGGAGTGTTTGTGTTAGCTAGCTAGCTAGTTAGCTAACAGCTTGGCTAATTCACTTTTCACCTGCATATATGTATAAACATATATATGTATGTATATATATATATGTATATACATATATATGTGTGTGTGTATATAATGCTTGTAGGGACTTACTGATATCATTTTGCAGTAATTGTTTTCAGCCAATGTACCAACAATATGGGCAGTGACCAACTCTTTAAGTTTACACATACACCTAATTGGTGTTCAGTTTGATAACATTATCTAAGAATAGAGTAGATGCCTTTATTGTCACTGTACACATGTACGATGAGATTAGAAAGCCAACTCCAATAGCAGTGCAAAAAGCAGTACAATTATCAAAATATATACAATATAAACATAGGACATAAAGTAATAGTACAAAAATATATTGCCCATTTATGGTATGGAATATTGCACATTGTATGATATTGCACAGTGGGTATGTATGTAGGTTTAACAGTGTTTAATAGTGTTTAATATATTTAATGTAATATTTTAGTACCTTTTGTTGCAGGTCCAATTGTCACAAATGTTGCAACAGTATGAATATCGGCGACAAAGAGTCAACATTTACGATGACACCAAGCTAAGAGTGGTCACAAGCTGACCCTCACCAACACTGAGTGATGACACTTAAAGGGACACTAGTGTGACAACACAAAAAACTATGGCTTCAGACCTGACCATGTTTAAATCTTGTGTTATTTCTTTCTCATTGTTAACAAATCCCACAAGGAAACCAAAACCACCAATCAACTGAACTTACAGCAAGTATTGCCTGTATATTCAAAGCTCGATCTAACTTATTTCTGTCCATACACTTCGACCATTGTCCAATTTTTTTTTAAGACACTGGCTTAATTAATCACTAGTGCACCAAGTCTACTGCTGACAATAGTCTCCAGGAAATACATCAATTCATTTATTCCTGTTTGGGTTCCATTTGCAATACAGTACCAAGCTGTTTTAGGGTATTATCTTGGACTTTTTAAAAATGAAACTTCATATTTGTGACCGTTTTTAAAGATTTACATCCTCAGTAGGAACAAATGGCCGTGGTGCTGAGATCCATCGATAGGGTAGGGATGTCTGAAAATACTAAGAGATGCGGAAATGCATTGCCGGGTTGGTTTTAGTCTTTTAAGGGTTTTCTTGGCAGTTTCAAAACTATAGAATATTGCCATTGTTTTTTTGTTACTCATCCCCCTTGAGAATCTCATCAAATCACAAAGGTTTTTCATACAGGGCTTCTGCAAGTGTGTTTCTTTTTTTTGTCTTTTTTTTTTTACTCCTTGGATGAAGTGCACTGGTGCTACAAAACATGTTACTTATTTTTAAATTGGCAAACCAGCTATAAAAGCTAACCAGTGAAGTCATCTAGCTGCATGTATCCTCTGTCTTTAGGAAAAGAGTAAGGTTTGACAGGGCTGCAGAGTTCCTGGCTGCCTGTGCCAGCGGGGACACAGAGGAGGCCCAGGCGATGCTGAAGGAGGCCAAAGAGACCAAACTGACAAACGGGGAAGATGTAGCAGAAATTATCAACTGTTCCAATGCAGATGGTATCACTGCTCTCCACCAGGTGAGGAAGTTTCTCCTCCTGAGGTTTAATTAAAATTACTGGTTGATGCTGAGATGAATGAGAAACATTTACCGTTGCGTTATTTCCTTCTACACAGGCCTGCATAGATGGCAGCATGGAGATTGTGTCCTTCCTTTTGGAGCGTAATGCCAACGTGAACCAGGTTGACAGTGAGGGATGGACGCCGCTGCATGTTGCTGCCTCCTGCGGTTACCGTGACATTGTAGAGTGTGTAGTATATGTCTCTACAGTTAACATAATAGAGCAGCGTAACAGCTGTGAAATACAGTACTCTTTGTCACTTTGGGGACGCCAGAATGTAGCGCGGGTGCCAGAGTATTTCTGCATACAACAATACTAACATTGTTGTCGTGTTTGGCAGGACAACAAGTCAGCTAAGGCATGAGTGGGCTTGCCTGGCACACAAACACATGCAGCTCAAATGATTAAACAATTGATGCTTCTTATTTTGCTACAGTCTCTTGTTCTTTACCTATGAATAACACTTTTAGTCTTTTTTTGAAGATTGAAAGTATTGGCACCCCAAACACAGACGATGTGATAGGATTAGGTGTTTTCTATTTAGAGTCGGTTGTCCTTGTGCTGTTAAATGGATTGTCACTCTGTCCATGTTTGTTTTATCAGTTTCCTTTTGCAGCGAGGTGCGTCTCTCTCTGCTGTGAACTGCGATGGTGACGTTCCTCTGGACATTGCTCTGGATGAGTCCACTGAGTCCCTTCTCCAGGATTACACCCTGAGACAAGGTGAGTGCTGTTCTTTGACAACTACCCCAGTTTGATCATGTGTTTGGGATTAATCTGGGGCAAAGTTTTTTTTATTTCCAGAGCATGTTCTGTTGAATCAACAGCATATGTTACATGTTAATGTACGTTTGTTGAGCTAAATAAAAACACCCTGATGGATGTTGTATTACCAGTGCTGAATAATGTATGGAAAACATTAAGTAAGATTTTTCTTTTCATGGTTGGCTTATTGTATGACAGAAGGGTGTGGGGTCGTTCCCAGATACATAGGTTTGACTATTTCATACAACTATTTCATAATGATTACCATACTTTTACCAACTATATCAACCAGGTGTGTTTGGAACATCCTCAATGATGGTGGGTGTTGATTTGCAGTTCACGGGCTGGAGGTCAGAGGATTTAAAGCAGGGTTAGGCTTGAAATTAAATATTGGGTATGACGAATCGTCCAATCCCGTCGGGAGGAACACATTTTTCTACCTGTTCCACACTCAAAGGCAGGCTAAAAGCTGGCCCTAATAGAGAGCAGGGAGACAACTATGATAACTATTTACATATGGAAGGGGTGGGCAATCTGACGTATTAGATTGAAATCGTGATCTAAGGTAACCTTGGGTGAGCATCTTTCTTGCTTCAATCTATTTGTTTGTGGCCAAACTGCATGGTACCGGACCAATCATTATATTATTATATTTCTCCATTGAATGGCACTGAAGGCTTTTCTCCATGAAAAATATGTTTTTCGCTCCTCTCCAGACTGGCTACGTTACATGGTTTAGTCATCTGATCGGTCGAAGTTCACCCGTGATAGACAGATTGAGCCAATCTCCTGCCAAGTATTTTTTGAAAGTGCCTGTCCTTTTTTCCGAACAGGTTCCAATGATGACTTCCCAGATGGTTCTGTGTAGTAAACCATCTGGCGAAGTCAGGTTAGATCTAAGGCATCCACAACCTAATTTTCAGGCAGAACGTAGAGATTGCGGGATTTATTATTACAAATTACTTCACATAGCTCTTGCTTGGGTGACGTATTGTAAACAATGCAATTGAGTTGTGAGTATCTGAAAAGTGTTATTTTATGATTATGTTAGCTTTTGGCTTGTGTCTGCAACTTCATTTCAAACTTTAGATAAAAGATCACAATTTAGATTGTGGCTCGTGATATTGATTTAATAGATTGTGATATTATTTTGGCCAGATCGCCCACCCCTAAAAGATGGTGGTAATGGTACACATTTTCATGACATCGTTTCCTGGAAAGCACTGCCCTTGTTGCATAATGTGAGAAAACAGTTGTGTCAAGAATGGAAAAAGAGATCTTAAACGAGAAGTTCAAAACCTGCTGTATAGAGGAAGCATAATTTCTAGAGATGCACCGATATACAATATCAGGGCTGATACCAATAACCAAAAATTCTCTTTTTTTGTGTCTGATACCAAAATGATAACGGAAACTAATACAACACCAGTGTTTAAAGACCATTCACCATCTTGAGAACAAAGAATACATTAATTTAGTGCAAACTTGTTTGTAATAACATCAGTTTAAAAATATATATTATATAACATAATATTAATGCCAAACCATGTCTCCTTATTGACAAGCATGCAAGGCTTTAAAAATATTTGAATAACTATATATAAATTAAATAACTATATTCGGTTAGACTAATTAATGATTACCTGAAACTGGCTAACAGTCTTGTGGCATCCAAGTCGACAAGAATTAAACTGAATTAAAATTCAGCCCTGCCCTCGGACAAATGGTGACCGACATAGAGAGCAGAAGAGGGGGATGTCGACCAATAATATATTAACCCTATATCGTGTATCCCTAATAATAATTAGCTGTGTGCCTCATACCGTAGACTATAACACAAAGGACGCATGTATTTGACATGTTCTTTTTGTGTCCAGGTGTGGACTTGGAGGCAGCCAAGCGGCTGGAGGAGGAGCAGATCATGACAGATGCCCGAACCTGGCTGAATGAGGGTCTTCCCGCTGATGTACGACACCCCAGGACCGGGGCCACCCCCCTGCATGTGGCTGCTGCCAAAGGCTACCTAGAGGCCCTCAAGTAAGGATCTTCTGACGTTTTTTTATTACATTTGAACTTAGAATTGCTATTATATTCTATAGGATTTCTATATTTAGTCTTCCACAGTTTCATGCAGTTCTGCTGTTGTCACCTTGCTGTTGTGTTGTCCAGGATACTGTGTCAGTGTGGGCTGGATGTGTCAGCTGTGGACTTTGATGGCTGGACGCCTCTCCATGCTGCAGCACACTGGGGTCAGGGGGAAGCCTGTCGAATTCTGGCTGAACAGCTGTGCAATATGGAGGCCCGCAGCAATGCGGTGAGGCAAAAAAAACCCAACACATTTATCATGACTTTTGGTATTGACAGAATTTGGTATTTTATAGGAGAACTTTATCCTGTAAATCTATCATCCTGTTTTTCATGTTGAAATAATCTTTGTAGGGTCAGACACCCTTTGACGTAGCTGATGAAACCGTTGAGGAGCTCCTGGAGGAGTTATCACAGAAACAGGCCAATGTGAGAAAGTGTCTTTTCATGGTATTCTATGCATTTACTTTATGTGATTTTGAAGAATACTGACAGCTGCTTCTCTCTCTCTGCCTTTGTTAGTGGCGTAATGAACAGTCCATATTGGACAGGCAAAACCAACAAGGCTCCACAGCTGCAAACGCACAAAACAAGCGGCGGAGGTTAGTATCCACCTGTAACTCTGTACATTCTTCACAATTAAAAATGTTTTAATTGTGAACACTAAAAAACCTCCTGAAAAGTCTCTTTGGGCAGTGTCATCCTATGAGGCCACTTAGTGCCAATGTCTGTCTGCATTTCATGTCTTCCAGGAGCTCAGTGTGCCGGATGAGCAGTAAAGACAAGATGAACGTGCAGGACCAGTCTAAAGAGCGGGGTGTTTCGGGAGGCCTGGAGCTGAGTGAGGAGAAAGAGAGCAGCCCCGGTAAACCAGACACTGTGTTGACAGTTTGACTGCACGTTTTACCTATACTCTGCAATGTCATTATGCTGATTCCACAAGATGTTGGTTCTGTTTTCCCAGAAAGCTCCACTGTATCCAGTCCAGACACTGAGAGTGTGACCACATCCACAATCAGCCCTGCTGACAAGGTACAAATCAGGCAGCCTAATCCAGTATGTCAATAGAGCAAGTCTAGGCCGTACTCCTAATAACATTATGAATGAAGCGATGAAGCCATGATGAAGCCCGCAAATCAGTCTCATATTTTATTTATTCATTTTTACAAAAGTTTGACTCATCAATGTTTTTTAAGTTTGAGCCATGTGTTTATTAAGGTCTGAAATAAAACAAGATGAGAACTTAAATATTCCCAGCACTTTTTGCGATGTAGTACGCTTGCTTATCATAGGAAGTAATAAGAAATGACTCTTTACATTAAGGTAGTAGTCTAATGAGAACAGGGTGTTGGGGGAATCACTTTTTTTTTCTCTTTTTCATCAAACCGCAGTTTTTGCAAGTTCCCGCAATTTCATCGCATAAAATTGCATAAATATCCCGCATATTCCATTGCATTTTTTAAGAAAACTTGCCGCATAATCAAGGATTTTTGCCCACAACAATCACAGAAAAACTCTGCATTTTTCTGGATGGACTGTATATTGATTAATTTTCATTTATGTACTAATGAAAAAATCCAAATAGTTTTCTTACACATGGTGTAAAGAACAAAGAATGACCAAGAACAAGACTAAGAATATAATCAATATCATCATAAAAAAGACCTATTATAAGATTATTATGATGACTATTCTGTTCATAGGTTTCATACTTCACACTGTTAATCTGCCGATCTACAGTAGAGCTAATTGTGGAATAACTCTTATAAAATATTGGCCTGATGTGTATCAGTTTGTGGATCTTTTACACCACAAAGGTCTTATAACTTCAAAACCAACAGCAAAAAAAAAAAATATTTTCCCTAATGGGGAAGTACGTGCATTTTAGTCAGAATACTTTTCAGTTCTTATCAGTTCATTTTGATCGGAGCCCACATGACTTTCCGACACACCCAGCATTTCAACAGAGGTTTTAGACACACCCCCAATCAAGATGTGTCATAACTTCAGATGTGAAGGCTTTTGGTCTGGATTAAAGCATGTTGACTAAACAGACTCGTGTACAATATGCTGACATTAATTGGGGTGATAAATATTTTGATCAAAATTTCTATTGCAGACAGTTAAACTTCTGGCCTTTTTTTCTTTTCTTGTCTTATGTGGTTCAGACACCAGAAGAGAAAGATGAGGAGGAAAAGGAGCAGGACAAGGCAAATCGCACTGCCAGAGTCCAACCCACTCCTCAGATGAGGGATGCCGCAGCTGAGAGCCCCAACACCCCCAATGCTGACAGGCGCAAGTAAGAAACAACAGTGTTTTGAACAGGACCACAAAAATATTAGTTTTTCAAACCAGTTCATTTTTACTTCACCAAAACTGTTCTGTGATATTTAAAAAAAATGTTTTTACGTTTATTTTGCTTCTATAATTTCATACAGATGCAGGGTGGCCCCTAATGGTTGAAATGTATGTAGTATTTGTGTAATATATAGTTTGTGGATGTTTTTTTGCCTTTAGGTTCCAGGCTCCAGTTAGAGACGAAGAGTCTGAGTCTCAGAGGAAAGCTCGCTCTCGGCTTTTGCGGCAGTCTCGCCGCTCCACACAGGTACTGCTTTCTTAGGATGGGTATTGTTAGGGTTTTGAACAAGTAGCTATTAGCCTAATGAACTCTAAAGCTAAAAAATACCAGCAGTGACTGGGAAACTGCAGGAAAAAAAAAAAGAAAATATGGATTTTTTTCCTTTTACTTGTTGTTTTGAGCTTCCATTGCACCTACAGTAACAGGCATAGTCTCGTCATGTCAAGTCTAATCTTATCTCTCTTCTGTACGCTGCAGCCTCTCTGCTGCTCACTGTGTGTGTGTGTGTGTGTGTGTGTGTGTGTGCGCGCGCGGTGGAGGAGCTCAGCCCCGCCCTGAAGCAAACGCTCTCACTCCCTGGTTTCTTACCAATAAAAGAACCAGTGCCCCCTACTTTGCAGTAATCCATCTATGTAGATTATTTACCAACTTATTTTGATACAGCACATTAAATCTTGCATAAAGAAGTGACGTCAGTATTCTGTCATAGGCAGAGCAGACAGACAGACTGTTACTGCACTGTAACGTTAGCTTGATGAATGAGCCAACAAACAAACCTTTACTGGGGAAGAGTGTATTGCAGGCTAGAAAGCCAGTTAGCTGCTCAGCTGCAGCACATTAAACAGCGTCCAACAGTGTAGCTGCTAATGTCACTTCAGGTTTGTTAGATGCTGGTGTTCCTCTTCAATACCACTAACAACACACTGATATAGAGGCTATAGCACAAGTTTATTTACTTTGTCTCTCGTTTCCCTACAGTGTAACACAAGCCCTCTGGCAGCATGCCAGCAGCTGTCAATCAAACACTGACACGTCCCTACAGCCGTCTGAGATGTAAAAAAGCATTACCCCAAGAACACTTTTTATTTAAAAAAAAAAACCTAAATTTTTATGGCCTTTCTTGACTACAAAAAACTCACTTAATGTGATTTCAGCCAGACTTACAAAGAACTGGTTCCAATTCAGAACTGTTTTGGGGGCACCCATACTGTCTTCCTTTCCACTGCTGGGGACCTGGAATCATTTAGTTACTGTGTAAATCCTTTTTTTGCATCATATAGTTTATACTCTAAAAGATGTCACTACCTTTTTACACTGTGCTGCACGCTGCTATTTTGGGTATAAGAAGCTATATTAGTTTTGTCAGTTAGACCGATAGTCACACATGTGACACTGTTTTTTATCACCATTTCTTTTTATTGCTTGATTCTCAAATTAGTGTAAAAATGTCACTAATGTGCATTAGAGGTGCCAATGCTGTGGATAATTAAACATTTCAGCAAAATGTTGTGTTATGTTATGATACTTAGTGACGGCTAACCTACCTGAACACAGTTAGAGTGGAATAGAGTGAATAATTTACTGAGTAATGATGTGGTTAACCTGCTTATTTTTCTGACTTCAATGACTGTAAGTGCAGCGTCATGCTGCACACCTACCACGGGGCAGATGATGCATTGCATCAGTATTTTTTCATTCTTGATGGAGAGAAACTGTTCTGGGTGCAACTTAAGGTCTCTGAGTGGTTTTTTCTTTGCTCTGTGCTTGCAGGGTGTAACTCTGACCGATTTAAAAGAAGCAGAGAAGACTGTGGCTAAAACTGCAGATCTGCCTCCCCGCAACATCCAGCCTGTCAGCCCCATTGTTACTGTCACGCCTGCTGAAAGAGGTGAATGAGGATGAAAAGCTACAAAATATATTGTTGATAGATTACAGTGGATTCCAAAATTCACTACCCACTCTTTGGAGATTTTCTGGAGGAAAATGTCTGAACAGCTCATTGTTAACTCATTGTTAATTCATTGTTATTTTCAATTATTTTGTCAATCATTTTCTTGATTAATCAATTAGTTGTTTGGTCCATGAAATGTCCAAAACCTAAGGTGTTTGGGTTGGGGATAAAAAATTACTCAAAGCAATCGAGCGATTATCAAAATAGATTAATTTAATAGTTGACAACTACTCAACTAATCGTTGCAGCTTTAGGGTCACTAATAAAGCATGGAAAATATTCTCTACTGATTTTGTCTCGCACAAAAGTCTTGAACAAGACTAACAATAAAAACATGATGTAGATTTTGGGTGGAGTGCTTCAGGAAGTGAGGTTTTCTCACATGGGCTCTAAAGGCTGTTGCTGCATTAGGTGTGGTTTATATATGCATTTGTTTATGAGTTGTATACATCTTGAGAGTATACAATCCCACGCTCCACCCTTGTTTTGCTTTTGTTTTGTTATGGGGAACTGACCATTTTCACATGTGATGTACTGTATCTGGTTGAAGCATCAGCCTGTTAACCCAACAAACACATTACTTTCACATCAGTTTTCAAAGTTAACCTGTTTTATTCACAAAGCCAAAAATAGCATTTTGTTCATGAACAAGAACATAAGACCGCTTGCTGTTATACAGAAAGTAACATTCGGAAACCAATCTACCTGGGGTGGGGTCTTAAAGAGTCAAAATCCATTAATCTGGATGAATGAAGTGTTAATGTTAATTATATAAAGCTGCATTGTTTTTTTTTTTTCTTGCTTTTAAATGTGTTTTTGGGAAAGATTAGTATTGATTATACTGTAACAACTACAAAACAAAACAAAACAAAACAAAACAAAACTGACATGGAATCAATACTGATTTTTCTTCATATCTGTCTTGTTTTTTGCCAGTATGTATCTGAAATAAGTGCACTTACAATGGTGTTAAAAAGATGTTTAATAGTCTTAAATTTAACCTTTTTAAACCAGCACAAACCCTGGCATTGTTGCTTAGATGAATCCTGAACCGAGCCACAGCCTCACTGAAATAAGTGTGTTTCCTATATAGTATTAATCGTTCTCCTTTAGATCTCCACAGTGGCCTTGGATGTGGTTAGTTCTGTTCTGTTAACCTCCATATGTTTCAGATACAGACCCGGTGAAGCAGGAGGAGCTGGAGGGAGAGAAGCGTCTGGGGGTGAAGGACAGGAGGAGAGGGAGGAGGGAGAGACGCTCCACTGGCATTGTTCATCCAGGTGGAGAGGTAAGAACGACACAACCATACATCATCGCAAACTTGGCAGAGAGCTCACTGTCAGTCAGGAAGAAGATTTTTGTTAAACAGGCCCCAGCAGAGGTTTGCTTTACAGTTTACACCAGTTCCTTTATTCTGTCAGCTGTATGTGAGTGTTAAAAGTAGGGGAAAGGGAAAGGGCAGCTGACCACTTCCTCTTTGTTGTAATGTAACTGAATATGTCATAAGCACACACACTTTTCTTTTGAAAGATGAGAACTCTGCTGACTGGAAGTCAATATGACTAGTGTTTATAGGGCTGCTCGATAATGGAAAAAATCATAATCACGATTATTTGGGTCAAAATTGAAATCATGATTATTCAAACAATAATTTTTTTAAACTTCAGAAACATGCTGCATTTAGTGGACATTTGTCAAAAACACTTTGCAAGGAAGTCCGCAGTTACACTTTCCTTTCCCCATGAACATTTGTAAGTCTCCCCGTTACCTGTTCAAAGGAAAACAACGTGACAGGAGAAGACTGCAACTGGTGTCGCGACCACCGGCGCAAGTATAAATAGTTACGGTGCTCCTGTGACTTCACATTGTTACGCGACAGGTCGGGAACGGCGAGTATACCGAGCGCATGATGTGCAGTGCTTGCTGCAGGGGAGGGGCGTAAATATGCATGCGCGAAATACGCAGACTGTGGCTGTATCCCAATTCAGGGGCACCAGCTTTTTTCTATAAAACATTGCACAACCGAAAATGAAAAAAAAAACGTTTCCCTGGGATTTTATTAGTTTTGCGATCGTTTGGCCCCAAAATCGTAATCATGATCAAATTTCGATTAATTGAGCAGCCTTAAGTGTTTATAGTAAAATGTTTGCAAGACTGGCAGGCTCTTGAACCCCAGTGACCTGCTGGTGAGAATTAATATCAGTTAGAATCTGAATCTTTGAACATCACCTAAGGAATTATCAGATTGATGTGAAATGATATGGCCTGTGCTAGTAAAGTGATGTTCTAGGGCCATCCTTATAGAGCTGACACCCCATCTACCAAGCCTGAGTCCTTGCTGTAGTGGCCACGGTTTCGAGACATCTGTGGCCCTTTGCTGCACACGCCACTCTTTCTCTT
This sequence comes from Dicentrarchus labrax, assembly GCF_905237075.1. NCBI lineage: Eukaryota > Metazoa > Chordata > Actinopteri > Moronidae > Dicentrarchus > Dicentrarchus labrax. Next base: position 9,811,561 of record NW_026136721.1, read on the forward strand.
CCTTTCCTGTCCATCTTAAGCTTTCCTAAAAAAAAGGAATTGCAGTCCTGTGTTGCTGACAATGGGAATCTTTTGTTCTTCAGAATGAAGATGATGATGCTCATTTGGATGAGACAAACAGCAACAATACTTCAAAGTAAGTGTTTTAAACCTTGTGTGTTTGATTTCAGTCCTTAAAGGCATACTATGTAAGATTTTCCTAAAAGACAGTGTATAAACTCACAAACATAATCCTTGTCAATCATCATTTATGACTCACTAGAGGATCTGAGATTGGGACACAGCACCCAGGTTACAGTGCTTCCATAACAAGCCACAAATACGGCACCTTCCTGCAGGCTTGTGTTGAGGTTTGGCCATGATTATTTGGGCTTTAGAACGTAACCACTCTAATGTGAAAAAAAAAACAAAAAAACATTTTATTTGATTTGCGAATCTCCTCAATCATGCACTATGTTGCTTGACCAAAGGGGCCAACTTTGAATGGTGCCTTCACAAACGGCAACGGGACTATTTCTGCATAGTATGCCTGTAACTTTTTCCCTCTTTCTGATGTTTTTTGTAATTTCACACATTTCAGAGACAAGCCAAGACAACGGAATGAATGTATGTGCATCTGTTCTACCTTTCTTTCCCCTCTGAAAAATGGATCTAGGGTATTTGTTCATGTTATGACTTGTGTTACTCGAAGGCTGTTAAGTTGAAGGTCAGAGAGCCGCAGGGGAAGACGGTTTGATGCTTGACTGTGTACTTTGAGTTTGTATTTGCCATTAAGAAGTAAACAAAACTGTAGTATTATTTCCAGGAAATAAAGATACATGTTTAGCTTTATAAATGTATATCACTGTGTTGTTGGTGTGGAGGATTCTCTGTCAGGGCTTTAAAAGCTTCCAATGTGTCTCTGCAGTGAGAGTCAACTGGGAGACTCGTCATCTGACTACAGAACGGTACGTGTCTGCCCCTCTTTTCACAGTAAAGCTCACACAGTCCTTAAAAACACACCTGAGGGCTGAAAGTGAGTTATATCTGAGATCTAGACAAACCAGGGCACGAATGATACTCGACAGGATCTAGAGAGAAATTATAGAATGATAGGCTGTACTGTGGCATCAACCATGCACATATGAAGCATTTATCATTAGGTTCTGAAGGTCTGTGTTATGTGTGTCTGTTTCTCTCTAGTGGTATTTCAAAGTACTGCAGGAGAACCTGGCTCTGAAGGACAAGCTGCAGGAGATGGAGCTGCTGCTCAGCCAAAACAAAGTGGAGCTGGAGCAAGTCCGACAGGTCCGGCAGGTTTGCTGCTACAGCTGACCTTTTAAGAGTGTGTGAGCATGTGAGCGTGCGTGTGTGACATTTTAACAGAGGGATGCTATGTGGGCGCTGGTGTTTTCTGACTCAGCATAACAAGGAGTGTGTGTGAATGTGGACAGCAACACAAATTATCCATTAACTTAGGTTTTATTATATTTAACAACAATTGCAAGATGCTAAACCAGAGGAGCCTAAAGCATAAATGCTTCACTCTGTAAAAATCTGGTTATATTTACAGGTTTTATTTTTTCTTAAGTATCAAATTTGAGAATTTAGTTAATTTTACTTGTTAAGTATTGTTGTGTAGCTCTACAGTCACTTGTATGAACATTTCAAATGGATAGTGTTTCTCTCTGTGGCAGAGTCAAGAAAGCAGCACAGACAGACCGGCCCTGCTGGAACTGGAGAGATTTGTAAGTCTACATTTTTTACTGTCTGTGTCTTCCTGCTGTACTTAATACATAAAAATGAATATATAGAGTAATATATTTCCATATTACAGTAAATAGAAAGGCAAAGATTAAAATTTCAAAAAAGTTTCCATTTCCTGCCCTTAAGTTGTGACATGAAACTGTGAAGCTGTGAAGGCTGATACGTCCTTTTTTTGAAACTGGCTTTGTAAGGTGTGACAAAATGTCCGACCACAGAAGAGCTCCATGTTATAAGCTCTACAATTTCCATAGAGAATGAAGCGGTGTCAACAATAGAATCATTTTGCCCTATAAATACAGTAACAGCAGTCAGTCGGTGATGTTCAAACTGTTGTTCACAGGAGAAGTTGGCTCTCCAGAGGAAAGCAGTGGAACTGGAGGATGAGCTGAAGGTACAGACGTTCACTTCAACACTGATTACTTACTCTACTGGGTTAACTGTGATAATTTGACACTGAATCTAACAGTTGCACAAGCAAAAAAAAGACTGCACCTCTGTGGTGGACTTTTTTTATATGTTACTCAGGTAGCAGGTAAGAATCATCAAATCCTCTATTCCTATAAATAGGAAGAAAACAAGACAACTCAAAAATACTAAATTGAGTATAGCCAGAAACCAATTACATCAGGCCATTCATTTTATTTGCTTTGCATCAAAATATCTCCAGTGCCCAGTCAAACACTTTGAGCACAGTCCTCACCTTTTACACTGATGCACCTTTTAAATCATACACTTACTAAGCTAAAACCCAAACAGTTTGCAGCTGTTGCTATGTAATTAGCTTAGCTGAGGTACATCTGTGTTGTCTGAAGCTAATTCATGTTTATTTAGAGCTACAACCTACTTTAAGCTCCAGTTTAAACTGCACTGGTGGTTTACTGTAAACCTTTTCCTGGAATCAAAGTCACCTCTGCTAACATGTAAATTGTTCACTTATGAAAAATACATTCAGCTTTATGGTAGAAGAGCAGAGGCACAATGTCACAGAGCAAATGCCTTATTTGTAATGAGTGTGGATACTGTTTAGGATTGTCATCTTGAACCAAAGTGGACATTAGATGAGATGTGCCATGATCGGATTATGTATGTATTTTTGCTACAAGCATCTTTGTGATGCTGCGTTTCTCTGTTCTTCTGCCTGTGTGAGGCACACCTTTAAGGCTACATGGTTTAGCTCATTCTAAATCTCATCTGAGTTCAGATGTCAGATCAAAGTCGCACAGCAGCTGCCCCAATGAGTTGTCACACCATTATCAGTTCATCCTCTCAACTGAGGAGAAGATAAAAAACATGAACACAAGCTTACAACAGTGAAAAATGTCCTGACTATCTAAAACGGATGAAGAGCTGCTGAAGAAGGCTGTGTGTATTTGAAGGCATGCAAAAGCTAAAAATGTTTGATGTCTCTGCAGGTTCTGGGGGACCTCAGAGCAGACAACCAGAGGCTCAAGGATGAGAACGCCGCCCTCATTCGAGTCATCAGCAAACTCTCAAGATGAACCTAAAAACCGTACATGGAGATAAAAGTATTACATTCTTCTTTTGCCCAAGCCAGAAGACACAAACCGGGAAGGGAGACGGCAGCATCAAACACCTGCACAGCACATTCAACAGTAACTGGAACAACATATAGATTTCAGGGTTATTAGCCTGTGTTTGGGCCTTTATGTTTTGGCAGATCTACTGTATAACAAGCTGAACTGCACCTCCTGTGGACTGACGGGACGTTCCTGTTCACATCCACTTTTATATTACGTTTTTATTGTCGTTATTTTTTTAACTGGAATATTTTAATGTGCTTTGCTTCTCTGATACTTTGTATAAAATGTGTTAAGAGGCTTAAAGCCATGCACAGTGCGAGCTCACAGTAATGTTTTAGATAGCTTTCTTGACCTCTGAAGGGTTGGAGACATAAAAACAGTCAGGTGTAGGGGGTGGTTACTAGAAAAAGACAAAAAAAAAAGACTTAAATGTGCCAAAAAACCAGCCCCAGTTTTGCATGTCCGTTGGGGAAAACTCCAGTGGTCAGTGTTCTCAGGATGAGTCTTGGGTCGATGCTTTCTGTTTTGGCTGACTGCTGTAAAGATGGACCAAATTTGCTTGCTCATTTCTCCCTGCTCCTCTGAATGTATATTTAATATGTATATTTATGTACAGGGGCCATCTGTCCTGACAGTGATGATGTAAAGGTGTAGTCGTGGTCTCTGTTGTAAAAAGGACGCAGAGTTTTGGGTGCTAATCATGGACGTCAGATGCAGCTCATGTTCAGAGGGATTTTTACAGAAAACTGTTTGTTACAAACGTCAGATCTTTCAAGAGGTTTCGGAGAACGCATGCTCTATCCTTAGTACTGTAAGTCAGTAGTAATTTCACTTTGCCATTTTGACTGGACGCTTTTGAAAGCAACGACCCGTAAGCTAAGTATTCACCCTGTGACGGACGGCTGTTATTCAACAGACAGGCCAGATGGGTCAACTTTTGAATGTTTACTCCAATTTTAAAGAAAAAACCTGCATGTCAAATTGTATTTTGATGCTGTGCCTTTCAATATACATTTCTAAGTGATATTTCTATTTTGCTTTGGTAAATGTACACTGTTAAGTATAAAATACAGTATGGGCATAAATTATTAAGGCTCTGTTCTCTGTCCATCATCTTTCACTGTTTAACTGAAAAAGGTACATACTGTCGTTTGAGGAAAAAAGTCAAACTATAATTAATAACTAACTATAGCTGCAGATGTTAGCTTATTGGAGATATATCATAATGGTGAATATGTAGGCCAATAAGTAACAAGAAATTGTTTCACAGAAGAAAAAAAAATGCTTTTGAGGTAATTAAGAAAATATGTTGCCATTACACAGTCTGTCCGCCAGCGAGCTCTAGGTTTATGTTTCCAGTGTAAAGTGTCCACTCTGTACATATCTTCATGCCAATTCTTGGAAGAAAAAAACATTTTTATAATTTAAAGGTGCTGTAAGTGAAATCAGTATTCTGACTAATGTCGGGTCCCTTCCTGCAGTTAGCAGGTCCCTCCCTCCTCCACACCTCACGATTGCCTGCTCTTAAGGACCGCCTCTTTGTGGAGTTCTCTCTCCTGATTGGATGAAATGTTAACAAGAGACCAGAAATTGTATTCTCTGTTTACTGCAGAAAGGAGGCAGACCCATGTTACTAACTGAACACTATCAGTGATACAGCACCTTTAAGGTATTTGCTACAATATTCCTCAAATACTGTTAGCTGTTAAGTTAGCTGTTGTAACCGTTAGCATTAAAGTCCTGTGTTGGTCAGGGGCTGGGCATTGAACCACCAACCCGCTCTACCTTCTGAACTACAGCCACCTGCAGTTGAGTGTTTTATGTGGTTCAGACTGGTCTAACTGACATCAGTCATTCACACATACAGTATGGTTATTAAAGCTCAAGCCAGACATCTCAAACAGTTTCAGTATTTGACTCCAACAGGGTCTTAAAAAGTCTAAATTTTAGATTTTAGGCCTTTAGATAATTGAAAATGTCTTGCATATGATTTTGACAGGTCTTAGAAATTAATGTTGAATTTTTCAGTCTCAATTTTAATTGTGTTTTTGGTAATCATTTGTGTTGGTCATGCTGCAACAACTACAAAACAAGTGACATTGAACCAATACTGATTTTTTGCCAGTATTGACACTAAAATAGGTCTTAAATTGCATTCATAATGGTCTTAAAAAGTTAACCCGTTGAAACCTGCAGAAACTCTGCTCTAGATAAAGAGTTTCCATATCAAATATGTCTCAGCTTTTGTGGCAATTTACCATTTAAGAATATTTAAAATAGAAACAGAATTACTTGAGTTAAAACAAGTAATTTTCTGTTCCTGAATGACTAAGAAAAAGCTTTGATACATTAAGTAAACTACCAATGTGAAATAGGAGGGACATCCCGACTCCCTAATTGCCTAGTATGGGTTGAGTGCCAAAAAAACCCTACATTTCCCATGATGCAACATAATAGCATTTTTCTCCCGGTCTTATAAATGACCACATCTTTCAAGCTGAGGACATTTTCTCAGACAAAGCTGCTCCAGTGCCGCAGTAAACATTATGTAACGGTTTTCACAAGCAGAGTAGAGCCGAACTTGGTGTCTTTATTAACACAGCTAACTATGGGACTGCTACAGTGTTTGTCCAGCTACAAGCAGTACTACTTATTTGCAAAACACCATATTCGAGGCCAAGTTGAGCAAAATCTTTATTGACCGAGAAGAGCAATCACAAATGATGATAGAATATACAACCCCACCAGCATGCCAGCGTTTTCATAGAAACTGTACAATGTGAAGGAATGTATGGAGCAGGAATACATAATTATCATCAGAAGAAACAAAAAAAAAAAAGAAAAAAGGTTTTACATCCATGTGTTCTGGTACAGTACAAGTCGATTTCAATTTAATGTTGCTGGTCGGTCCTGTTTTAAAACCCTCCTCCTCTCTCATTAAATATAACATACAATACCGAGCATGTGTTTCTCTGGTAGTGTCACCTGACCCCTTCCTTTTACTGCTTTCTTTCTGAGAGGGTCAATGGGTTAAAAAAAAAAAAAAAAGGTCAGTTTTCTCTTTTCTCTACCAGCGTCTGTCTGCGGCTGAGACCAGACACCGCCGAGGTCTCCGGCGGCAGCAGCAGACGGTGCCTGGCTCTGCCTCCTCCTGTGCTGTCTCTGGTACTACTCCTGGGGTCTCCTTACTGCAGGCTACTGGCTGTGAAGCAATCTGAATGAGCGAGGGGGCAGAGCGCGCGCGGGGGGGCGGGGGGGGCTTTGTAGGGGGAACGATGTACATTAAGGCAAAAGGGGAACGACAAATAAAGAAGCTAAATTAGAAATGTTTGTTTTTCTCCACACGATCATAGTTAGTGCTAAGGCCTCATGGCTAAAAGATTCATCAATACTGATTTTCACTGGGTTTGGCATCTTTCTCCAATTCTTGACATTCAGTCTCCTCCAATTACAAGGGAACTTCATTTTGGGGGCGGTGAGCGTGTGCAGAGCTGGATCTGAGTAACCTGTATAAACAGTCTCTACTACAACAGGGCTACAGATGGTTATTAGTTGGTAGCGAGAGTAAGCCCTTCGTACACA